>NC_042493.1:88230203-88278745 GCF_005508785.2 Acyrthosiphon pisum | reverse complement strand
GGCTCCACGTGGAGCCCGATTTCGAGTAATATATAATGATACCTACCGTAGTCCGTAATGACTAAAAGCAATTATTAGTATATTCGATTCAAAGTAGGGGTGTATTATGGACATACATCATTCTATTTTGACAACTTTCGACGTCTTTATCGATTTTGGGAAAATAAAATAATTTTCCAGTAATTGTTAATTAGTATGAAAACTACCCATGTTATTTTGTAATATTAATCCTCATTATATTTTTAATCTTTTTTTCAATAATCGCCTTTTCCTCGAATACTGATAAAATGTCATTACAATACAAATAAATTCTTATAACCTATTTTTGTTATAAATTATTAGTTAATGGAATCTAGAATGTGTTTTCGGGGAAAAAAAAAATTTGCAAGACTGCAAGAGTCTTGTAGTGATGATCTTGTTTTGGTCTTGGTCTTGCAGCTTAGGTATTGGTTTGGTCTTGTTCTTGCAAGCCTAATCTTGGTCTTGGTCTTGCTAGACCAGTACCATCTTGGTCTTGGTCTTGGTCTTGGTCTTGCAGCAAGAGTCTTGCGAGACCGCAAGACCAAGACCAATTTTGCTCATCACTAATTAACATTTAAATGCGCTTAAAAAATATTGAAAACGTAAAGTAAATATCATATTATAATAATAATTATATATTTTATATATTATACTTATCATGTGTATACGGTGCTTATATATTATATATTATAATACCTATACCATATTTATTGTATCATTCAAATATGTACAAAATTCACATCTATACTTAAGTACCTATCTACACATACGATCTTTTGTATTATTAAACCAACGATTTGGTGCATCGTTATGCAAGGATAACTGAAAAAAATTATCCATATAATATAAATGTAACCTCTATAATAAACTATGTAACCTATACATCCTCAGTGAGTCTATAGTAATTTAATACGTAATAAATGTATACATCCTGAACCTTAACATAATATAGTGTTTACTATCGGTTAGTTATCATCAATTTATATACTATGTACATGTTTCATATAGTATACTATATACATAATATGTATATTATATATTATTATATATTCATTCTGTTGGAGTATAGGTGTAGTGGTCCATTATATTAGCAGTATTATTATTATTATTATTATTATTATTATTATGGCAATTTGTCACAGAACAATATAACAATATAATATTATATAGGTATGTGTGCATGCGTTATTTTGATCTTCCCGACTTAATGAATTGGGTAAATAATTGTCATTATTTAAACCAATACATAATAATATATTGTACACGGTGCAGAAATCGACGCAACCGTGCGCAGCTCATCAAAGATAATAATACAATTTATTAGGTACCTATATATGAAAGTTTGTTTATAATAGGGAGGAATAGCTGGACACTGTCACTACCAATAATAATTCTATACATAATTTAAGTTATATAGTATTAGGTACCCATAATTTATAATATATTAAGTGCTGATCCCACGCGAGTACCTAAATGACAATATATATAGTACTATAAACGCACAAAGACTATAGGTATATTTTGTATTATACTAAATGTACGATGTACATAGGTACATAGGTATCAATATATTGATTGTAATACCTAGTTAATATTTTAAAATAAAGCCGACAACCGGTATGGATATAGCTGAAGGCACCTGTAACCTGAAGTGGTATATTATGTGCACTTATATAACATGAATATAGACACCATTGTAGATATAAAGATGAAAAAAATGATTGAACGATATTTATGAGCACATTATAATATTATAAGATCATAATATATTTTTATAATTATTATGTACACGCATCTATCATAGGTACAGCAGCAGTGATGATTTCGGCCTCTTATTGGTACGACTATAATCTATATAATATAAAGTATAGTATGATATATTAATATTATTATATAGAACGCAAGTCAAATCGACGCACAGATTATATTATACTATCCATAGATATATATGATGTATATATCATTGAGATGCCCAATCGAATTGCTGTACCTATATCTACAAAACGGTTTTGGAATAATAATATAGAAGTGAATGACGTTTAAGTAGGTAGGTAGGTAACCATTGCGCGTAGAATTATTCGATGACACACACGTCGAAGATTTAAAAAGAAAAAAATTCGAAAAATTAATTAATTCTATGGGTAGGTTAGATCTTTTAAAAATATCGTATGGGTACGTATAATATTATTATAATATGCGACGGACTCGTACAATATCTATACAACGAGCATTGACATCAACGGCAGTTAAACACACAGCCGA
Organism: Acyrthosiphon pisum; assembly: GCF_005508785.2. NCBI lineage: Eukaryota > Metazoa > Arthropoda > Insecta > Hemiptera > Aphididae > Acyrthosiphon > Acyrthosiphon pisum. Next base: position 88,276,462 of record NC_042493.1, on the reverse strand, counting down.
GATTGAGATGTGAACGAACGAGTCACTCGCGTCCGTATAATGTGCGTACAAAATCAAAACACTTACCACGGTAACGACATTATTATTATTACTATTACGACGTATTGTTTTACGATGGCCGCCAACGCGTAAGGAACCGGGCTGGTATAGGACGGCCGCCATTGACGTTATATTATATATTACATTATATTATTCCCCACCCCAAGTGGTTTTACAGTCGCCGACGACCCGTTTCCCGCCCGCTAATATAATGTATTTTATAATAATTATACCTTAATATAATTGACATAATATTGTATTGGTCGTGTCCAGGTATATAATGACAATATTACTATGTCTGTACATATCACCCCTCTTTTAATTAAATGATTATTTTTTTATTTCATCAGCTACAGGTACTCGTATAATACTCATAAGCGTGCGCAAACATTTTTGGCAATCTATAGTAACCCGTACATAACACGTCATTAACACAAGCACACACATATTACGTATTCATACTCACCATTCACGCCTAAGTTATAATAACTAATATGGACGGGGTAACCTCGTTTAACGACATTTACCGTAGTAAAAAAGTGTTTTATAAATAAAAATAAAATTATTGACTATCGTGATAATATTGAATATTGTGAGGGGGGGGGGGGGTGGCAGTTCGCAGAGTATAGTCAAGAACCTTTTACGACTATCCCGTGAGCGTGCGCTAATGATAATTCTATTATATAGCTCAACGATTTATTATAATAAAATATACGATGATAAAAAAATTGTATGTATCGCAACAATTGAAATATATAAATACAATATAGATACCTATTAATAATGTAGTATAGGCTAAATTATTATACAAAATAAAGATATATAGGTAGGTAATTAAAATAAGAATATAAAATTATGAATCTAATGTAGGAAGTATTTATATTTATTTTTTTCCTCAAAATGTTATATTAAGTATGCCATCTGTTACAGTTACAATTTTTTTATAACAAATAATAAATAATGACATGGAAAAAAAGACAGAGAGAAGAGGTCTCCAGCGGAAGTAGGAACTTAACGTAGGTATTATTAATTAATAAAATAGCGATACTAATAAACTAATAATAATAATAATACAATAAATAAATAGTAATAATAGTCATAGCTGAAAGTGATATTGGTTATATAATTCTGTAATCTGTTACGTTGAATATTTTTATAAGATGATGATTATCTATATAATAATAATTTATACTTGAATTAATGTTTCTCATTTTCCCGTGAATTACGCCCCATTACACACTTCAGCTGCCACTGATATAATATAGGGTAAAGCTATTATATTATGTTGGATTGTTTCCAACATTTTGTAAGTCTCTAAAGTTTCTAATGAAGTATTCAATTTAATCGAAATAAACCTACATTATAATGATACATAATCACATAAGCTACAATTTTGGCATATCAAGGTCAATTTTCTGTTGGATAATTGAAATTTTCTAAATTTTACTAAATTGTTTAACATAGACAAGTAGTCTCTTTGATTAGACCACCCTGACCTATATACTAAGTATAAAGTTCGTCAATGGACACTAGTTTGCAAATATTAACTATAGGTAATATCTTATGTTTTCAAATTAATTAGTGTAAATAAGTAGGAATATACTATATTCTTTATATTTGTTTAGCGTATAGGTACTTTTCCCACCACCCGAAACCCACGATGCACACTACCTAGTGTATATACGAAAATATAGTATAGTATAATATATTATATACCTATAGTATGTTATCTTTGTATGTTATGTATAAGGATATAATTTGCATTGTTGTATACCGCATGATTCGATTATTTAATATATTATGTCGATCGTAACATTATATGCCGAATAAAATAAAAACTTTTCTTCACATGCACGTCATACACGTTATTGTAGGTACACACCTACCGTAAATATAATATTTTTATACCTATAGTAATTTGATATAATATAGTATATAACTGGTAAAACTAATAAACATAATATTTATTTTTGAACCACCACGGGTCGCAGGACTATATTTGATAATATAATATGTAAGTATTATAATGAAAATCATACTATTATAAGCTCCGGTTATATTTTTATTGTTAAAAAAATAAAATTTATAAATGATATACATTAATACATTATGATTCCAGTGATTTTCTAAACTTTTTTGTTACCGTGTTTCCTGTTTATTGCTGTACATAATGCATATTATTAAATATTATAATCTATTGACAACATTAATTATTCAAATGTAATCAACTAGCAATAGGACATATTATACCTACCAACTATACGTGTCGAAAACGTTGATTTATCATGATGAATATTGCGTAAAATTATAACTAATAATATGAATATAATATGCAACTATATTATGTTGACTGCAGACTGCAGTGGTTTACGGTTGTCTATTTATTATAATATGTATTATATATTTATATATAATGGAATGAAATATTATATCCGAACTGCAAGTGCAAGGTATATAGTATAGAATATATTATAATCATTTTATTCCAAGATAGCGAAATAAAATGTAAGTATTATAATCCTCTAAACGCGTCGATTCTATACAGGTACATAGCACCGTCCTAACATAGGTTTATAGCTTGCATAAATTATAATAACACAGAGGTAGAATTATTTTATATATAATATATATATATATTTTAATGTTTTTTTTTTTTTTTTTTAATGAAAGAATATGAATGGGTTTTGTATTAGTATTCTTTTGTGAACCGCATAACGTTTTACCTATATTAATACGAATATTCGTGCGAACATTTTAAATGTGCGGGTCTGGAGTAATAATGTCGAAAAGCGTATGCTGGTTGTACATCATATTTTTTTATATTTCATACAGCTATAGCCACGGAAAAAATGAATTTACTTATTATACTTATTATAGTCTTATATACGCATAAGTATAGTAATTAATAATTATACAATATAAGTACCTACCTAATGCGAATTTGATAGTAACACATGCAGTCGATTCAACAATGGAGCTTTTGTTGTGGGCCCACGAGAAAAAAACAGTGCGATACAACCAGTTGTAGAAAACCTGTTTTTATCGATTTCCAATTTCATTGTTAACTACTGTCGTCGACAGAAACATGTATTTTAGCGTCGGGACGATCAATTAACATTTTTCGTTCGTACAACGTACCTATATTATTAAGTAGTTTTCAAAAATTATCATAACATTCATAACCATCGTTTTTTTTTTTTTGCGAACGAGTATGGATTAAATGTCTTCAACTATATCTAATACACATGGTTATAATGATAATTAATAACATAATACGTATATACACATTACACAAATTAATATAATAATAAAGGGTGTCTCAAAAAGAACGCCGAATTTAAATCTGCTATACATTAAATTTATTTTTCTTAAAAATACATTACAAATATATCATTCTCTTCAGGATAAATTGAGGTTTAACAGTGAAAAACAACATCGGGCATATGACCCCCCCCCCTACTAGCCCTACAGGCGATTATTCTTACCATCACTCGATCACACATTGCCCCATCAAGTTCGTTGAGGACACGACGAATTTCTTGCTTAAGTTCCAAGACGTTTCGGACTTCGTTCTGGTAAACTCGTGACTTAGTGTATCCCCATAAGAAAAAATCACACGGCGTCAAGTCGCAAGATCGAGGTTAGGATAGCAGCCTTTTCAAATCCGGCGTTCTTTTTGAGACACCCTTTATATACACTGATGCTGCCCATCAGATAATATATATTGTTTAAGGCGTTGGAGTATCTACATAATAATATAATATATAGGACATATAGGTAGCTGGTAGATACATACACCTAATATATAGATGATTATGAACCAGCAGACTTATTACGGTATCCCGAGTGTCTCGTATAGAAATAATAATAATATTAATAAACCTATCGCTTTGGAAACGAAACATAGGCGTGCACAGACTTGTTTTGCAGGGTATGCCGGTATTTTTAAATATACTTACGTAGCTCAATACAAAAAATAACCCCCCAAAACCTCTTAACTGGTACATTTGAACAATTTGTACTATGATTTCATTCCAATAATGTAACAGTATAAAAACCTACAGACATTTGATCAAATTATAATTATATAAATAAAATAATGACAAAAAATGATAATCAAATTAATCGTAATTATTTTATTTTTGATAGTACGAAAATAAACAATACTGCATGGGCCTGAGTGTTCTGGTGACAAAACTCGCAATCCTCACGAAAATAGTGGATTTTGATTTTAACTATAATATTATAATTTTATTATATATAGGTACCTGTGGTGATTATGAAAATATAATTATGAAATCTAGTTAATATTTGATTTCGTCTCAATAATATAAAAAAATAATCAAAATATTTAAATTCTTGAACTAAGATTCTATGAACTATGTTAGTTCATGGTTCTAATTTATAATCAAAACATTTACAACTATAAACTATATGGTTATGAATTATGATAACTCTGCAGGGGATGCCATGGCATACCCGGCATCCCCCCTGCGCACGCCTATGAAACGAAACACGAACAATTTCAAAACTCCGCCGGTACCTATATAGTATACAATGTATTATACATATAATATAACAATAATTAAAATAATTCTTTATTCACATAAAATAAAATATATATATATTATATATTTAAATTAGATGCGTGTACCTACCTATATAATATTATATTATAGTCGTGGAAAGATATCTTCGGCGGCGGCACCGGCGTTCATTGTTAATTGTGTGTTTCCGCAGCACTGTATACAGGTAATAATAATAACAATAACAAAAGTGCGGGTGGATATTCACATTATTTTTTTTTCTCATTTAATTTTTTCCCCGCTCAAATGTCCGATCAAGGTCGATCGGCGTAGAAGGATAATATGTCTATGATATACATTATACATGTACCTACATATTATTAATCTATATGCACCGCATACAACTAGGCCATACATAATAATATTATAATTTATATAGGTATTATAATAATGAATCAGACATTTTCATTATACATGGAACCTACACACACGTACAGGTAAAATTTTTTCGCCAACCTGAGGACGCAAACCCATCTAGTCCGCCCCGACGGGTGGCCTGCAGCAGCGTCCGAAATTATCATAGACGTTCGTTTATAGAAAATATTTATAGGTATATACATAAATATTTTGTATGTCCTCACGCGTTTAACAATGCACTGCAATATTATAATACTATAGATATGCGTTATATGTACCTATATATATATATAATAATACTAATGATAATAATAATAACACGATATTTCGGTCGGCGGGTTCCGAGAAATTCGAGCCGACAGCGCCGTCGTTATATATTATATATATATGATATCACGTCGGGCTGGGATTGGCAGCCGCGACGGCGGAGCGTGAGTTGCGGGAGCTCCCGGAGCAGCAGGAGCCGACGACGGTTGACAACAAAAAAAAAATAAAATTAAAAAATAAAATAATATAATCACACGATATGTTATTATATTGTACGATAATAATAATAATCATAATAGTAATGCGCGCGAGGCCAAGACTGTATTGTGAGTTCCGGCCGCCCCCTATAACGCGCGCGAGTAAAAAAAAAAATCGTACACCTATATATATATGTATATCATACATATATACAAGAAAACGCACGCATGTGTGTATAATATATATATATATAAGAAAATTATAAGTATATATATATATAGACGAGTGTAATAAATTCTCTCGCTTATACTATATATATATACGCACATACATTATGTGCACATAATAATATTATAATACAGCTCGCGAACAGCTGGTCTCTCTCCGAACGCATATACACACAGGTACGATATATAACCTTTAAGCGATCACGTCAGCCGCCGCCTTGGGTTCAGACACGCGGACGCTTCTGGTCACCGCTGCAGCGGATAGGTATCGCTCGTTGCCTGCTATACATAGGTACTATACGTATGTTGGTAGGTACGCCGCTGCAGTACGCCACGAGAAGTAAACACATCCCTTCACCCCTGCCGACCTATACATGGCTGACATATTATTATCTGCCCCCGCCAGCCCAACCCCTGTGCATAACCACTGTTACGACCTCCGACTGCTGCAACACGCCGCCGCACATGGGGTGCTCGCGAGTTTCACAGGTGTGTGTCGAAATCTCTGCCCCGTCGACGCGCGTTTCCCTCGCGTCCGTTCTCCCCGTATACCTATATAGAGGTACCTACTGCTCGCACACATATAATATACGCGATATAGTGTGTGTGTGTGTAGGTATACCATTATATATTATTATTATTTCCACCTTGCCCCCGTCCGACACACAGCCGTCGAGAACGCGTTACGTATGTATACACGTCTGTGTGTGTGTGTATGTGTGAATGGCAGCTGCAAAACTAGCATATTAAACATATACATATATATAATATATATACGTACATAGGAATTGTCGAAGGGTGGTGGCGGTGGGTAGGTAAGAGGTACATAAAAGTGCCCGGGGGACTCCGCCTCTGTGCATGTGTGTATGTATATAATATTGTGTTATATATTGGTGTGCGTAGATCCTTGATCCATGGGGGGCCCGCGCCATGTCCCGTCCGCCGCGGTTCGTTACGCGCACATGACGTATATTATGTACCTTTATGGAGGTATATATGTATAATATAATATTATATGTACGTTATATATTAAACGGGGTTAAAACAAGGTGTGCCGCCGATGCAGACTCGACGGCGTCCGTAGCGGCAGCTCCGACGGGCGTTCTATATATTATATAAATATAATAATATATTAAATACGCGGAATATATCAGGCCTGACGGTTGACAGCGCGCATACTATAATATAGGGGATATTCGAGACGATCCCTCAATATTTATCAACAGGATTTCTATTCCGTGTTGATACATTTTTCGTAGCTGAGGGTTTGAGCAAGAGGTTTTTATAAACAAAAAGACATATTGGGTTTACAACTCCAGAATAATAATTAATATTAATATATTCTGTTAAAACGATTTGATCATTCTTGCCACATATATTATATGGGCACAATATCATTACATATATAGGTATAATAGAAAATAAAAAGTTGTTGAGAAAAACTCGTAGGTAAACATATAGATCACATATTCTAATATATATATAATATATATATATATCTCAGACAGCAATTTTTCGTTTAAAATATATGATATATATGTTACGGGCAAAGTAGGAAATCGGGCATTGTTATATGCACTGCACGGGCACTGCAGTGCTTAATTCCCGAACATGTCAGAATGATCATTTTAATACTCAATTTTTTCACACATTGGCCTGGCGTTGTACGAGATGGCCCCGGCAAAGTGTATCCTGACCCGGATTCAAGTGGGCAAAGTGAATTAAATACTGCAACGCGCTGTACCCATTTATATCCAATTGTATTTATACGTAACAATAATAACACTACAAAACTATTTGCTTACATTTTTTTATTCAGTTGATACCACGGCTTACGAGTTCCGAGATACCTATCTAATTGTACCCAAATGCAATATACGCGATGACGAAAACACTAACATTTTAAACACTATAATCTAGATAATATTTCATTATTGAATCATAAAACCAATATTCGATATTTTCAATAATGATTATTGTCACGACGTCGCGTACTCTGTCATTACTACTGTATTATTATATGTAACACCAATCGGTGTAAATAATACAAAATATCTGTTCGATTTTGTTACTCAAAGTGCCATAATAGTTGTGTATGTGATAATTAATAAAGTAATATAATGCTATCCTATGTGCCAAACATAACTTTTTAGTAATAATTAATGAAGATAAAACTGTTCAAATAACTGTAATTTAATAATATTATGTCAAACCGCTTTTATATAGGTATACATATTAATTCTTCAGAAGGAGGTACCATACTGGATAATAGATTAAAAACTATTAATAATAGAAACTAATATTTGAAGCGTCTATTTGAAGTTTTTTTTGTAGTAATTTAAGTACTCTATAAGATGTTTTATTTGATTTTTAATGTATTCAATATTTAACCTGGACAATGTTAACTTATTCCAACTTTGCCCTCCGAAATCGGACATTGTGCACAACGCCCAATTTCCTACTTTGCTCGTAACATATTATAATATACTCAATGCGATAATAATATAATATATTCGCTATTTTCTGCCACCGTGTCGAGCAGTCTGATCTTTTAAATATGAGGCATCTTGCGAAAAACATAGTATTTTAATGCATGCAAATAAAAACATAAAAAAAGCATTAATCTAAGTGAAAAACGATTATGTTTCTAGATCTCAAAGGGGTAAAGATAATACTATTTTTGTAAATATTATTGTTTCAACTCGTAATTATTATTATGCAGCGATGGTGTTATATTATTATTGTTGTTGTTATTATAATATTTTGACGATTGTGTTTTGTTTGTATTAATTGCTGAACGCACGCCCGCCCGTTAAACACCGAACAAAAGTATTTTAATCGCGTTGAATGTAAGACTTGATCGGGCTGACAAAAATGCTCCTTTTGCAGTCGGGGGATTTCTCGTACAATGAGCAATAAATATAATGTATACAACAACCAGCCAATATTATAATAGTGTATACATTATGTATATTATTATATCCGTGACAAAGGAAACGTTGTTCAATTGAAAAAAAAAAAAAAACATTTTATCACTTAAACGCTGTGTGTATACTGTATAATACAATATTATTGACGTTTATGTAATACATATCGTCGCAGTGTTGTGAAGTCTATTGAAATTATGCGAATTAAAACGGTTTTCGTGGAAATTCATTATACTGTTGTTTTCAAACGTTTCTCGATCTCCAATTCAAACAATAGACTTTACTCAAACAATATAAGTACCTGCACCAAATAAGCTGCAAACAATGGTGTATTATTATATATTATTATGTCATTATTGTTATTGTAATTCAGTAATTAAGTAATTAAGTACAGTTTTATTATTATTGATGTAAGTGTACAAAACTGTTAATTTGTCAAATAAATATTTGATTATGGTAACGAACATAATGAACATTATATTTTGATTAAAAGTATGAGCTTCAACTTAATTGGGATATTTTGTTGTTTAATTTAATAATATTCAGTTTTAAGAATCCATTAAGTTTATGAAAAAATAGACGACCAAATCCATGCATTCAAGTTTTAAAAAAACAATTATTTTCGTTTCCGTTTTCGTAAAAATATTAGCTAAACACGTACTAGGTATCTACTATCCACATATTAGTACATAGTTATAATATAGTGCGTAAAACAAATCAAATAATAGGTTCCATAAGTCATAACTACAATATCTCTCGAACATAAATGTATATGTAAAAATGTATTCACAAGTAAATAATACACGAATGTCATTTGATAGAATATTACCTCTGTTTATAATATTTTATTATGATCGTGTCGTTTATTAATTATTATAATAATAATTTTTTTTTTAATTACCTATTGTTTGATTGCACAGATCATAACGAATCATTCACCATTTTTTCAGCGCCCAGTCGTCGTCTTATAACTATAAATTATTCATATGCATATGTAGGTATGCATAATATGCAATTTGTATATTAAATTAAATTTAATATAATAAACACGGCAATGGTTCGGGATAATTAATATAATAATATTATAAATCGTATAATCGTATATTTTTCAAAATAAACGGATGACGTCGATTTGCCGTATCCCAGAGATACCACTTATCGCGTTATCGATATATGGGGATATAATAACGGCCAAATATGTGCAGACCACAGCTATAACGTTTTTAAAAGCTACCATTTAAACAGTTATAACTGAACTTTTTTTGTGAAAAAATCTAGGTATTTAAACACTATTGTACTTACATAACATTATTTATAAAAATTAAAGGTCTCATACAACCAAATAAATTGATGTACCCAATAATGTAAGTTCGGCATTTGATTCGAATCAAAAACTTCGAATTATGTAGGCGCACCGAATCTAGGTCTATAATTATATCTAGAGCGATAAAAGTTGTATCACGAAATTCACAGTCTCACTTATAGCCACCAACTGGTTTTTTTTTTAATAATTTGTAATGGTTGCATCGAAATGAAAACATTGAACATATTACATAGACATCGAATAGTCGAGTCAGTGATATTAGTTTGAAATAATGCAAATAATTCAAACATTAATTTTCATCATTTTGATTAATATTTAATAATCATAATATAGTATTATACATCGATATAATGCACCAATACGTAAAAAGAAGGGTTAGTGGAATTTATCAGAGCATTTATTACGATCAACACTCATAATATTTTCGTCATTGCCACTGAAATGGACAGTGGTTAAACTTACAAACTTACGTTTTTGTACATTTAGTATAAAAAAAAATCTTACAGTTACCTACACATAAAACTACGTTTAACGGCTTGAATGCGTACACATGTTAACATTTCTAATTTGTTTAAAATTTGTTTTAAAAAGTCCGTCGACAGGAAGTTTTTTCGATTGTTAAATTTGATCCCTGCAGGTACCCACATACCATAATCATAATAATATTATACACTTTGTGTCTATTATATATACAGTGTGTTGCTATAGATACACCAATGCGACAATATTCCCCCTCGTGTGCTTTATTTTTCCGTCTCATAAAAAAAAAAAAAGCCCGAAGCACAACATTATATTATATTTCGAGCGAAATAATAACAAAAACAAATAACTACGCTGCCACTGTAATAATGCCAATGCAGCCAGCTATATGTACAAATACTGCCGCCGCCGCCACCGCCACACATCGTCACTATATATACTTCGACTATAATAATATATAAGTATACGTATATATATATATATATATTATATAATATACGATAACGACATCGGAGAGGATGCCCACACACACACACACACACACACACACATTGTCGTGGGGCGGAAAGTTTAAATTTGTTTTGGACGAGGAATTTCGATTCGTACCCCCTACCTCACCCCTCACCAAAGCCAGCGGTCACCATGCCGGTTCGGCGACCGCGGCGAAAATTCCTGCCCACCGCCGGACCGCCTCGAGCATGTGTGCAGCGTGTATGCGGCGGCCGCGGGTGCGCGCGCCCTATCCCGCTGGACGCGTATATATATATATATTTATATTATGTGTGTGCATTATATGTATATATATATATATATATATAGGTATATACACAGTTACATAATATTATTATATACACACATACTAGCCGCCGAGTCGCTACGCGCGCGCACCCGCTTGTGTGTGTGTACTCGGACTTGAATCAATAAAATGTAGTGTTTATACTGTGTGTTTGTATATGTGGGACATTTTGGCGAATCTCTTTGCGCGTTTGTGTCATATATATATTATATATATATATATGCGTAAAATATAATATCATTATAATATTGTTATAATATCGTAGTCTATTATAAGAATATATAACAACAATCGTATTAAAAAAAAACAGCAACACACATGTCATAATAGTAGGATGTAGGTATGTTCGTTCACATTATTTATTTATTTGTTTTTATTCATATTAATTAACGCCAATCGGTTTTTATAGCATAATATATTGCTTATACTATTGAAACAAAAGTATTTTAACAAAACAAAATTAATATTAATATTGAAATGAATGTAATATTACAAAATATGTGTGTTAAAAATATGAATACAAATGATGATTGTGTCTAAGTACGAAATTATTGGTAATTATTAAATACTGACATCATTCTTGTTAGGTAAAATATATAGCATATTAATTATGTTCAGTAGTTCCAATTTTATGTAGTAATATGTTATGAATAATAACATATATATATATATATATATAGAATGAATTGTAACGTCACCGGTCATCAATTTTTAAATGAACATAGCCTGTGTTTTCTCGTGGGTTTTGTTTACAATATTTTAATATTGATAAGCTGGTTATGAAATGTACACAAACTCGTAAGTTGCTTGAAAATTTAAAAATCGTAAAAAACTGATGATATCTATAATATTAAATATAATAATAAATTAGCGATTTTCTTTTATCGATTGATCATAAGCGTAACTCATAAAATAGTGTTTAGTGTGTGAACGTATACTACGGTGGCGCGGAGCGTTCGTATAATCGTATTAGTCCCGTGTGTACTTAAATTTGTTTAATTTATTTATAGGTACATTATGGCAAAATGTTTTGAAGTAAACGCGGTAAACGTAGGTATGCTATATTTGAGAATTATAAATGTTCGTTTGCAAATACAAAACTTGATGAAACAACGCTGTGGAAATGTGTGGTTCGATCATGCAGCATTAAAATTATACACTAATCAAAATAACGAGATTATAAACAAATTTGCATTTTAGTGAGTATCATAATCTATATAAAACAAAAATTATTGATCATCAACTTATTAATACAAGTTGTAAAAGGAAGTCACAAAAGATCAAAAATTATTTATTCGACCAAAAAAAAATTATTTTCAAAGAAATTCAACAGAATAATTATTGTTTTGGATTTAACGAAACAGATATAAAGTGTTTACGGAAAAATGTAAACGAACATCGTCAGAATTTGAATAAAATCCATACAAACATAACGAAATACATGAGAGAGTACACGAATAGAATAAATAAAACGCATGTGCTATAATAGTTAATAGTTATAAAATAAATTAAGATATATACCTATATATTTATTTTTTTGTGTAAATTGATAATAATATGATGTAAATTACAAATTATGAAAATCGTGACTTTTTATTTTTTAAGTAATTTTAAAATAGATTGTTAATTGTAAATTAATAATATTATTTGATTGTTATATAAATTGGCAGCTTAATAACCAAAATAGTGTTCTGGTTGAAAGCGGACATTCCAGAATGGCCGTAAAGTGAACCGATAAGGGAAAGGTTCATTTTGGCCTAAAACAGTTCCACCCAATTAGACAGTTCTATTTTAAGAATTTATGGATTTAGTTGGAATAATACGTTATTTTGGTGATAACTGATTAAAGCTTTAGAATAATAGTTTTGTAATTATTAATGAAAGTATAACAAATATTCGGTAATTTTATCGTAATTCTCAAAAATAACATATTAATCTTTGTCATGTCGACAAGATCTTCGTCGGCTCTATTATGCAGGATTTTTGTTGAGTCAACCCCAATAATTGTTATATTTACAGTGAACCTCCACGTTGCAGCGGGGCGTATAATATGAAAATATCATTATTGATCGGTGAATATAGTCTTAAAATGTAATTAGTTTATAAAAAAAATGTGCGTGTACGCCGTTACAACTTACAAGTCATTACTTTGGATCAACAATAAATTATGAAACATCATTCTATCGCCATATAATAATATTATGCTTATAATATATATTTTATATTGTAAGATAATACCTAGATATTCTGCAGTTTTGGTCGTCGATCTTTACTGACAGACGACAGAGTAGACAATATTCGCATCGATATTTAAATCTGTAGCAAACATGGTATGATAATAATAATAATACGTAAATGTATATTTTTATGTTTAAATAATCTTATTACTATGTGCAATATAATTCATAACAATAATTTTACATAATTATAAATGAAAATCATAATATGCATTGATAATATTAATACGAATGTTATTATAGTATTATGTACAGGCCACTTTAATTTACCTATATGGCTATATACTTAGATATTAATATATTATGTAAAATGCTGTTCGTAATAAACATTTTCTGCAATAAAATGTTCCTTACGCGTACCTATGCATACAAATAATTTCAGCGGAATTATGTCTTACAAAACGGCATTAAGTACCTATACATATTATTATAATATACGAGTTGTAGGTATAAATTATTAGAAGTCAAATGCAAGCAATCCGTATTCGTATCCGTATAATCACGATCGCATTCAATAAATACGATACCTTTGAGAATTATCAGTTATTATACTACTTATACCGTTATTGCAAACGTTCGTAATATAATAAATTAAACTACCCGACCACGAGTTATAAGGAATACAATATAATATACATCCCTTATATGCGCGTATCATTTGCATTCTACATTATAATGTTTGCGTATCGCTGTTTGATTGTGTTGCATTTAAGGGCTTCCGTAATCCGTAAATGCATCATGATGCATTTGCGATGCATATAATATGATAGTAAAAATATATACTTTTATATTAGATAATAGTAGTCATTAATAACAATCAGTGGGCATTTGAAACGTCGAAGAGACTGGTTAGAATATTATAAAACGTACCTATATACAATAAATTTGCGATACGAATCATTTAATTGTGTTGTATACAAACTGCTGGTGAAAAGAAATAATTTACTTGCATTCGAATAATTGCAAATAATAATATTGCATAATATTATTATTAGTTAATATAATATAAACAGGCGTTAGTCTTTAATTATAGGTATTGGTATAATATTATGAAAACAGTGTCGGCTTGGCACACCAAAAGCCCATGGATCAGTTTTTTAAGGGACCCCCAAAAAATGTATACCTATGCCATTTTTAACAATATAGATTATAATATAAAATGTACCTTTATTATAATCATAAATATTTATTAATAAACTATTATATAATTTAGTAAATATACGTTTCATGATTAATAATTATAAATTAATTGCGCACATTCACCAGGATAATTGAATAAATAACCAAATATACAACAATATAACACCAAAGATATCGCAAACTACCTAATTAGTTTGCGAATTTCATTATAAAAAAAAAAAATGTGATGCTTAAAACTAAAATATTAATATGATTCTAAAATAAAAACTTGAATTATTGATCTAAATGTGTTTGTTGTAAATAGGTACCTCTAACACGTGATAATTTGTTGAATTTTTATATTATTTTAGTAAGTCGAAATTTTTATTTTTCATTAAATTCATTCGTTCTAACCGAGAATAAACTAGTGCGTGCAGAATATATAGGTACTTGGCGACTTTGGCCGGACGTCAAAAAAATGTTAAACAATAGAAGACTCGTCACTTTTTGTCAACCCGTCGTACGTATACGTATAGGTGCACATACGTAATAATTTTGCGTTAACATTTTTGATATAATATATATTGTATACACTGTCACACTGAATGTATTACGAGAATAATACTCAAAAAGCTTTGGCATTTGACCGAATTATTTTGCCGCTGTTCACGCGGGGTGAACGATGCGTGTACGGTGGTATATATACGTTATCGGTTTTGCTCATATCAAGAGCAGTGAGCACCCTTCGAAGTGCAAAAAATGGCGGATTTTTCACGCTAAACCTATTCGACCGAAAACGAGACTTTATGGTGGAGGGGGATGGGGAGGGGAGAATTCCGGTACGTCAGATTAACAATCGTATACAGCTCTGCATGCCATATATAAAAATACATATATAATATATAATATACTTCTGTTGTAATAATATGTATATAATATATAATATGTTTGATATACTACTCGGATGAGGATATATTATGTATTATATATAATATGCCCGATGGTCAAACACACGTATTTATAGGTAGATATACGTTTTATTGTATATAGTTTGTCTGTATAATAACCACTGTGAAGAACAATGCGTCCGATTACTCGTTTGAATTATATAAAATAATATACTCGACATGTTATTATTATACTTGGAAGTTATATTCCGATAGTTCAGTTAAAATATATTTTCAAAGTGATATTCAGTTGTTCACTATTGATTGGCATTACTAAATTGAAAACTTGTGTTTTTGATGACTTTTATTAACTCGTTCTTACATGACTAGTTTCAGCATAAATCCAACTCGTCGATAATTACAGTATAAACTATAGACATGATGGTCAACCTTATACACACACAAATACACGTACATTACGGTCAAAGACGCCAAAGGCCGGGAGAAAAAAATTATAACAGTCAGCATCAATATTGAAACTTTTTTTGTAACAAAATACCGAATACTCAATTATCGTACTTGAGCCCAAATTAATAGCATATTATTATGCGTGGTTATGGGGTTTCATCAGTTGCATTATAATAATATTATTACGTAGGTATATTATATTATTTACAGTCATGCGCGGAATCGAATTGAACTATTGTATAATACCCGCGCGCATGCCATTAACCCTGTGCCGCACTCATCTTCATAATTCACAATACATAGTATACACTATAATATAATAATAACAACAATAATATATTATATTATACGGTGTAACTATATACATATAAGTACCTATAATAACTACACCTTACATATTATCATGTATGTCGTTTGGGCTCGGTTATAATATAATTATTGTAGTTACCCACCCACTACATAATATGATAATAGTAGGCACGCATATACTCACTTATACTCCGCAGCTCACCCTTCTTTGTACTATCATTATTATTATTATATTATTATTAAATAGCCCGCGATATGATAACAATAAAATCGTATAAATTGTATAGCGAGACGAGCAACTGGTGATCGAGCAGCGCGCGACCTATAACTATATATTATATATTACTATTATTATATAATATGAATGATGATATTCGGGACGCGATTTGTTTACGGCCTTTAGCGTGTGGATTACATATTATGAATCCTAATCGTTTGAGTACATTGCCAACAAAGGGACGGCGCGAGTAGAATCCTGCAGTGATATTGTGAATCGCCTCCATCGTCGTCCTGAGGAGCGCAAAGGCCGACCGTGCACGATCGCACACTTCAATACGATATTATTATATTATAATATTATTGTAATGCACCTCTACGGCTCTGTGCCTTAAACTGCTGCTGCAGGTATGACTATGTGTAAAATATAACAATACGGTAAAATATATATACAGGTATAATAATATATAGGTATATTATATTATAATGATATATATATATATATATATATAATAACCAAAAGGCACGCCGTACCCGATATTATTATAATATTATTATTGTTATTGTTATTATTATTATTATCATTATTATTATGATGATGATGATGATGATTATGATGATGATTATGCGTGTAACGCGCGCGTTATATTTTATTATTATATAGAACCGTCACGCAGTTGGACGTAACATTTTATTATTATTATTATTATTATTATTATTATTATTATTATTATACTGTGCGTTATAAGAAGCGTGACGGACGGAAAAGAAATGTTAATTTTCCATTAATCACATGATCGAGGTTAGACGATGTGCAATTACTCCGCGGGCGCGGCGGACCGTTAATATTCATCCCCGTGGAAAAGAAAAATTAAAAAAAAAAAAATTAAAAACTCCCGAGCTGCGAGTGGTACTGCAGGTCTTCGCGGGGCCAGAAATAATGAGAGCGAGTTAGGATTTCGCAACGTACAAAAAGAAAAGAATATTTCATAAATATATATATATATATACGCGTAGCGCGAGGAGAACCGAAGACTGCTGCAGCAGCACCAGCATTCACGATGGCGGTGCAAGGAGGATGGGAGGTGGGAGGCGGAGAACGGATGAAAGTAATGGGTGAAGTTTTGTTAATTACTCTTCCGTTCTCGTTGATGAAATAAAAGCTAGGGACACCCCCTCCCCTATTCGTCGCTGCCCTTCCCCGTCCTCAACCACCCACTGTATCCTCTCGGTCGCCGGGACCGCGCTAAGAAATTATAAGTTAGCTGCATCCGGCCGGCCGGCCTCGATGTTCACACCCTCCATACTTAATTACTCGGAATAATTTGTCTCTGCCGCTGCCTTTCCCCCGAAATCATAAATTTTTTCACCCCATTCTCCGCCGTCCCCTGCACCGCCGCGATAACTCCCGTCCCGCCCACCGCCGTTGCAGCCGCGAGATAGACAAAAACCGTCACGGAAAACGCAACGCCGTCGAATACAACTATATAACTTCTCCCGGATGCCGTGGCCTCGGCGGAGAGACCGAAAATCGCAAACAAAACGTGTGACGGAGGGGTGCTCGCAGAGGGGATGCTTGTCGGTGAAAAACCCAGAGTTTTATCCGAGTAATTTTTATGCTTACATTATGATATAGGTTTACGTGCAACGCAATATATATATATATATACTTGTATAATATATTCCGTTGCGAACCATAACCATAAATCATATTGTACCTACCTACAAAGTTATATATATATATCATGCATATAAACTATATATATTATAATATATCATTATGTGCATCGTGTTAGTGCCTATTAACCTATATAATATTATACGTGGGCACACAGCTATACCTATATACGATTATAATGTAATGGTGTGTTTTGGCATTTGGCAGCAAAATAAAATTGTTGTATACCTAGTAATAAATTATTATTACAATTAAACACATTTTTATTTTTATTTAACATAATATGTTTTGCGAGATCACTGATATTATTGGTATAGTATGTTACTGGTAGGTATACTAAACCAATAAACGATAAGTATATGAAAATTTCTATAGTTAAAATAAAAAATGTTTTATACCTGCAGACCATAAAAAAAATGCAGTGAATATAGTTGTGATGAACTGCCATGTCTGATATAGGGTCTTCGACGTCGGTCAGAGTTAGATGTGATATCGAGTATGGGCTCTTGTATAAAACAATGCGAACAGAAAAAATTGAGTACCTAAATATTTGTTGACATCAAAATCCGTGGTTATTTTATTTTATTAAGTTCTTACATAATACTCAGCTATGATCAAAATGTTGAGATAATCAATAATATAGGTATCAATAATTATTGTAATATTGCTATGTGGCGTATGTATTTATAATAGAATATCGTCAGTACTCAGTGGTTGTAACATAATCGATAAAATGAAATCCAGAGAATAATTATATTGTCATAATATTTTAAAGTATAAAAAATAATTTAATTTTGCATTCAAACGCTGATGTTGATTTTTGGGTAAATCATAATAAGAGCGTTTTGTTTTTTTTTTATAAGATTAAAAATAATTTTTTTCTTCTAATGTGTGTTCAGAAACGGTCTAAACACGTCTTACCGAAAGCCGAAAATACGCCGCTGAATGGAGTGTTATTATTTTACAAAAGCGTCTACCACCAACGGTATAATAATACTATAATATTATTCTCCACGACTATACTATGTAAAAAAAAAAAATCTCAGTCAGTCTTATATATTATAGCGAGACGTGTAGGTACCTATATATAGTGTGTACGATTGTTGCGCGTATGATATGGTAATACCTTCAAAGTGTTATTATGATAATAATAATATGATCACAATGGAATTTTTGAGTGTCGACACATTAATAAACACAATAATCATATTTTGAATTTGTAAATACGTAATACGTATATAAATGGTTGTTATAGGTGCTTTGGGTTGTTTCGGCGATGAAACGCGGTTAATTCGAGACACGCTTGTCGCTCGTGACCTTTTTAAAAATTCAAATAGATGTTCAAAATGTGTAGGTATTATGATTGATGGCGTGTTGCGCATTAAATACGGCTGAATGTGATTCGAAATATTGCATCGATGACTTTAGTCTACGATGATGATTATGAAATATTAATGGACCTACGTGTTAAATATAATAATTTATATTATATATTATGCGTGCGCAGATAAAATTATACTTTTTCGATATCCGTCCGTGGCGTGTTTGACAACAGTATAATAATATGCGGTACGTACTTCGAGAACGATTTGCCGATAATATCATAACTATCGTATAGATAATATTATATACGTAACATATTATTCACATTAGGAATGCGCGTATATGGCGGGAAACCTACATCAGCGAAGATGGGAACAACTTGACGAAATCGATTTTCGACTGTTGACGGGCTACGCATGTAATTACCTATTATTATTATTATTATTATACGTTTGGAAGTTATAGTTTACAGCCAACGAGGATTTAAGTAAAGTGCTGCAGCAGGCGCAATTATTTCCATGATCCCGCAGGAGACATATGACAACCGTTACGAGATCACGCGTTTGACGCTCCATCATCAGTGCGGGTACGACTTCTTGTTTTTTTTTTCCAGTAGGGGAAGCAAACGGTTTTGAATGGGACCACGACGTTTTTTTTTCTTTCGGTATTCGATCTAACGTATAGATAATAATTGAAATTGTCAAAAACAGCAATATAACGCATTCGAGATTCGCAACCCTTCAGAATGGGACACCCGCACACACGTACAAAAACTAACTGTCAAAAACATCAACTGCCTATGTTCGCGCGCGTGGTCGACGGTATAATATTTAATATTATTCTATTCTATTGCCGAATATAATAATAACGTCGTTGCACCTCAAATTTCGTACACGCGGAAAACGTACCTACACAGGTATATATTATAGTGTGTACGCCTACAGTGATTCGAATTCTACGAATTTTATAAGATTCCACCGGCCAATATAAGTACAATAACAATATAAGGACGTGAAAGTACCGGTTATATCTTATACCTTCGGGCCATGTACGAGCACATACCCTACATCTGTAATACGCGCGTATTTTACCATTTTTCCTACGGAACGCCACAACAATATATAATGGAGTTGCACGTGCGTGCTATACTGACCGGGGGCCAACGAGTTTTCGAAAACACAAACGCATATTATTATTTTATTATATACCATATAATATAGGTATATAGGTATATAATGTAGGTACATCCGCCGAGGAGGGTTCGGTTTGCAAACCGGTTTCATGGGATTTTGCAACGAATAATTTCCCCTGTGGAGACCAATGGCAAAATTCTATAATATGTAATCGATTCGACCACCCTAGACGGATATCAAAAAAACTTTAACCACCACATTTTAATAATAATCAGCTATAAACGTATACCAAATACAATACGTTATGTCGAAATAAATAACAAAAATATGTGGATATTTAAATTATACATTTATATAAGCAAAACCGAGACTTACGAGCAAGTAAACCGTATTAAATCTATGTGCGAGAATATAATATGTATTTGTTTTTGACTTTTATAGATTTGGATTTCATCTAGGTAAATTGTACGAAGCATCAAAAAGGTTAACTCAGTCAAAATAGTGTACGTTGATAAATTGGCAAATCAATAAATTGTTTTATCCAATCGAAAATCGCAGTAAACTTTTAGAAATATTTCCCTCATATAAGTTGCAGTTAATCCCATATACCATAATATGTACGCCATGATGAACAATTTTCCATTTTCCTAAAGGCTTTTAATAACCCTTCTACAATATAATAACCTCTGTGCGGTGGCGTATTTTCGTTTTGACGTATAATGTACATTACTATCATTACAAAAAGTTGTTTTTAATACAGTTAAGTACTCCTATTTTCATTTACCATTCTCGGCTTTTGTATAAAATGTAGACTTATGTTTACATTTATACTTTACAAAATTTTTTTTCATGCTTGCTGCAGTATCTATAGCTAGTGAAGCAATGTTTTGTAAGTACGTACACGTAGGTACCTATTAGGAATTTATTACTATAATGCGTACGCTCGTTGCCTACCGTGTATAATGGCTGAAAAAAGAACATTCATTTTAAAATTGTACCACTGATTACATTTTAAAGTTATTGTAACTTCTGAAAGATTGTTCGTAAACATTTAAGTACATTAAAACAACAATTAGTTTTAAAAACAAAAACAGAATCAATTGTGTGAAAAATGTTTTTTATGCCTTTTGTGGGGAATAATAATAGTTTTATTATAAGAAAAAATATATTTATTCAAATACGAAAGTTATAAGTTTTTAAAATATTATGTTATCGTTTAATAGCTTGTGGAGCTGTAAATAAATAATATACAATATGTACTATAGACGGTGCATACAATTATTACTTATTACTAGAGCTCGGAAGTTGATGCATTTTGCATTTTTAGTTATTTTTACTGATTTCACACTAGTTAACTTCTATTATTGTTTCTTGTCGACCATTATGCCGATAACTTAAAACTTGGAAATTACCACAGACTAATAGTTAGTACCTATCCGATTTTATCTCGCCGAATACATTTGTTGTTGTCGTATTGTAGAATGTAGTGAATGTTATAATACCCACATTTTATTTTTTTATTTCATTTTTGTCATATTTTGAGTAATTCGAAGCTTTGTTAAATTTATATATAATGTTATAGTAAAATAAAGTTAAATATTTAAAAAAAAAATGTATTTTTATTAGTTTAAACTAATATTTGCAATTTTTTAGGTAATTTGTAAGGAAATTTTTTGTCATTTTTATGTCATATTTACATTTTTTTAAGGTCATTTTTTATTATTTTTAAGGTCATCAACTTCCGAGCTCTACCTACTTATTACTTATTCCAACTTTATTATGTATCAATTATTAGAAGTGACAATATAGTCACCATTTAAGGTTTTTAAATGTTCAGTGTAATATAGGTTATTACCTATATTATTACGATTTAAGAGTAAAATAAAAATATCGTTTATATGGGGTACTGCAGTATTTGCATCCAGCTTAAAAGGTAAAAAATATTTTAATGATAAATACAGTTTTACAACACATTAAGTAAAACTGTAAAACTAACCAAAAGATACTTTTGAAACGTTTTAAATGTTTTTGTAACAACAAATCTAATGGTTTTTTGCTTTCGTTAAAACGTGTATTTTTTAACATTAAATAATATCCTTAATATAATAACAAAATAAAAGCTAATTTAGGGGACGAAATTAGTAGGAAATAATGCGGGTAAGAAGCACGAATGATAATAAAATAAATTGGACCATACGCACTACATAAAGGGAGTTTGGTTCAGGCCCTTCAGAAAACCCCGAGTTTGGTAAAAAGATTATTTTTTTATTAACCTATATACAATACAAACCCGACATGAGACCCAATACAATAATCCCTATGCATTAACCGATGGACGGAAACGATTTATCAAGATGATTCAACTAGTAAAATATTTGACGACGCTAAACATAGTCGACTATAATAATAAAATATATAGGTCACCGTTTATTATATTTTCGGTGTGGTTAAAAATTCGGCCGGCGACTTTGGCTTGTCGTCGGCCTTTTAAAGCGTTCGACACTGCGACGCTTTCTCATAGCTGCAGTTTTGTTTTTCGCACGATAATAATACACTGTCGCAATAAACATTAGCGTGGGAGAATGAGTGCGAGCGTTTGACAGTGGTGTGTGGCAGAGAGAGACTGCTGCAGGCTCCACTCGACCATCGTGTGTACATAAAAGCTTATCGCAGTCATTGGTGGGAATGTACTAGGAGGAGCCTGCTGGTAAACGAGTAAATCTGTCGGCGGTAATTCGGTAGTTTTTCGAAATCTCGCACCCACAACGGTTTCGGTGTTGTGCGGTGAGGGGACGCAGTAGACGCGAAGGGATGCGATAAAATTTTGAAAATAAAGACCTCGCGGACGTTCAGCTGTTTTGGGACGATTGCACACACACACATTATATAGGTATGATTATATACGCTATATGTGCGTATACGGTTACAAATTTAAGCACACACACACACACACACACACACACACAGTCGCGCGTATATGCGGATCGTCGTCGTGTCGACCTGCGGCGGCTGCAGATGCGGAACGTTGTGGCAGCGGTGGTGTCGTTGTGGAGGTGAGGGAGGGGCGGTTAAGTATACGGTCGGGGGTGGTAGGGGGATTAAGTATACCAACAATTGCCGTGGTATATATATATATACACGTAAACTAGCAAGAATCGGTGGCGGTGGCGGTGCGTAGTGTGCACGGAGGTGGTGGTGGTGTGCGCGAGCGAACCCTTCATAATAAATCAGGGCCAGGTGTGTTGGGTTTTTGTGTGTCAACGCCGGCGGGGGGCTTACCTACCACGGCCACGGCCGCCGCCGCCGCCGCCACCGATGACATTACACAACGGGCTCCCGGGTTTTACTTTTTTTTCTCGTTTCGTTCCCCTCTCTCTCTCACTCACTCCCTGTCGTGGGGTGGTTTTAAACCCCTCTGCCCCCATAGCTTACACGCACACACCCGCGAAAAATTACACACACACATCCTTCACACGAACTCCCCCCCCTCCCGGGATGCTTTGCTACTGATGTCGAGCCGCCGCGGCGTGTACACGCGGATTATAAATCCGTGCATCCTGTGTGCAGCAGCCCGCAGGACTCTGATCCCCGCCGACGCGCCTCATTTATACCCCTAACCACGCATCCCTGAAGTATATATATATATATATATCATTTAATATAATACACGATATAAACACGCAGCGCATACCGAATACCGATTGCCAGCAGATCCTCGACAAATATATTATGTATATAATAATATAGGTATTATCGTTATGTAGGTACGCGAGCTACGTAGTTAGGCGTATAATATAGGTATTATAGTTGAACCTAAATATATATAATATAATAATAACACACGATCGCGTATTAAATATTATATTATAATAATATATATTATTATACGAGACGAGTTTATAGGACGCATGCAAGAGCGTAAACTGTTCAAATATTATTACGAGTTAAGGATATTATATTTTATAATAATATTATACACATTAATAGTCACGACGTTGTACACCTATTACTTACGCGCCGATTGAAATATTCGAATATTGCAATATTTTGTAATCATTATCCATACGACAAAAAAAATAAATAAACCGGAATGATATTTATACTAGGTATAAAAGTATAAAACGTACGTCATGAAAAATTTAATATCCTAATTTCGAACAAAATTATTGCCCTAGGTTTTGAATTACAACTATTATAATATGTAGGTACTAGTTATAATAGTAGGTACGTAAAGTATACTATCATACTTGGTCAGTAGGTAGGTACTCTATTGAATTATTGGTTGTAGGTTCAAGCTTACAAATATGTACTAAAAACATTTGTTTACAAATAAAAGGTATGAAATGCGTAAAAAAGCATATTTTTATATAATTATTATTATGAATTTTTCTATTAGTAATACAATAGATCGAACTCGTTTTTACAAAAAAACATATTCTATCAAATAATTTAATATAAAATAACTTAAATAATATTGTATCATCCTATTATACCCGTATTGTTATCAATGATAATATAGTAAACATAGTTATATTAGAATACTGACGTAATAGTATTAGTTAATACTTACAGTAGAACAGTGTAAATAGCTTAGTATTTTTAAAAATGTGCTTTGTCTATTTTTATTTAAACTTATTTCTATAGCTATTAGGTATAATAGTTCTACTGGATTACAAGTCCGTACTGGATTTTTATAGCTCGCCAATAATATTATGTTGTATAATATAGAATATTATTATAAATATTTCATGAACATTCAAGTAGGCACTGCCGTGGATTCGTTATTTAATTATAACAAAATTTAATTTTTCAAAATCTGTATTGACCACTTGTCCGTGCAGTATATTTCTTTTTTTTCAAAGTACATAGATACAGACATAAGAGAATACAATGTATTTTTCTAACGGAAAACAATAAAAGATTTTTGAAGCATTTTTCTGATATAGAAATGCTTAAGATAAACACAAAAAAAAAAGTAATATTCATCTAATTCTTCCGAGCGTCGATTTATATTCGTTAATTTATATCATGATAATCGCTATATGGGCCTGAGAATCAGAACGAAAGCAATCCAAACATTTGGTTTTTAAACTCCGTTACTATTAAAACGAGTGTGCAATAAAAACAATACAATACGCTATAGCAACCATAGCTGTTATATTACTATAATATAATTACTATAATAATATTGTAATAAGTGAGATTTGACGTTACTCGCGCACTATGCGACTGAAAGCTGCTCCGAGGTTGTACCTTTATATTATTCCATATACGAGTGGATTGTGAATCGGTGTCAAATCTGTTGCCGTTGAGCGAGCGGAGAAAAATAAAGAAAGAACATTTAAAACCGAATATTATAATATTAATATATTATTTTTATTGTCGTCGACGTTTTATTTTTTCATCTTCTTTATTTTTATGAATGGGACAAAAGAAGAGCTCTAAATGTTTCCGGCGAACGATACACGCATACGCACGCTCACACGGTCGTTAGTTAAAGCGACACACACACACACACACACACACACACACACACACACACACACTTGTTTATATGTATACCCGATATAGGTATACAATATATAAGAATATAAAATACCTGAGCGTGGGTCTGCGATACAGTGGTCCTCAAAACCACCGAGTCGACGTTTGTTCGATGGTCAAAATAATAAATCAGAATATCGCTCTGTCTAATAATCGACTTCATAACTGACCGCAATTTGCGTGATATTATTTTGACAATAATTTCGTATCCGCGTAGAATGATTTATATTATATTACGCCTTGTGTGGGTTTTTGATAATGAACGACGCGGAGAAGAAGTGATTTGCTTGCCGCATGGCAGATACCTACTTGATAGGTAGATACTAACTTAGCTAGATAAATAGCTAGATACTAACTGCATAAAATATTCGGCGGATGCATAAGATTTGTGTAAACTGACATTTTTAGTTTTTTTTTTTCATAAAACTTATATGACGAACCTTTTTCTACATTTTCAAACCTCAACTAATAAAATTGAAAATTGCATACATTTATTTATAATTACAAAACAATTTGCACATTACTATAAATTTGATGAATTACAGAAAAATTTGAATTTTAAACATTAATGAAAAAATACCACGACCATGTATTTTTGATATTTTTTGATTGCTATAAGATAAACTTACCGTAAACAACCAAGTGGGACGATAATAATTTATGAATAATTGTTCAATTGAAACCATACAAAAACTTGTTCATTTTCCAAAACTAGACAATGGTAAATACTGATAATTTTGTATGTTTGTACCCCATGATCCCCACCCCGTAAGCCAAACCATATTCGATTTAAATTCGGCGCCCCTTCAAGACTGGTTGTATCAACCGCCATCACTGCCGCTGGAATCTCCCGGTATCTCGGCTGGACAGGCTTGGCCCATATTATTATTATTTATATTATGTCGATTTCGGCGGCACGTGCAATAGATCATTGTTCTGCATTATATTCGAACGTTTCAATTATTATAGTCGCAATATTGGTGGGATTATTATATACGTTGGTGGGAAACAACTGTACGCGTCTGCATTTCAGCGATGGTAGCGGGTCACGGCTGACGGTGTTATCATCGAAGTCACGTGGGAAACCCATTTACGATCGCGTCGCGTACAGTGCGATATACGAATTTCCCATTTCAGAATAATATAATAATTATTGTGACTAATCCAGACGATTCGACACGTCGCGTTTGGCGCCGGTACACGACAGTCTGTGAGTGCATTATACGCATTGTAAATCATAATAACACAAAATCGTATTGTATTATTTTGGCAAACGCGTACTTTACGCGTAGGTAACTTAACCTGTGTAAACAGCCAGATAAACGGATATTATAGTAAAAGTTTAGGGGTCTTAGAAGTCCCGTATTTTAGGTACACGGCTTTTGGACGCACGCGGATGCGTATTTGTGGTGTGAAGTGATATTATAGTGGTTTGGGCCAATATTTTTTTATGGGAGGCGATTTCGGGTAGAAATACTGTACCAAAAACACAAGATTTTAAATATTTTTGATAAATTCAATTATATGATATACCATTATATGTACCATTAGTATTAGGTCGAAGAAGACTTGGTTCGGTACTGACTTGATAATATATAGTTTTACGAGGCTCAAGTCCCCCCCAAGACTCCTAAGACCCCCCCCCCCCCCTATGACTACTATTTGCGTCAGGGCGTACGGAAAAATTTCAGACGCACTGATTCGAGATGCATTCGAATCGGAAACATCAAACAAATAAAACGATATTTACCTATCTACCGTTTTCGAATCAACGGCCGAAATATGCATGCTCCATATACACTTTATTATACATCATACGGCCGTCGTGCACCGATATAATAATATTATGTACACATTATACACTATGTAATAGGTATGTAGGTATATTCGCATTGACTGGGGCTTCCGTCCCTAGGGACCGGGACGGGTCCAAGACTCTTGCAAACGGAATCTCATTGTGAACGTGTCCAGAAATTCGGCCCGAGACGCACACCCGATATCCATCACGTTTGACACTTCACGACATAATCTCGATCTCCGACGCATTGTCGCTGCACCTATACAGGAGGTACCTTTTTTCTTTTTTTCCCGGAACGGCACGGATGTTTTCTGCCCCGAGAAATTCAATATTATAATAATTTGATTACACGGAATCCAGGATTTAACCCGCAGTTTCCAGCTCGCACGATATACTGCAGCCGATATATGTGTACATTTTTATAGTTTATGTATTATGTTTATGTATATAATTGATGTATATACTTATGTCTGCTTGTGACGGCGGTATATCAAATCTGACGATCGATCGATGCGTGCCCAGAAAATTCACATTTTGCCAAACTCATATTTCGGCTCGTCCGGGCGAATGCAGCCGGCAACGAACTACGTAAATATAATGCCTATATAATATATAAAAAAAATAATATAATATAATAATATTATACCCATATTGTATGTTATACAACATACACGTTAAACTCACATAACTACGCATACCTGTAGGCTTGTAGTATTGCAGTGCAATACATCGAATTGATCCATCTAAATTCCAATTGCATTAATAATTTATTGAATGCAGTTATAAACGTAGTTATAATTAATATAGGAAGGTAAATATATTAATATTATATAGGTGCCTATGACATAATATTATGACAATGGTTTTCATTCAAACGCGTAACCTATTATCTGTTGCGGTATATATGGTGATAAAACGTATGAAACGCGAACACTCGTTTGCATATTATTTTTGCCATATGTTTAAAATATAAAATGTTTTACAAACTCGACAAATCTTTGCAGAGAAACACTGATACTCTGTCAACTATATATATATAGTCCTTCGGGTATACATTTTTACGTTTCGCGATAATATAGCAGTGCAAATGATGACTGGTCCGTTGACGACGGTGGCTTTACCTTTGCGGAAGGTATACACATTGAATAGTGGTATCGAACATAATATTATGTATACCTGACGACAATGATGGCGATGAGGACCACATTGTATCTACCATAAACGGTTGGACTCAAGTCGATCTGCAATCGTCCACTCGTCTCTTTCACTATAAAATATAGATACCTATAACAGCGGAAGTAGAATGCAAAAATAAAATGTATAATAATACAAACGAGCACAATAACTCAACCTAGGTCAACGTCGGTTGAACTCGCATGCCTAGATGACCCCTTATTTTTTACACGTATTATGTTATTATTATGCTCTTGTGTGCAATACGATTTATAGCTATACGGCGTAATATAATATATTATTATCGTTGCTGTACACACACACAAATGTATGCACATAATATATATATATTTTAGTGTAATACTTCAGTATGATACTTATTGTTACTTATATTAGGTATATAATATAAAAAAATATCTTATAACTGAGTGTCACATATTAATATAGGAACTATTATAATATTTTTTTTGTCGTGTCGTTACTGTAATTATAGGTACTTCGTACGATATATTATAGTACCTATACATACCACAAACATAACAATATAATACTATACTCATTATTCAGTATACCTATACATTTATATATTAATTTTTTATACTTTAACTCCCAGCTATGTACTACGCTACTATTACTCACGTAGACTACGATAAAACGTCAGACATTTTTCGAATTGTTCATTAATTCATCATAATATATTGCACTGCACTGCTTGTAGTGATTTAGGATAATATTTTAGATCGGCATACAAAAACGTCTAAAAGTATGGAGGGAGAAGGAATAGTATTTTTTATAACTTGTTGGAAAATGGAAGACGTAAAATACGGAAAGGTAATTTTTTGCGGTAACCCCTTGACCACGCCTGTTCAGTCAATTTATCGGGTTTGGCAGAAAACGTGACGACCACTTGACTACGTCTTGGCCACTGAGGGGGTGGCACCGTAACCACGTGTTATTAGTTGAATAGTGGTGAAAACCACGAAAATCCGAACAGCCCAATAATTATTATAACACGGCACGTGTCATATGCGTGGTATCGTGGTTATAATATAGCTTGCGAGTGTGTCGATATAGTAATCTGCAGTCGAGAATAATAATATTAAAATTCCGATGGGCGGCGGCTAAACAGATGATGATGTCCGGCCGTCCGGCGCGGAAGAATAATAATAAAAAATAATTTACCGATTAAGGTTCGCGATGCATACCTACGCAAACACTCAGGTATTATTGTTCGATTTTTCAGAAGCTTGACGGCAAATACTATTACGATAATACTATAACAATGTTGCTGTACAGGTAGGTATACGTACCTATTTCGTTTGTTGTGGCCGGCACAACACCAACAGTGACAATAAAAATAATAATAATTGTTACATGCACGCGCGCGCCGCAACACTATATAGGTACCGTGGCTAGCTACAGGTTGTATTATTATATTATTACCTACCATTATTATATTATAACAGTATAACACCGATACACTGTGCATTGTAATAATTGTAAACATAGTACACACATCGTATAATATAGCTCAGTAGCCGCCGAGTGTAAAATGTATAATAATAATATAATACGCGCGCGCTTAACTATAACACGAGGTGGTAAAAGTGGCGCGCGCGATACGACGATATATAACAATAATAATAATAATAATAATAATATAATAACGACAACAACAATAATAGTATAATACGTGTAAATACTATAATAATAATATAATATGGGCGCGCACACGAATGCGTATTTATTAAAACGTTTGAATGAAAATCCGCGGCAGCGGCGCCGTTCGTTTTGTAGTGCGTTTAATAACAACAATTGAAGCCATTGAACCGCTCTTCCTATTCTAATTTTGACAATGACGACGTGGTTTCTGAGCGCCGTCAACAGTAAATGTTGCACTTGGCTTCGCCAGAGAATAGCGGTCACAACCGCCACTATATTATACACTTACAATAATAATTATAGTATGATAATTTGTCGCCGTGCCACCCGGTGTGCGTGTTTTTTTAAAGGTATATTTACCGACAATAATACAAATCTTGGAAAAAGGGCCTCCAAAAAAAAAATCCCCTGGAAAAGAGCCCTTTCCTAAATAATTATCGAGTTCATGAAGCCATGTGTAAAATATTATGTGATAAAGACGTAGGTATATATGCAATTTGCATTCTGCCCTGCTGTTTGTGGTGCGTATACTTTTTTTTCCTGATAGGGGTGGGTTTTGGGCCTTTTTTCCCTACAGCAGCGTATTTTTTTTATCGTATATTTATTTCAAACCTTTTTTTTTTATCCAAATATATCTACCCAATGATTATGTAATTTACATAGTATACCGATGACCTACGTTGTTGTTGTTATAAATTATTATTATTATTATAGTCGTGTTTGGCACCCAAAACGACGGTCGTATAATATCGATAATACCCATTGGCTATTACCTATGTTATATTTGTATAATTATAATAATACCTGTACAGCTATAGACGGTATATTATAATATTATATTATTTTATCGGGATCAGAACAGCGTGCGAGAAGAAAAACGCCTCCGCCGTCCGACTGTCTGCACGGGCGTACCCGTTATTATACGAGGATAATAATAATATTAGTTGCGTATTTGTGCGCCGTGTGGGCATGACAATAATATAATCGCAGTGATATGAACATTGTTATTACTGGAATCCATATGCATATTAAATTAATATACCGCTGTAGGCATAATATTATGCTGTATGTATATGATATTATTAGGGCTCGGATTGCAATGCGTTTGCACTTTTTTTTTGGAATGTCTTGCACGATGCGATGTCCAAGCTATACTGTTTTAAAGTACTCGGCAACCACAGAATTATTTTATGGGCATTTTTTGCCTTTTTGAATTATATTCCTATGACTAAAAAAAATTTAATTCGTTGAAATATAAACATAATAATACATGTAATACATAAATCATATATAAACATATATACTAGATTACCTCTAAAAGGAAATTATTCGTGTTTGGATCATATTTTTATTAAAACTCAACAATCTAATTTAAATTTAATTGAAGCAGGTGTTATACAATCACATATCACTGACCATTTCTCTATTTTTGCAGCAGTACCAATATCTTGTCATGTTAGTTCTGATAGTACACTTATTAAAAAGAGTGTGAACTACGACCTTTTATGCAGTTTATTAAGTAAAGAAAATTGGTCTGATTTGAATAATACATTAAATATTAACGAATTAATTGATATATTTTATGCAAAGTTATTAAACCATATTGAAAACACTAGCTACGAAATTAAGGTTAATTCAAAAAATAAATCCATTAAAGAATGTATGACAAAGGGACTATTAATTTCGGCACGTCATAAAAAGGATATTTCTAAATTGGTTAAAAAACATCCTAATAATGTAATTTTACGTGCTTATTTCATTAAATATCGTAATAATTTTACTTCAATTCTAAGAGCAAGGAAAATACTTTTTTATAAATCTAAATTTTCTAGTGCAATTACTAATCCTAAACTAACGTGGAAATTAATAAACGATTTAACTGGAACCATAAATAACTTAAACAAGGAGACATTCAATAATAATATTGAAAATAATGGTCAAACATTTAACCCACATAAAGATCCCTCAAATATAGCAAATATTTTTAATTCTTTTTTTCATAAGCGTTGGTAAAGACCTAGTGGTAAAATTCAATAACAGTTTACTTCAATATGATGTCAAGTACCAAGTTTTTCTTTTAATCAGCTCTTTCTTAAAAAGATTGAAAAAACTGAGGTTCTAAATATTATTAACAATTTCAAAGACAAAACTGCAGCTGGTTTTGACAAAATTTCAGTAAAACTTTTAAAGAACATAGCTCCGTATATTGTAGACCTTCTTATCTATATACTAAATGTAAGCCTCGTAAAAAGCGTATTTCCAGAGAAATTTAAACTCGCAACTGTCAAACCACTTTATAAAACAGGTGATAAAAAAAATGTAACGAACTATAGACCGATATCCATGCTTTGCAACTTCTCAAAAATTTTCGAAAAAATAATTAAAGTTAGACTTATTATCTTCTTAGACGCGAATAAATTACTATCTAAAAATCAATTGGGTTTTCGACCTGGTAGAAGTACAACTGGAGCGCTCTATGAGACGTCTAAATTTTTATATAATGAATTAGACAATAACAAAAAAGTAATAGCAGTTTTTCTAGATCTAGCGAAAGCATTTGACACGGTAAACCACGATGAACTTCTTAAAATGTTGCCATGTTTTGGAATATCAAATGAAAGTCTTATGTGGTTCAAAAGCTATCTAAAAAATCGAAAACAAGTTGTTTCGATAAATGGCGTTCATAGCGCTGAGGGTGAAATCGATTACGGTGTACCGCAAGGCAGTGTTTTAGGACCCCTCTTATTCATTTTGTATATAAATAATATCTGTAACCTATGTATTGACGGTAAAGTTATAACCTATGCTGATGATACCTGCCTAATTTTTTCAGGAAACTCATGGGTACACGTTCATCAAAAAACGGCTGTTGGAGTAAATACTGTTTTTAAAGAACTAAATAATAATAAATTGACTTTGAATATAAGTAAAAGTGTTTTCATTGCTTTCTCAATTTATAATACGCCCATACCTTTCGATGGTATTATTATTCACTCTTGTAATAATCGAGATTTAAATTTTAAATTATGTAACTGCCAAAAAAATAAGTAGGGTTACGATAGTTAAATATTTAGGTCTTATATTTGACTGGAATCTACGGTGGAAATTTCATATTGATAATGTGGTTATGAGATTAAGATCTGTAATTTGCAAACTTTTCAAACTTAATAAACTCTTACCTACTGAAACAATGTATACTGTATATAACGCACTCTATAAGTCGATTCTCTAATACGGTATTTTAGTATGGGGCGGGTGTTCTGATAATGCTATAAAACCACTTGTGATTCAACAGAATCATGCAGTAAGATTATGTCTAAAGAAAAAGGAGCTCTATGGCTCGACTTCCATAAACTAAAAACAATTTAGAGTTCTTCCGGTCGGTTATTTATATAGGCAGTTCTCCAATCTATTTAAAGCAGGTAACATTACTACTAAAAACGTCAATAAACGGGAACACATTGCTTACGATTTGCATGTTAGTTACACAAAAAAAGATATAGGTAAAAAGTTCGTTGATTATTTAGGTTCAATTAATTTTAATGCCATGCCACTTGAGCTGAAAAAAAATATTGTAAATAATGTAAATAAAAAACATTATGAATTTAAGAAAAGATCTATTGTAAACTGGTTGTTTCTTAATCTTTAAATGTATATCGTATGTTAAATTAGGAAATAAGTTTATATAAATATTGTAATTTTGGTGTATTTTATAAATTTTATTGTTTACAAACAACTCATTTACCTCGCCACAAGCTCTGCTTATTGGGATAAATTAAATAATTAATGTATGTAACTATATTATTTATTCAATAAAAAAAAAAAAAAAAATACAAATTTAATTTTTACTATATTCTTTATATTTATAAACGTAGCTACTTTCACAATTTTTTACATGTTAAATTAATTTTTTGAATGTGCATTTTTCATAATATTTAAATCCGAGCCCTATATATTATTATGTAGGTAATATATTACGATATTATTATTACTATGGTAATCCACTGCAGACGAGTACTACTGCCTGCCGTGTTTCTAACCAATAGACCTATAAACTATAGGTCAATGTTATAGCACTTATATATCTTTGTTTTTAACATACCGAGTGAAAGACATAGTAAGAAAACTGCAAAATATAGTGCGCTGACATCGTCTTGAATACTTTTGTTGGTTTTGATAGCACCACCGGTTTCCGCGTCTATGTTATACTTAGGTAGAATAATATATTTAATATCCGCCAAATTATTTGCGACAGCAACACGTCTAGTATAAAATAGTAGAAAAACACATACACATGATATTTTGTTCTAGGTAGATAAAATTTTGGCTTGAAGATTTCAAAGTTAATTATTGAACATAATATAACAATAGTATGTTATCTGAAAATTATATTGCGTGATCCTGCATCACTCACATACATAATATTATAACGTAAGGTTTTATCTTTGATATTGTACCTTCGCGAATGCGGGTTGCACTAATATAGGAAAACAGCCCTCATCAAAATTAGTTCATACTAAAAGTCATTTGACATAACTTTTCTTTTGTAATTTAATTCACGAAAAACTGATAATTGTATTGTACGGACGTTGAAGAGCTTTCTAGCATATAATATAATATTATGATATACATATATATTTTGCGTAGGTAGCGAAAACGATCGATCGGTCCTCTTGTTCAGCACGGTTATTACGAAAACAATGGAAATACATTTTCGATTAACATACTTGCCAAGTGGCAAATATATAATCTTATATGCGCCCATATAATATAATATTATGGTGATGATTGCGAATGCTGCAGTTACAAAATATATTATATTTATAAATCGAAAGATGGTTCGGTAGACATATTATATACAACAATATTCAATTAATTTATAAATAATTTTAAAATGGTTCAAGCAATATTATTATACCCATCGTGTCACGAGTGTACTTCATACGAGTACGTAGTGTATATTATATATTATATATTTATACGTCAGCGTCATAAGAGTTCATCTTTAAATTGATAGACATGTTGTATGTTGTGAAACTTTCAGAATACTTTTACCGCATACCGAAAAAAGTTTTGTTCGCCATTGTATATGACCGATAGTTTTCTGGCTCTCCGCACTCGAAGAAAATATAATAATAGCTCAGACAGGATCACGGTATTGGTGTGGCGGCGGAGGCGGGGAACACATCTCACGACCACTAACCAGTATGGTAATATAATGTATTATGTGTATATTCACATATTATAATTTAAATCAATGATTAACGGATGCATTAATGATAATTCATGAGTAGAAATAAAAATGCTCTATAGAGTAAGCAATCACTAAAATGTAGTAACTACCTTCATCTTTGATCCATCTCAAAGACATGCGAGTAAATATACTTAGCTAATATACTAAATAATCAATGAGCCATAATAACAACTAGGTATATCAATAAATATTATAGTTTTATCATCATTTATTTTTAAGTAAAATTATCACTAGTATTAAAAAAAAAAAAAGTGGGTAAGTGGATGTCGCTCTGCTGTACAGTAAGTTACAAGTTACAAGTAAGTTACTATCCATGTATAATGGATAGTATTAAATTTTAATTAAATGATATAATATCACTGTATAAGAAAAACGATTCTGAGCGGAGACGGTATATCAGTCTAGGTATTAGACATAAATATACTTATCTATGGTATTAAAAAAAAATTGACCTATAATAGGTACCTGTATTAAATTCCAAATTAATTATATCACAATATCCATTAGGTAATTATAACGCGTTATACATCAACAAAAAACCGTGGTAAAATCATAGATATATAATATTACACTTTAGAAGTTTCAAGTACCCACGAATAATATTATACAATCATAACAAAATAATTAAAATAGTTATTCTAGGTTTTATAATATGTAATTTCGTCTAAATTTGAAATTAAAATGACTATAAAAATAAACTATGTTTATGTATTTTTTAGATTTTTTGGTAACAGAATAAACTACTTACGTGGAATCTTGTTTTAAATTTTCAAGCCTTAGATATAAAAGTTGAACATTTTATAAATTATTAAATAAAAAATAATAATTCAATTTTAAATTTCATAAATTTTGTCAAAATTCGATCTTTAAATGCTTATAAAAAAAAATTGTGCCTATGTCATTTTAATATTTTTCAACCGCTGTTGTAACAATATATCAGGAGCTATGTATTAATTATGTACACTTTTTGTCCCAACAGATAAAACTTTATTGATATTTATAGAAAAAAAAACTAAAAAAAATTAAAACTGACAATGTCCGTTAACAGCTCAAAAAGAGTCAAATTATTTTAAAAATTTAATCGTATATAGAAAATGCTGATATAAACATTCAGTTAAATTTTCAAATATCTATAGTCATTCGTTTTTTAATTACAATAAAATAAGAAAATCGTTACATGAGAAATCGAGGGAATATCAAATGTTGTAAAAATATGAATTTCAAACGGTTATAAAAATTTAATTTGACTTGCTAGTAGACATTTTTTTTTAAAAAAGTTATGAAAAATCTTGTATTACATTTTCAAATCTTAGATTTAAAAAGAAAATTTTTCATGAATTTCTAACTCAAAATAATTTGCAAATTTTCGTCATTTTTACGTATTTTGTCAATATTTGAACTTTAGATGCTTATAAAAAAAATTGTGACTATGGATTTTTAATTTTTTTCATCTGCCTTTGAAACAATATAATAAGAACCTTCTATTAAATTTTCAAACTTTTTTAACCAACAAATAAAATTTTATTGACATTCATAGAAAAAAAAACTAGTTATATTGGAAACTGAAAATGTCCCTAAATAGAATCAAAATAAATCAAAATATTTTGAAAATTTTATCATTTATAGAAAATGAAAATATAAACAACCAGTGAAAATTTCACGTATGTACGGTCATTTGTTTTGCGTAAAAATTACCGTTTTTCCTTAAAAAAATAAACAGCGCTTTTGAAAATTACTGGAAAAAAATTACTTTTGACCCCCCAAAGTACCAACTAGATTCACTTTCCTATCAGAAAAGATACTGTTGAAGAAAATCCAAGCACTTTTACTGCCCTAAAAGGTGATGACAGACACAAAAAAAAAAAATAAAAAAAAAAAAAAAACAACACACATCATTGTAAAATCAACATATAGTACGTTATATTTTATAAAATTGTATCAACATGGTACTTTGGGTCGTTTTTCGATTTTTTCAATAGTTTTTTAATGCTACGGGAAAAACCACCGACAAATTACGAAAAACTGCTAAAAATGGGATTATAACTTCTAACGCATTATTTATCACCATAGAAACGAAAAAAAATTATAACATTAATTCAACTTACCGGATATAATATATAATAACAATATAAAATATCCAGACTGACAAACCGTCTCCGCTCAGAATCGTTTTTCTTACACAATGATAATATTATATTATTGAATTCAAGTTTAATTCAATCCATTATACATTGACCCACTTGTAACATACTGCACAGCAGAGTGAAATCCAGTTACCCGCTTTTTTAATATTAAGTACGATAATATAATGTTATACCATTAAAATAGCTATACAATTAAAACGTTTAAAAAAAAAAAAAACCTCGTTCTTAATTTAAATGTAGAGTTTTTATGACTTATTGTGGTTCCTCAGAATAATACAATTTAATTTATCGCAATTTATTATTGTTCATTTGATTCTTGAACTGCATAATATGTGAATAATTGATATTGTACTTTGAGGAATAATTAAGTAAAGGAGGTAAAATTATTTAAACTTTCAAAAATTAATTTAAAAAAAAATATGCATAGGTAGGTCGTAGGCATGTATTTATTTTATTGCCACCTTTTTGGTATACTGAAACCACTGAAATCACTTTAATTTTATTAATATAATTATTATTACTATTATAATCACTATTCATTATGGGCTCTCTGCGCGTAATAATAATAATTATTATCGTTTAGGCCAAATGGTTTAGGCGTCAGTTTTGTTTTGTCTTTAATATTGATGATTGAAGTGTAAAGTTTATTGGAGTGAAATTCAGCCATTTTTTTACGCAGCTCTGACATTTGGATGATTTATTTGTTATTGTCTCTCATGTCCGTAATGTAATTTATGATAACTTTCGTCGCCATCGTTGTTTGATGGTTCGACGATGACGACGACGGCGCGACAACTAAAATACGCGACGATAGAAATAATATAACAGAGACTGCCGATTTGCCCCTCGTGCGAATTACGTATACGAAACGTTCTGCAAGATTATTTTTTCTATTAGCACACGATAATAATGACACCACTCACTGCCACCGAAAGTTATTATTAAAGACCAGGCTTATATGAATTTTAAATTGTAAATTATGCATGCCAAACATTGAAACATGCACAAAAATAAGTCAAAATAAGCAAGAAAAAATGCAAAACATGCAGCATAAAATTTCAATTTTTACTAAATTTTATATTTTATTCTAATTTTGCAGTTAATTATTTATTAATTTTATTAAAATTTGATTCTGCATAGATGTTATGCAGTACAAAAATTTAGACGATTATTTTAATTGTAATTTAACTTCAAATTATTAATATATTACAAACCAAGTAAATAAAATTTCAATAAGCACAACAAATTTAATTCTTTTAAACGTAAAATATTTTATAATATATAATCGTAACTATAATATTTTTTTTTTTGTTAACATCTTTTTGGACAGTTAAGTATACATTTGTATGCTTTTTTTTTTAAATATGCAAAAATATGCAAACCATGCACTAACGTCGGAATATGCAAAAATATGCAGTATAACAATAATTGATATTTAATCAATCAAGTAATGATTTATGGACACTCATTGGCTGCACGTATACGTCGTGTGATTTTGAAAGTAGCAACATGCATTTTATGCAAAATACGGTCTTTAGTTTTTTATATTTTAAACAACCTAATATCACTTATTACTATTTACTATTTTTAGCAATATTCGATTTTCGGTGGATGACGAACTATAAATATAATATAATATTACAATATACATAATATTATATACACTGCTGCCACCGATGTAGCCGAAAAATCTGTTATAGGCTCCAAGTATATAGATGTCATCGGATTAGGGGTGGGTGGCTAAGCTTCCCGCAAACAAACACACATACTGCTGAGGTCCTCTTTTGCAGAAATCTCTCGTTTCATATAAGGGTGTGCGTGTCAACAACTTATTTGTTTAACTCCCCGGCGGTGATAGTATATAAACCTCGATTCGCGTCTGCGTGGACCTATATACTGCAAGCACAGACATAATATTATAAAACAAGGTCTAGTATAAAGTTATATAATATATTAATATAGTGACCACGTTATAATCTATATAATATTATTTACATAGACGCAAGAGTGTCCAACAATAAATATTAGGGATAGATATAAATTATAATAGGAAAACCAGGAAACAATAGTCGCTCCGCTGCATACAGTGATGGGTGTCGAGTGTCAACTGTCGAGTAGTGTACCTCGTAATTGAGTAGGTCACTGTGTAATCCCCGTGTAACAGGCGATTTTTACCCACGCACATTTTTCTTAATTAAACTAAACAAAATACAGACGACAATATATGGTAGTTATATAATGTAGTGTAATGTTATGAATGTTACGAATGTCTGATAAAATCTCACTGCGGTTGTTCTTATTTAATTACCTGACGAATAACGGTATCCGATAACGGAGGTATTTACATGGCTACATCGTACATAATACAATATAATAAAACTGATATAAAACTTGTTTACAATCTGTCTGCGCAATAATATGTATATTATACAAAACTTTTGAATCTATAGGCTTATAAAAATAACTTTATTATGAGATACAACTTACAAGTGTTATAACGTATGCCGTGTCTTTAAAATATAATAATTAAACTAAATCGTTAATGTAAAATGTTTATACCTACAGGTAAATTTGGCACAAATAGGCTGTCACAAAAAAACATGCCTTTTTTATTTTAGCGGAAATAGAATGTACCCAAAACGAATTAATTTTTTTGGCGCAAACGGATAATTCCCTTTTTACCGGGGGTAAAAAAAAACCTAGAGTATATTTACGGGGGTAAAATAAACTTAGGATATCTATACCCGATAAAATCTTAAGGGAGGTAAAATTATCCTAGGTTAAATTTACCCCCAGTAAAATTAGACGAAAAATATTTCGCGGTTTTGACAACTTGCAACAAAATATGAAATTAGTATGATGCTCATTATAACAATTAAGTGGCTTTACCATATATTTTTTTATATTCTTATACGGTAACCTTTTATTAAGCGTCCATACCTTGGGTAAAAAAAAATTTAATTTTACTCAACCCTGTAGAATGTAGATGAATTAATATTCTCTATACCTACTGATATTAATATATCCATATAATATATGGCAGTAATAAGACCTCTACTACGTTTCTGAGAATAGCACTGAAAGCCCATGGGTCCATCCCATAAAAATTGTCTTCAGTCACACACGCACATAAAAACAAAATGTAAGACGTTTTTATATCTACCTATACAAAAACATTCATGGTGGTCTGTTTACAATCTCAAAAGAATGTCTAGTCTCTTGACGATTTATTTTATTCGTGTTTGACATGTTTTGAAGTGTATATCGTACACTTATTGGTATAGGCACTTAGTTAAGAATATATACTTGAAACGGAGCGTCGGGGGCGAAGTTCCGGATCGTGAAATAATTAAAATGTACGTATTTTGCAGGTTATTACGTTCCAATATTTTGGTATAAAATATATACATATAACATATAAATAGGGGTTGAGTAAAGCGTCGGCTTGTTCTGACCAGACTTGGCAAAAGTGAGTCGGAACATTCGGTGATGCTTAGAGGCCGAGGCCGGGCTCTAATTACAATAGTCGGGAAGATCATGTGTTGCGTACAGTTATGGGTACAGTCGGGCCGTGTAGATTCGTCGTAGTCGGCGTAGGGCCGGTGGGTGCCGCCAGTTACACGTCGCGGACGGTGCTTGATAACCGTAGCAGCGGCGTGTTGATTTTCTGCTGCGGAGGCGATTCCGGACCTCTGATTGGTTGATCAAGATCGCTTATAAGATCGTCGCAGCGGCTGGTGTCTTCGTAAATCTTCCTTCTCAAAATTCAATTCAGTCTGTACAGTTTGAATGAAGTCTTGAAAGTTTATGTGGAAGTGTAAGAAGTTGGTTTCATCGGCTTTTTGCTTTGCTTTGTATGTTGTGCACAATTTCAGGCTTTAAGCCTCTGATATTGTGAGTGAAGTTGTGGAAGGACTTAGATGAATTGTGCTTAGGATCTTGCGGAAGTTTTGAGTTAGACTAGTGATGCTGGTATATTTAGAAGTTTATGGGTAGGTTTACATAATTTGCTGTGATTTTAGTTCTGTTGCTGATATCGGAGATGTGGTTGTGAGGGGATTGCTGTATTTTAATTTTGACGAAGTTAGTTAGTGACTGAATATGATCCTTGAGAAGTGTAAAGCCGGTGGAATGGCAAATTGCTCTGTTGTTCACGTACCATGGTTGTCCGGTAATTTGGCGGAGGGAGGTGGATTGGAGCCTTTCGAGCTTGGTCCAGCTTTTGTTTGAGATGTTGGAGGCCCATATAGGTGATGCGTACGTGGAGATAGAGTGGATGTAAATGTTGTATATGAAGCATTAAGTAGTGATACTTAAAATTGGGCTGGATATCATAGGATATAATGAATGTTTGACAACTTTGGATTTGTTAATAGTGGAGTTGATGTGTTTGAAAAAATTTAGTTTTTTGTCAACATGAACACCGAGGTACTTCATGGAGGTGGGCCAATTGATGCTGGTGTTTTTGATTTTGGGCTTGATGGAATTTGAGGTGGATCTGTCAGAGAACATTACTGCAATGGTTTTGAGAGGATTTATTGAGATTTTCCAGTCGTGGAACCACCTTTCAGCTGCGTCGATCTGCAGTTGTAACTTTTTGGTGGCGGCGTCGTTGGAAGTGCTGGTCGGCGAAGAGTCCTGTTTTGCAGCTGGGGTGAGATGGCAGATCGCTTATGTACAAGCAGAATAAGTGTGGGGCGAGTCAGGAGCCTTGAGACACTCCTGCAAGTATTTTACGTGAGGTGGGTAGTTTGCCTTCAATTTTAATTTGAAAATGTCTGTCGGTCAGAAAGGAGGTAATGATGGAGATAAGGTCGCTGGGCACTTCAAGGTCGATGAGTTTACTAATGAGGCCGTCGTGCCAAACCTAACCTAGTCCAGTCTAGTCCAGTCCAGTCCAGTCCAGTGGACCAGTCCAGTGTCCTGTGCCATTCACCATCGAAACAAACGTCCATCGACCACCCAGTAGCAACTGCAACACGGACCTCCGCTCGCTTAGCACTGTAAGTACCAATACCACTACGCCCCCTCCAACCACGAGGCAAGTGCACCTGAAGGGTGCACGCAAAAGGGTCAGCACCGCACGCTCTCACAAAACCATCCACCGCTCTACCCGACATGGGAAACCACCGCGGTCTCAACAAAAACAACACACTAGCCCACATGAAGCTACGACAATGGGACGCACCCCAGCGGCCAGAACCTAAATCCCCTAAACCTTCATCTGCTTCTATCAACACTGACGATAGCTCATCATTCATTACGTCAGACTCAGACTTTCAATCAGTCAGTTACCCTTCGGCTTCATCTTTCAACCCAAATCCGTCATCTGGGCCAGCTTTTTAGACTTGCGTTGCATCGGATACAAACTCTGAGCCAACTACCACCTCACCATCACCACTTTCAGCTCCAAAAATTCCGCAAATCTTCATCCAAGGAACCGCTTGGCGCAAAGTCGCAGCTAAACTTTTATCTGATGTCCCACCTGACAGCATTCAAGCCAAGGCATCTACCAAAAACTCCATCAAACTCCAGTGCATTGATATTAAGCTATTTAGATCTGTTCAAAAATATCTTCACAATCACGATACTGAATTCCACACGGTTCCATCTCCAGAGGAAAGAACATTAAAAATTGTCATCCATGGCCTACTCTCGGACATCACCGAATCAGAGGTCTCAGAAGAACTCAAAGCCAAAAAATACGACGTCACATTAGTTCGTCAATTCGGCAATGCAACTCGAAAATTCCCCCTCCACATGGTGATTCTTGCCTCTTCGCCTTTCAGTAAACAAATTTTCAACTAACACTCTCTTGTCTACATGGCCGTAAAAATTGAACCTAACAAATCTACCAACCCTGCTCAATGCTTATCCTGCTAGAGGTTCGGACGCTACAGCCTTCACTGCGGATACACTCCCAGGTGTGTTAAATGCGCCCAGGGTCACTTTGCCAAAAACTGCCCAAAGACCCTCGAAGAACCACCTACGTGCGCCAAT
The DNA here is from genome assembly GCF_005508785.2 of Acyrthosiphon pisum. Taxonomy (NCBI): domain Eukaryota; kingdom Metazoa; phylum Arthropoda; class Insecta; order Hemiptera; family Aphididae; genus Acyrthosiphon; species Acyrthosiphon pisum. The sequence continues at coordinate 88,232,316 of NC_042493.1, read as the reverse complement.
TGTCTCAGATCCCTGACCGCAAATTATAAGAACTGTCCTTCGCTTATTCAAGAAAAGGATAGAAGACGTCCCACTAGACCCAACACTTCAAAAATAGTCACTCAATCATCATCTCCATCAGTCAACCCACTTTCTTCTGCCCTCACGAATCCACCGACCAGTCGAGCTTCTCCTGCCAACCTCAGCACATACGCCTCCACAACCTCAATTGGCACTGCTGTCTCCACTGACTCAGCATCCTTGGCCTCTCAACTCACTACCATCATTTTCAATCTTGCCTCTAACAAAATGAAGACGAAAGACGCCCTCATCGCCCTGCTGACCATTCTGCCACTCATTCTCACTAGCCTTCCACATGAATAACACCCGCATATTATTCTGGAATTGCCAAGGCGTCACTCGGAGGTGCCTTGAACTCATAGACTTCGTTCAACAACAAAAAATCGACATCTTGCTTTTCATCGAGACCAACCTCACTGATCAACGCTCTATCAACATTCCAAACTTCTTTACATACACCTCAAATCTCCCTCAAATCCCCAGCCACTCAGCTGGAGGCGGCACCGCCATACTCGTGCACAAAAGGTACACTCACCACATCATCACCGTTCAAACCACATCCTTAGAACAAACCACGGTACACATACAAGTCAACAACTCTGTTCTCCGCCTGGTTGCTGCATACAAAAGACCGACCAACATACTTCTTCCATCCGATCTCACTGCTTTACTGGATACTACCTACAAAACCATCATAGCAGGTGATTTGAATAGTAAACACCAGCTATGGTTCAGTAGGAGGACCAACTCGGCCGGCAACACTATAGCCAGTTTCATCAACTCTAGAAATGACCTAACAGTCGCTTCTCCAATCACTCCAACACACTACCCAAACACCCCCAAGCACAGTCCAGACATCTTAGACATCACCATCATTAAAGCCAACAACATTCACTATCACATCAAAAACCTATCATCTGACCTCTCTTCAGACCACACTCCAGTTTTGCTCGAACTCCAATCAACCATGGTATCCTCGTGCCCCCTGTACCTAAACACGTCACCAATTGGGCCACATTCCAGCTGTTCATGGACTCCGTCACCCACTCACCATCCAGTGGCTCATCCATTACCTCCATTGATTCAGCGATCAAAAATCTAACGTTAACCATGTCGCATGGCATAGCCATCCACACCTCTCCATCTGCATATCACGAAGGCTCTAGAGCTCTACCCAAACAGCTGCAGTTCGAAATTAATCTCAAACGTCACCTACGATCTCGCTGGCAAGGATCCGGGGATCCGGACGCCAAAACCTCCTTCAACCGCCAAACCACTAAAGTTAAACAACTCATGGCAGAATATCGTAATAATCAATGGAGCAATCTCCTTGGCTCTCTGAACGAAGGTCCCAACGCCTGGTCTCGCTTCTTCAAACTCAATCGGGCACTGCTTCGTAAACCTCCACTATCTCGCCCTCTCAAGGACACAGCAGGCAACCTCACTTTCGATCCAGAGCACAAGGCCGCTCTTCTTGCAGACTCTCTGGAAGTACAATTTCGTTCCCTTCCGGGAAACGACCAAATTGACTCATCAGTCCACAACAAACTTATTCACCATCTCTCACTTCCTCTCACCATTACTTCATACTTCACTCCATCAGAAGTTTGGAACGCAATCAAGACGCTCCCTAGTCGGCGTGCTCCGGGGCTAGACGGCATCAGCAACAGCGCCCATAAACACTGTGGTCGCAAAATCATGACTCACATATGTCAAATTTTCAACTGGTGCAAACGTGTTGGTTACTTTCCTCTGTAGTGGAAGCATGCTATCGTCATCACCATTCTCAAGCCAGGCAAAGATGTCACAAACCCAGTCAATCATCGCCCGATATCACTGCTCAATACAATGTCCAAGGTTCTGGAGAAATTACTGCTCACCAGACTTAAGATCTTCACCACCTCCAAAATCCGTCCTTGCCAACACGGCTTTAGAAGCTCTCACAGTACCACCACCCAATAACTCAGCGTAGTCGACGACATATCTTTCAACCCCAACAAAAGAAGGAAAACTGCTGCAATCCTGCTCGACGTGGTTTCATCGCAATTGCAAT
>NC_042493.1:88168498-88228689 GCF_005508785.2 Acyrthosiphon pisum | reverse complement strand
GCTTTAGCTGATGGGAGGCGTTTTACTATATTCCATACTTCATTTGGTGAGAAATATATGTCATATATGGAGGTATGTTGTGGAGTTTTAAAATCGAGTTTTTTACTTTTACTTCGGGAAGTGGTGGACCCGGGTTGTTTTGAAATTGGGCATTCATTGTGTCTGCGAACAGTTTGACCTTTGATTTTTGATCATAGATTGTTGTCCCCTCTGGTGTTTTTAGTGGTTGGCACGGAGGAGGTTTATGAAGAAGTTGGCGATTAAGTTTATATATGGATTTGTTGTGAAAATTAAGGGCGGAAGTGAAAGTGTGCCATTCGGACATTCTGAAATGGGTGAGAATGTCCTCAACGTAAGATACCTGGGCGTTATAGAGTGTTTTCGCTCTTGGATCGCGCGTACATTGCCAGTTCTTCCGCATTATGCGCTTGGTGTCGATTTCGAGCAGTATATCATCTGGTAGTCGTTTCAGGGACTCTGATTGGTTCACGGTGTAGGAGCTGTTTTTGCACTCTGATTGGATGATTTCTGTTAGCTTGTATATGTTTTCATTTATGTCCAAGATTAAATATATGTGACTGTTCTTTATGCAAGATATTAATTCGGTGTGGAACTTTTTCCAATTTATCCGTTTCCTTGCGCTAGGTGGGCCGCATTGTGAAAGTTGTGATGATAGGCTTAATATCTGGGGGTTGTGATCCGAGGAAAGGTCGCAGTGATTTGTGAGAATGTGATTCATTTTTGGTGTGTCTAGTAGGAAGATGTCGAGAACGTATAATAGTAACATTGTAACATGTAGAAGGAGGTAGTTTGGAATAATTTCGCTACTGTAGGTTAAGTTAGGTTTTATCTCTCGCTTCAACGAGGGCCCCACTTACCCGACCATGCAGGCGCCCCGTTGTTGAATTCAGCGATCATGCAAATATTGCATATAAAAATATGTATGATACTATGATATATTATAATACTATATGTCTATATGTCTATATGTCTATATCCATTTATATATATAATAATGATGAAGATAAGACATTTACTGCTGGAAACTTACTTAAATAATATTATACTTAGATATGGCTTATGTATTAGTCTTCAAAGTTGAAATTCTACAATAAAAATATAATTTTAGTTTTCGTAATTTTGTTTCTATGTAAATTGTAATATTATTGATAATTATTATTTATTGTTTTGTAGTTTTCATATGTTTCAATAATTTCATCATTGGCGCTAATAGGCGGGGGCTTGGGTGGACTTAGTCCCCTCATATTTCTTACAAGTCCCCCCAGTTCAAAAGTTAGTAATGATTACTGAGCATATATAATTTTTAGAAAATATTATAGGAGGGACTTTAGACCCCCCTAAATAATTTGTCTATTTGCACCTATGAGTTTCATAAATTATTATTAAACGGATTATTCCCTACGTCAGGGTTCGTATTAATATTAGATACATTTATTGTAATTTAACGTTATTATTAATTATAAATTATAAATAATGTCTTCTTGCAGCTCATAATCAATAGTTATTTATAAAAATATTGTCGACTGCATAATATTCAGCTAATAATATTCTGCAATGCTGTTGTAGTTGTGTTTTGTGGATTGTTGTTGCTGCCATAGCAAACTAATTAGGTATAGGTAGTTCGCGATATCTTTGGTGTTATACTGTTGTATATTTGGTTCAATTATCCTGGTGAATGTGCGCAATTAATTTATAATTATTAATTATGAAACGTATATTTACTAAATTATATAATAGTTTATTAATAAATATTTATGATTATAATAAAAGTACATTTTATATTATAATCCATATTGCTAAAAATGGCATAGGTATACATTTTTGGGGGACCTCTTAAAAAACTGATCCATTGGCTTTTGATGTGCCAGGGCGACACTGTTTATATAGAGGTACAATATATCAAGGCTGGGCAAGTTAATGATTTTTTTTAACTCAGTTAAGTTAATATGCGTCAAGAAAAAAAGTTAAAATTTAATACACACTTTTTGTTAACTTTTTATTAAATTAAAAAAAAGTTAATTTGATTATACAAAGTGAAATATAATTAAATTAAAAACAAAATGAATTAACTTAACTTACTTCTTAAAATGAAAAATTAACTCGTTCATTTCGCATTAATGAAGAAAGAAATTTAGAAAGTTAACAGTTAAGTTAATGAAAAGCCAAAAGTAACTAGTTAAGTTAAAAAGTTAAAATAAAATTAACTTTTTAACTCGTTAATGCCCAGCCTTTATATAATTTATACATAGTAATAGAGCACAGGTGACGTCAAACGTTATGAATATGGATATGTGTAGATATAATATTATTATCATTCCACCGAGCGTCGGTTTGAATAATTAAAATTTTCTTAAGTACGCGTAACAGACGTAGTTATGAATTTTCGCTTCAGGACGATATAATTTATACTCGAGTATTTTAATGCATATATTATATAGGTAAGTAAGTCACATATTATTATATTCATAAAGTCGTTTTAGAACGCGGGAAAATCAACTGTTATAATATTAAAATATACTTTAATGTGTACGCATAATGTATAAACGTATAATTTACAAAAACGTACGTATTTATTTGTTCTCGCTCAGTGCTTACAAATAATTTGTTTAAGTCAAAATGTTGAATCTCGCACTATATATGCTATATAAATATTAAATAATATAATATCCATCTTTGCAAGTATAATAATATTTACCTGTCATCAAAAATATCTGATTTTTAAAATTTAGTTTTTTTTTTGTTTGTATGTAATAATATAATGTAGAGGTACCTAACAACGATTAAGGAAAATACTAAAACCTAACAAATCTAGGTATATGTACCTAATTCTTAATGCAGTTTATTTATGTGTAGTTAATATTAGATGACGCTTATCTAATACTTTGATTATCGAATTTCTAGAGGAGAATATAACAAAATACACACGAGTGAAGAGTTTTTTCATTTTATGCTAAATTATCTATATGAGTTTTAAAATTATTTAGGTAAGTATCTACCACTAACTCATTATTAAATAAAAATATGAAAAAAAAACTCTTCGTTCAAGCATAGTTTATGTTCTTCTTAATAAATTCGATACTATGTGATCTTGCAATATTAACTATTAAATTATTAATATTTTAATATTAACTATGGAGTATAGTAATTATAGTGATCCACTATACATATAGTAAGAATTGAATATGTAGATTTGTTGTGTGACGCATGTTTACAGAGATAACACAATGTGGGTACTATATCCTCTAAAGAATTGGGGGACTATTGACTAATAACCTAATCTCTTAAGACTCTTCTTAAGGTTTTCTTCCAATTTATACTGACACCTGACAACTGTGGAGTCTTAGGTATATACATAAAATCAAATGTGCTACTTCTTATTGTTAGTTATTTTGTGGTTAAACTGTGGAATAGATAAAGAGTAATATTAATTGTACTATTGTATTCATCGTATAGGGTACCATAATAATATTGTACTTGTGGCTTAGCGCGGTGAATTGGCTGCTACCAGTCCCGCGACTGAGAGTAAGTAACGCCCGTTGATACTAGTTCTCGGATGGGTGACCTCCCGGGTTCGTAGTAGTAAGAACTTTGCCAAACATACATGTGTCTGATTACCTACCGTAACAACCCGCAACCGTAACAAAACCTTATCGTACCAACCTTACCAACCACAATATTTATATAACCTTTACAACAGCAAATGGTCATTATAGTCGCCACGGGCTATACAAATACAAAATACACACACACGCTCATTTATATAAACCGAGTAATCCATGTATGTGTCAACAGTCTACACTAATAATTTTGAAGTCTCAAATTTTTGAAAATATTATTTTCACGAATATTTTATAACAAAAATTCATGATATAATTTCAAGATATTTCTGAAAAAAAATTATACTTTTACTATTTTTATCGTTTTACATTTTAATTTTTTTTACCTTTTTCAATGACACCCCATATTTTAAAATTTTAAATTCCAAAGCAGAATTTTAATGTACGTTTCGCACGAATTCATACGCCTAGCTTGAAAACTCGCACGACCTTCCTTCCCCTCCAAAAACAAAAATTCACGTAGGGGGGAGGGCAGCAACTCGTCTCGCCAGCCCTTTCCCTAATTTTAAAAAAAAAAATTATAAAATAGCCTTACTAAAATGACTGTAGTTAATAAAAAAAATCAATTTTTAATAAACAATCTATATTAAATAAAAATTAAAAAGCCTTAATAAAAAACTGTATTCAATAAAAAAATAATCTATGTGGAATAGAAAAAATATAAAAACCATAGGTACCTTACATAATTTATTCACTTTTGTTTTTATCGGCATTTCCTGAAGATCATTCAACTTTCCAAATATTTTGACTTTATTTTCAGCTATTAAATATAGATTTTTTATACATCTAGGTTTTTTTATTATATTATAAATGGACTTATGATATTTAAATTTTGTTAAAAATATTTTTAAAAAGTATTCAGAATAATTAAAAAATACTTTAACACGTATTTTATTAAAAGTATTCAAATACTTTATAAGACTGAATAGGTATATAAATGTTTGTACCCACATGAATTTTTTGTTTTTTAAAGAATTTTTAAACTAGGCATGCGAATTCATGCAAATGTCTGCAGAAGAAAAATTCCGAAAATGTTAATTTGGACCACTGTATCGGGAGGGAGGAGGTGGCGGTGCTGACGAGACGTGTTGCTGCCACCCATCCCCCCATGAATTTTATGTTTTTGGAGGGGAAGAAGGTCGTGCGAATTTTCAAACTAGGGGTGCGAATTCGTGCGAATTACATGCTAAATATCTATATAATTTGCTTATAGATTTTCCTTGGGGGGGGGGGGGGCTGGCCAAACGTACGTAGAATTTTATTCGGAGGGTGGAGTATTTTAATACATAAAAACATTCAACAAATTTCCGATAAGAAGTTTATTAGTTATAACTTATAACTAATTAAAGTGCATTGATGAGTGGATTAGTAACCACATTTTGATGGTTAAGTTCCCTTTACTACAACTATAGTCCTTTCATCTAAACTTTTAATACCTACCTATAATTATTAACTAACTACCTGCTCATTCGAAATTCAACTTTAATAAATCAAAATACAACAAAAAACGTTATGCTCTTAGAAATTAAAAATGTATTTTGTCATGCAAACAAGTAAAAACTTCAAAAATATTAACAATAAAGAATTGTGAATAATATAATTTTTTAAATGTAATTTTTAAATGACATCAATAGTGAAAATTATATTTTTAAAAATGAAGAATTTTTCGAAATAATAAATGTAAACACTTGTTGGTTAATCTGTAAACTAGTTAGACTACGCATTAATTAAAAGCTTATAAATAATCATTTATAGGATAATGATGATTTCCTTTGGGTCAGATTTTTGTTCATGAGCCAGATGTTATCAACCGGTTTGGAATCTTTTAATTTACCGCGATGTTGTAGGTACCTACATACTTTCACATACATATATTATATACATCTTCTTGGTGAAAAATCAACGGTCACCTATGTAAAAAGTACGTTTTTCGACACTGAATTAATAACATATAAATATTATGTAATTAATTAGTGAAATAATGTCAATGCGTGGAATATATTTTTTAATCTTTCCCCTGTATCGTGACGAATTACCACTGTAAATTACGTGAAGATGTGAAATGAACGAATACCACGATGATGGTAATCGGAAAAAATGGTCACGGAAAAAAACCCAGAAAAAAATCCAACGGAAAAAATCACAAATAAATCAACACACCATGTAAAAAAGCACATGGAAATAAAAGTCTATGTGAGTGTCATAGAATTGTATTATTTTATATTTAAAAAATATTTTCATGATTAAACTGACGATTAACTCGAAAAATTATTATGCAATTTTGTTATAATTGGTTTCATAAGAAAGAAGAACAGTTAATTAGTCAATGTACTCATGTTACATTTTTTACTTGTAATCATAATATTTTTCGACCTTATATTAATTATTATATTTATACCAATAAAACGTAAACAATTAAAAGTAATGTTAGGTAGGTATGATATTAATATTAATATAAATTTTTTTATACATTTATATTTCAATTTTTTTCGGTGGATTTTATGCCCGTGGGCTATTTTTTCCGTGGTTCCACGGAATAGCACAGAATACGTCATGCCGTATAATTAAATGTTTCAGGATAACACGGTACAGGTAAACGAGATACGCACTAGCTGTTTGTGGCAATGATGAGACTATAATACCAACGACGGGGGGATAACAATATTTTAGGTACCTATCTATTATAATATCATGTATCTATATTACGCTTGCTCGTGAGAGTAACAGTTTTCCGGAAATCGGCGTATAAAATTCTCCGAGGCGCTCATGCGCACTATATCGCTGACAGGTTTTTCGCGATTAGTCATCAAAATTCGGATTATAAACTGCACGTATATGGCCTCGTAACGGTTTATCATATACATATTATATATATTATATATATACACATGCAAAGCGTTGTGGTTTTGGTATATATTATAGCTGCGTGCGTGTACCTATATATATATACTAAAAATCGTGTGGAAATCTATACGCTTTCCAGCGCGTTCCGTGTGCCCCGAAAACGCGCGGTCACGCCGTTTAACCACTTGACGAACATGGGAATTCCTGTAATGTTGACAAGTGAGTATACGTTATAATAAAAAAAAATTCTGTTTAGAAATTGATAAAAAAAAAAAAAAAAAATGACGTACAACAATAATATTATCATGTGCTCAACGTTTGGTGTACGCTTTAGCAGGTACTATATTATAGCATACCTACATTATGCGTGTTTAATATTATAACAATAATAATAATAATTTTATAAGTTTTCTCGTTACCAGAAAATTACGATAACTGTTGCGCCCTTTTGTGCGGAGCAGTGATGACTCGTACGTAAGCCGCCTGGCTGACCTTTGTGGCGTAGAGTCTAAAAGAGCGGAAAATGCGTAAAAAAAATTTCTCACGTGATAAAAAACACGTTGTGACGTCGATTGTATGACTTGCAGTGAGTATAATTTTAAATTTATGAATTTAAATCTACTCGTTAATCGTTATCGTTGAATCGAACATGAAAAGAATGTTTATATTCTGATAATGTGATTTTGCGATAATGAGAATATTATAATATTATAGTTTTAAATAAACATTCAGATCGCGTTGTAAGGACTGTATATATAATATAATATATTATTATAAATAATATATATGTATTATACAATTTTTGGGGTAATGTAGTTATAGTGTTTTCATCGGCTCCCGAATTTGATATTCGCAAAAGCGTGAGAATTTATATCCGGTTTCGGGATTTACGATTGGTGAGTATTATGATGTTTACCGTGTACCTAGGTATATATTATTATAGTGTGAGAGTTTGAATGCCATTTCTCAAGTATTCACAACCATTGAACTGAAGTCCAGGGATTAGAGTTCACAGTTCAGTGTGCACTACCACAAATAGTGATTCAAAACGTCAATCTACTTTTTTCTTCTCATTGACCTATTTAAGGGATCACTAAATTATGAGAAAAAAACTCAGTCAGATAGTAGGTAACTTTTAATCCGTTCACGTACGCAGATACTATTGTTGGTTGTCACATGACCACGAATAATATAAAAAAACATTTTAAGTACCGAAAATGCTACATCTATGATTTTAGAAACCAAATTATCATCAAGGAAAATGAGGAACTTTGACCTATGCAATTAGTTTTCATTTTTTTTTTCGATATCGTTTAGGTATGTATATGAAAAAGGTTGAAAATCAAGATGGCAAAATAATATAGTTTCAATGTATTTTAAAACAGCTAATAACTTTTTTCGTATTATATAATATAATATTGTACTTTATTGTCTAATTACGTATATATTTAGTAAAGTATACTGGTCATAGCTTTTTTAGTTTTGTTTCAGATTTTGTATTTTATGCGCATTCGTTTTTTTCCGCAATGTAACTCGAGACGTTACTCCAATAATATAAAAACCATTGCGGTACCATAAATTATTTTAATATGAGTACCGAGTCTACTGCATTTTTAGACATTTGAACGCAAAAGTCTCCGCAAGTCGGCCATCCCCCACGTCACTACTCTCCTCACATCACGACCTTCGGCACAAATCGGTATGGGTTTGTGGATGTGTATACCTACGTCGAAACAGCGTAGTAATAAATCGCTATTAAATCCTGTGATGGCTTCGCGCACGCGCTCGCGACGAATTTCCACGGTGCAGACATATATACGCACCTACATTATACACTAATTATACACATGATGTCAAACGACCACCTTTATAATAATATACTCGTGTAAATATATCCACAGCACACACGCGGTATACGCCGTGTTCGGTATTTTATTATTATTTTTTTTTATTTCCCCTCGTTTTCATTCAGGACGACTGTTTATAATATGTATACCTACGTATAATATATTACGCTACCTTGATATACGGACACTGTGTGTATAGTAATAATAATAATAATATATAATATTATATTCCGCAGCCGAGGAGGTCTGCACCGCGTAGTAATGACTACCATTGAGCCACATGTTATTTTTATAATGACGTTCATTCTTTTCATAACTCGCGTATAAATATATATATATATAATATTATGTGTAATATGTATGTGAGCACTGTTTTTTTTTCTCTCCTCTCGTTTTTTATTATTATAGTATAACAGACGACTGCGACTGCGACGGCGACGACTGCGACGACGACGACGACGACGACGAAGACGAGAGTGGTGGCAGGAATACGTAGTGGACGCGATACGGTACTGGACGACCGACAGACTGACTGGCTGTGGAGAAGAAAAAAAAAACGGATATCAAAAACGAGGTAATGACAGCAGCAGGAGCAGCAGCACCGCGTAGAGGCGCGATGACAGCGTTTAGAGGCAACTTATATATTATATTATTATATTCCTTTTCGTGCGTGTGTGTACGCGACCGTGTGTATAATACACATATATAGGAGGCGCACGAGTGGAAATATGTGGTTTTGGATGTCGGTAGTAGTGATGACTATGAATTTTTTTTTTTTCGACACAGAAAGATAAACTTCACAGCACGATCTCCTGGTGCAGTCGTCGGACGATATGCGCCGAGTCATCATCCACGGCCGGCACAGGCCGTTAATGACTATGATTTATATAATGTCGGAAGCGCTGCAACACGAAATTCTCCGGAGAGCAATGTGAACAAAAAAAATAAAAACCGCGCACGCACGCAAGCACGCCCGCATGCAACGGACGAGCTCGGCGGGCATTTCACTATTTTTTCTGCATTCGACGATAGTATAATATTATTATCATTCGGGGCCGGATTCGGATTTCCAGTTGCCCAGGCAAAATAACTCTTTGAGGCCCCTAGCAGTAAAAAAAATTTAAAAACCCAATATCTAAGTAAGTACGTATAGTAAGTTAAGGAAAAAATTAAAAATTTGCAAACTTGCACACGTTATAACTATCTACCAAAAAGGTGTTTATTTCGAGTTTGAAATACCGCTGTTCATGTATCAATTATTTTAAAATTCATTAGATAGCAGTATTATAATGATTTTATTAAATACCTTCATAATTTGAAGAGTAAAAATACATTTATTAATATCATTTATTTATTAAAACGTTGAAATTAAACTTTTTACACTTACAATATATTATAATTACAGTTTAATTAAATTTAAGACTTAAACATTTTTATGCACAGTAAATAGTACATTTAAATTGAATTAAATCATGTGCCCTTTAAACCCTCAATCAAATCGAACCCTGTTATCAGGACACATATTTAAATATGGCTGTGGATAGAGAAATCAGCGAGGCCGGAGGTAATACTTTTGAGACCCCGCACTACATTTGACTAACTATCATCATTAACTTTGTCGGTTAAAAACGCTGGGCCCGGAGTGAATTAATATAACTTATTAGTGGCCAGGGGGTGACTGCGGTGGCATACGAATATTGAAATAATACAAGACAACTATCATATTTTTCAACTATCCGTGTACCCACTAAATTTCTAGTTACTACTGCCCAATTTTATATACCTACTGCTCGTCCGAATTAGATCGATAAAGTATTATAACACTGTAATTTATTTATTTAAAAAAAAAATACTCCTCGTATAGACTACGATCGTAATATAAATATTTTGATATTATGGTTACGACAATTAATAGCGTTGCGATGATGGGGTAGGGGGGGGGTGGTTGATGGGGGTAAATTTTTTCAGACATCATGAATTAATAACGAAAATGTGCGTCTGCCGATGACACACTTCGAGTGCAAAGCGCTCTCGGAGAGTATAAGTAGGCAGCACACTGTGCCAGAAAAATATGCCGAACGGAGGGAGTCGTCGCGGCTGGTTTGTGTTTCGATTTAAACTGTTCTTGAACAATAATACGTGATCCCGAAAGAAGCCGTGGCACGATTTGTGTTCAAACAAAAGCACAATTCATTATAAATGTACATAACATTTGCTTAATGTCTCATCTTCCCGCAACGAGGATCGCTGCACACTCGTGTTGGATACAAACACTGCTTAAATATTATTGTAATGCGTTGAAAGTGTAACATAAACAACACTTCAACGCGTTTGTACTTTTTATACCAGTTTGGTATTACCTGTATATGCTAGAAGTATTTAACAATCTTGTCCGAATCGCATCTATCTGTACCTACGTCTTTGTCTTGGGAAATAACAAAATACATACATTTTAATTATTATGACTTCCAGTGTTAATAAATTATATAATTAATAGTACAGTATCCATTATAGTGCACACCCATTTTATTCGACGTAATTATTATTTCATAATACATAATAATAATATAGTAGATACCTCCTAATAGGCATTACAATTTATAAGACAATAATAAATTATGTGATACCATTTAAAACAATGAACAAATACAAATTGTACTGACATTGTATTTCAACATTTTATGTTTTTAAAAGTTGGCGCATATTCATATAGTTTGTACATACCTATATAATATAATGTACTGCACAACACAATTCCTGTTATAACCGTAATAATAATTTTATTTGTGAACGCGAGATAACGAAAAACGATTAATTTTATATCGAGTCATCGAGAGCAAAACACTATTAAGTTTAATAGTAGTTTCAAAGGGAATTAAACGTAGTTTAAAATAACGGAAAATTCGAGATAGTGACGTTCGACATATTAAGAATCTACCGTATTTATATTTCACGCATAGCAATTATCTTTAAAATGTTAATACTTCAATCCAAGATGATATTGTTGAAGATACCTATGTATATATAATGACCTAAAGCAATATGTATATATATAATACGTAAATATATACTTGTACGACAGAATATAACTTTACAACGACTATAAAATATGTCATTTTCGATTGTTTTCAATTTGTTGTTCGATTTATGAGTAATTATTCCATAATGCATGGAAAAAAATACCAAAGAACAATGATGAAAATAAGTACCCGATTCCTAAGGGGTACCTTCTATAGGTATATACGATATATAATATTATAAAACAACGTCAATGTTTTTTTAAACCATTTATCATACCATGATTACGACGGAAAAAGAGACATTTTTAATTGCAAAGAATGTCGTTGCGCATACATAATTTAATAATAGTATTGCATATATAATAGTATGTTACCAGCTACGTGTAATATATAGATTATTATTATTATTTTTTTTATATACAAACAAAATTAAAAACGCTTATAAATTATGTAGGTGAAATAGTTGTTGGGAGTGTCAGTGCTTTGAATGAGGAATTATAGGGTGCAAGCCCGGGACATCATTAAAACGTTCCTTAATATCAGGTTATGGAACGGGAGGATAACGGACATTAAGGATGTCAAATCATTCTACCGGTCCGTCCCCGACCTTAACTGTAAACAACCATTTCAGGTCTCTTGTGCCTCTTTAATGATGCAAACAAAAAAAAAAAAACATAAATATAAGCGTAATGTACGGGAACGGGGGAAAAAGGAAAAAAAAACGTAAAATAATGAGACGTTGTGTATATATACTTCTCACTTTTTTTTATTATTTCCATCTCCGTCGCTACAGTTACTTGGGTTACCGTGGCGCGATGGGTGACGAAGCGGAAAAAAAACGAAGATTTACACGCCCAAATAGTAATGCTGCAGCGTTATGCGCATTTTATATAAATAATAATAACATATACTATTAGGTATGTATATAATATATATATATATATATATATAGTTTAGGTAAGTATACAGTGAACGTACCTATATAATATTATTATCATGTACATAGAGGCTACGGATTTGGTTATCGTACGTACGCGTTTATCTTTGGTGGCGTGCAATGGCGGTGGGGGGGGGGGTTGGGAAAAAAAACAGACCAGTAATCTTTAAAAAAGGCGGGTAAGTCGTGGATGTCGCTCTGCTGTACAGTAGGTTACAAGTGGGTTACTGTAATGGATGGAATTAAATTTGAATCCAATGATATTATATCATTGTATACGAAAAACGATTCTGAACGGAGAACCACTAAATTACTTGCAAATTTTCGCAATTTTGACATATTTCGTATAAATTTGAACTTTAAATGCTTATAAATAAAAATTGTGACAATGTATTCCTTTTATTTTGCAACTGCTATTGTAAAAATATGTTAGGAGCCTTGTATTAAATTTCCAAATCTTAGAATTAAAAAGAAAAACTTTTATGAATTTCTGTCTAAGATAATTTGAACATTGCCGTAATTTTTACGTATTTAGTCAAAATTTGAACTTTAAATGCTTATAAAAAAAAATCGTGACTATATATTTCTTTTATTTTTCAATTGCTATTGTAAAAATATATTATAAGCCTTGTATTAAATTTTGAAATCTTAGATATAAAAGGAAAATTTTTTATGAATATCTAGCATAAAATAATTTACGAATTTTCGTGATTTTTACATAATATGTTGTCAAAATTTGAACTTTAAATGCTTATAAATAAAAATTGTGACAATGTATTCCTTTTATTTTGCAACTGCTATTGTAAAAATATGTTAGGAGCCTTGTATTAAATTTCCAAATCTTAGAATTAAAAAGAAAAACTTTTATGAATTTCTGTCTAAGATAATTTGAACATTGCCGTAATTTTTACGTATTTAGTCAAAATTTGAACTTTAAATGCTTATAAAAAAAAATCGTGCCTATGTATTTTTATAATTTTTGAATGGGAGTTAGAACAACATATGTGGACCCTTCTATTAAATTTTCAAGTATTTTGTCCCAGCTAATTTTTTTTGATCAACATTTATAAAAAAAAAATCAAAAAAAATCGATTATTTCAATTGCCTATAAATAGATTAAAAATTAGTGAAATATTTTGAAAATAAAACTATTTAAAGAAAATGTCAATTTAAACAACTGGTAAAATTTTCAAGTGTCTACGACTCATACTTTTTGAATAATAACAAATATCAAAAATCGTTTGAGGCTAAACCGTTATTTAATGCGGTTTTGTAAAAATTTAAATTTCAAACACTCCTAAAAATTTTTTGTCTTAGTCCGGTTGAGTTTTTTTTACAGATATTTAAAGAAAAACTTATGGAGAACCTTGTACCAAATTTTAAAAGCTTAGTTATAAAAGAAAAAAATTTTACGATTTTTCAACCACAAAATTACTTGCAAATTTTCGCAATTTTGACATATTTCGTATAAATTTAAACTTTAAGCACTTATAAATAAAATTGTGACTAACGATTTGGATTTTTTTTATCACTGTGAGAACACTTATAAGAAACCTTGTATTAAATTTTCAAAGTTTTCTATCCAACCAAAAATTTTTTATCGTTATTTTAAAAAAAAATACTTAGAAAAATTGAAAATTTCATTTGTCTATAAATAGCTCAAAAAAAGTCGAAACACTTTGAAAATTTAACCCTGTATAGACAACGCTAATATAAACATCTGTTGCAAATTTCAAGTGCTTACAATAATTATTTTTTGAGTTACAGTAAAATTAAGTTTTCGTTTTTGTCAAAAATTGGTTTTGCGTAAAAATTCGCGTTTTTCCGTTATTTTTTTAAGGTTTTTCCTGCCGCTTTTGAAAAGTATTGGGAAATTTTCACTTTTGACCCCCCAAAGTACCAACTAGATTCACTTTCCTTTCAGAAAAGGTACAACTTTTGAAAATCGAAGCATTTTTACTGCTCCAAAAGTTGTCGTCAGACACAAAAAAAAAAAAAAAAAAAAAAAAACACACATCATTGTAAAATCAATACATTCCTCACTTCGTTCAGAATCTAAAACAAATGACAGATGATAATTCGATACGTTGTTTAAAGAGATGACGTGTGCGTAAAAATCGCGCGTTTAAACGCTTCATATAACGTATGCTACAATATGTTATAATATAGGTACAGGAAAAGACGCGTTCTTATGTTTTTGTCAAATTTTTTTACCATCATTGCGTGTTGTGTTCGTATATAATATCATAACGACGAGCATATATACGCGATTGGCAACGCTAAGATTACTGCACAACGCGCACGCGTGTATATTATATCATTATATTTATATATTATATTATATTTATATATTATATTATATACATTGTATTGGTTTTAACGGGAGATAATCGTGTGATAAATCGTCGGGAAACGAAGAAAAAATAACGAAAAATGCATTTTCCCATACGCTCCGCGTACCCTCAGTGCCTAAATATGTATAGGTATTTTATTATGACGCGTAAATATTGTACGGAGGTATATAACCATAACGTCTAGACCCGATATTTCGAAATACTGAATAATCATTATATGTATGGTAAATTTTATTGTCAGATATGAACCAGCCGCCATATAATATTGTAATGCATTGTATTGTGCCCGTAATGTATAAATTAGTTGGACGGTCTAAATTTGAGCGTTAGTCCATAATATACGTTTAGTGCGTAATGCGTGTGCCTAAACCTATATAATATATATAATATAATATAATATTAATGCTATACTTGTTGGAGAGAGACAACTGGCGTTAATTTATCATGTAAATAAATTATGTGTTCTAAGTCACGGACAGAGACAGATTTTACTGAATTTTTCACCTATATGTGTGGTATGAATAATACTGTGTATAATAATACTGACGGTAATTACGAGTCAGTGGTTAAAAAAATTTTGTCATATTCATAACGCGTAATTTTTTTTTAAATACCGAACACACCTAACTCTACTTAGACATTTATAATATACCTACTATACGGACGTATATGAACGTGAATATATGTAATAGGTAGTTGATTAAAATTATGTAACTGTAAATGCAATTCAAATAAATTAGATACCCATAATAAATATTGTGTGCATCGCGTAAGATCGACACAAGACTAAAACTATAAGCTCTATAAACATAATGTTAGCACAGTAAATCTGTCAACTATCTATCTGTCATATAATTACGCTGTAACCATATTCAGATAGAAAAAACATTGAAATCGGTCATGGTAATTTATAATTTCACCGGAATAGCGCTACGAATAAAGATAGTTTTTATAATAATATTGTAAATTGTTATTAGGTAAGCAATTTTTTTTCACAACTTTTGATATTATATTGCAATAAGGACCAGCGTTCTCTTATTTTTCTCTTATTTTACGAAAAAAAAAAAAATAATAATAATAACAGCGAATATAGGTTTATCTAAATATACTTATTTATTGTTGTACGCAAAATAACAATGTTGGTTTTTTAAATTTATTTTGTTTTCAATATTGTATGGCGTTGTTTACTACAACTTAAAGTGAAGTACGAGAACCTCCTAATCGACTATAACGTAATGCGTGTTAATATTATTATTCTGATCTATTTCTATAAAATCAAATTCATATTGAAGTGAAAATATAGAGTACAGCTTTATGACTAGAGACCGGATGTATATGCGCTTCCCAGACAGGATTTTGTAATGATAATATTATAATAGTATTATAATAACGTTATACTAATATTATTCATTATTATAATGTTATAATAATATTATTAAACAAAAAATTGCTGTCTGGGTTATAATCTTAAAAATCAGATGTTTCTATGGTCTATAATTTCATAAAAATAATCTTTTATACTTAATATAATATGCAAACATATTCTTTTTCATGAAAATTTATTAAATACTGAAAAAATCAATAAAAGTAGCAGTTTATAAAAATCATAAGGTAGTTAAATTAATCCTAATCTTTAAAAAATTATTCAAACCGCCATATTTAATCTAAAATAGATGGTGTTATACTGGTGTATGGTGTATGGTACCTACATATAATAAATTATATTTTAATAATATTTTAGATGTGTGATTGTAGCATATAGTTATATACTTACCTAAAATTTAGATTTGCGAATTAAAAAAATAATAATAATAACATGTTAAATAATAAAGACTAAAACGTACCTATTGTATATTGTTAAATAACAGAAACACGACAAGTTCTACCCACGTTGAACGCGGGAACTACCACCATGATCCGTCTATAAGTATAAGAGAGATCTAGAGAATAATTTATTTTCTAATCATTGTTATGTTGTTATCAATATTGATTTTCGTCATTTCGACGTGATAAATATGATATGATGAAACTATTTTTGCATTTTTTTATAAGTCATTAGATTTTTTTATAAAATATTCAAAATAAACCCCAATATGGCAATACAACATGTTATAAAACATGTTTTTTTGCACAAAATATTCTTTATCCTTGAAATATTCTTTCTTATGCGCTACCATTTTTTGTACCTGTATCAGTTCATAGGTAAATGAACCGTCGAGAAAGCTTTTTGCAATTGGAGCTGCATACTCTGAGTAAAAATTTGTAAAAACATAAAAATCCTATATCTATTTATGACGGTTATGAACTTTGTAAATACTATTATTCATTAATCATCATACGCATTAAACTGTATCAGTATTTGTTACAAGGCTTATTCACCGTAATTATTAATTCGTTTAATATTATTAGGGACTTAGAATAAAAAGATCATAAACCAATAAATACATACACATTTATTTACATATGAGTGTATATGTGTGCAGCCATGGGTGCCTAAGTGGTAATTTTAATAAACGGAGGGAATGAGGAGACTAACTAAAAAATAGTACTTATAAATAAAATATGTCTTATAATCATAGTCGTTCTCAGAGGTGGAAAGGGATGAGCGTAAAAAACTTTATACAACTAATGTACGTTATAATTTTTTTTTAATAAATTATTATACTACCTATAATCTATATATCATAATAAAATTATGATAATTATTTATTGGTCAAAAATTTAAATAAGATATTTGTTCTTTATTTAACAAACAATAATTGCATCTGTAATATATTTTCCACAATAATATAATAGTAAAAACAGTTGCGGCTAACCAGTGGCTTTGTTACAGTACATTATATTTGCTCAACAACTGCTTTTTTAACATCAAGTCACTGACACGGTTTGAACCACCAGTGGTCATAAAATGTTATCCGATTTATGCACGTTCTGCAGAGAGCAGGTCATATTCTAGAATCTAGACCGATTGTATCTCAAACAAAATACGAAACCCGCAAAAAAACATTAATTTTTATAAAACAAATATAAGACAATCGTATATATACATCAACACAATCTAGTTTTTTTGGCTTTTTTAATGAGTTGGGGAGTGGAAGAATGGTTAAGAGAAATATGGTCGTTAAATCTGAATACTCGGGTCATTTGTAATAGTTCTTTAGAAAAAAAAAATTAATACGTACTTTATTCTTTATCTGCTTAGTTAGGAGGTAAATATTTTTTATGTATTTGAACGTATATTCGTGGCTATACACATATTTTTAAATTGCTTGTAATACACATTTGCATTTCGTATTGCGTACAAAACTAAAGCTTTGAATCGTATGGTGTAATATTTAATGTATATTATAATAATATTATTGTTATTTATTTGTCTGTACACAATCGTGATTTCACATTTCAAACATTTGTCTTGATAATGTAGGTACACACAATTTATTGAAATATATACGATTACGAGAACTTATAGTCATCACGAGGTCGACACAACTAAAAATCACCACATAATTCAGACTTTTCGAAACTCACAATAATAAAAAAACAACAGTCTAACAATGAATAATATTATAATGCATTGGTATGTATGTTATATATTATAATTATTATTTCATATTTTTTTAGATTTTGAGCGGAGCGAGGAAGCTATTGTTTTTACAGTGGTGTTTTACAATTCAATATTTAGTGTTAAATATTTCCGATTAGTTTTAGATTCTGAATGGAGCGAGAAAGCTAGTGGTTTTACAATGGTGTTTTTTTTTTTATATCCTGTATACAAAATTTCTTCCAGAAGGAGTGTTTCGATTCCAACATATAGTACTTTATCTTTTAGAAAATTGGATCAAGATGGTACTTTAGAGAGGTCATTTTCCGATTTTCTCAATAGTTATTTAGTGCCACGGGAAAAACCACCAGAAAATTACGAAAAAACGCTAAAAATGGGATTTTAATTTCCAACGTTTTGTTTTTCACCATAGAAACGAATAAACAATTCTAATATTTTAATATTAATTCAACTTACACGATAAAATAAATAATAACAAAATATAAAATATCCAGACCGACAAATCGTCTCCCCTCAGAATCGTTTTTCTTATACAATGATATTATATCATTAAATTCAAGTCTAATACAACCATTATACAATGAACCACTTGTAATCTACTGTACAGCAGAGCGACATCCACTTACCTGCTTTTTTTTATATTATAAATTATACCAATGTATAATAATATATTACACAAAAACAAAATTGTTGGACATATACTGTATCTGCAGCAGAACAATATCAACGGATGACAGAGGATAGCGATCGTTTTCTGTGATGTGAGGGGGTGGTGCAATAATATATTAGAAAAATAAAATATATAATATATTGTTACTATCACCGTATAATATATATTTTATTATACGCGACGGGCTCGAAACCATTGCCAGCCCTCTTGGCATATACATATGATGTGTATTATATTTATATATATATATATATTATATTTTATACACATTACGGGAAGTGGCCCATGACACCTTATATTATTATACGGCTAGGCGTTTTGCACCTTGGCCCGATGTTTCACGAGAGGCGCGACACAATAATCGTCACCGGCACGCGCTTGGGGTTTATGGGCCGTATAATATTATATATTACGATATTGTTTAAGAACACCTCGGGTACGATATATCAAGCATTTGTATTATTATTGTGTTTCGTCCCACCTACAGGGCGTCCGCTTTGTCTGTCATCGTGCGTACATTTTACCCATACTGTCATACAGATGTACACCAGCGTGCACCCAAGTAGTCCTAAAACGCTTGCGGTTTACGTTTGCGATATAGTTCATAATAATATCATAATATTATGACGTATTGACGTAGATAAGAATCATCATCTGTGCGAGAGACTCTAAAACGTTTGTTCCCCTAAACGAACAATTCGGATCTTTACGACGGCAATGCTGCAGAATCCAGCATGGTGATATTTTAGACAATTTCACCTTTAACGCTCAAAAGCTAATAATAACCAATAACAATATTACGGTATGTTTGTTAAGTTGAAGACCGAGTTCAAATAATGAACGTATGTAAAAAAATTGTTTTTCTTTTTCAAATTTCATATATTTTTTATTTTTGACATAATATAGTATTGAATTGGATTGCCGACGACACGGATAAACAATATCCGCACCATACTTCGGAGAGGGGTGGCGAAACGGGGAAACGCTTTAGCGTGGAACACTCTGTATAACAGTGTACATCGCACGTCAGATACAATGAACGTGATATGGACACCTATGTACGATTTTATATTATACTCGGTCGGTCGTCGTGCAGCTGCCGCAGGTGGTCGCAGTCCGGTTCGCGTCCCTTGCTGCGCTTGGCCTCTTCTCTCAGATTGTCCGGCAGCGGCGGTAGCCCGATTTCCACTCCTTGGTCCGGATCGACACCGTCATCGTCGTTGTGAACCTTATCGGAGCCACCACTGCGGTGCAGCCACAGCCTGGACCACCGGTCTTTCTTTCCGTCGGCCATATAACGTGACGGCAACAGTTGCCGCTGTTGGGTGTCGTCGGCGTCTTCGTCGTCAGACATCGAGACGATTAGACCTCTGGAGAACTGTAAAAACGGGATGATTAAATATCATGATGTATTGTGTTTGTTGATATATTATTATGATATTGGCGTGACTACGGAGTTTCCAAAGAGTTTGGTAAAATCTCAATGTGTTTTCGTTGCCAAAATTCGCTTGATGAATAATTTCAGAAAATGACTGCTGTTGGGTTCTCTTTGAAGTTGAAATGAGACGAAATTCGTAATCGAGGATCTAGCTATAAGTCATTATAGCGGTATAAGTTTATATCCGACTTGGCATTTGGGTACTTTGTGTCGTCGATTGTTTTGTGCTTATTTGAATGTAAAAAGATTTAAGTCGAAAGGCGATAGCCATTTTAGATCTGTATCTAAATAAACAGCCGTCATCAACCGTGAACTTTGATTTACGTGTTGTACACATAACGTACGACTAAGGTTATTAGACAATCTGATTGTGTCGGATCGCGGACAATATTTGAGCAGTATATCAGGTAAATTACTAGGCAATTACTATCAGTGGTTTGTGGGACCTAACGATGAGCGATATTAAGTGAAATAACAATAACTCAGAAATTCTTCAGTTCGAATGTTATTGGCAAATGAAGTCTGCGTCCGCAGTTTTTCCTAAAAAATATCACTCGATTTGTGATGTAAAACCATCTTGAGTAGGTCTTGGAGTGAAAACAAAATGTTTAAGAGCATATAAGAGATCAAGCGATAATAATGAAACAAAATCGAAAAGATCGTGGGACGGTGACTGTACTGGACGTACATCGCAAGTCCCCGGGTATTTGGATGTTTCTCTCCCGTGCCTTTCCCTTTAAATCAAATTATATATTTTTTTACAAATAATAATAGTTTGGAAAATATGTTTTTTTATTTTACCCGAATTATAATATTATTATCATAAATGTGTCTTTCGACTATCATCATACAAGTTATAGATTTATTACACAATTAAATTGATAATGATTGATAAACTAAAGTTATGTGAAATTATTAATGAATTATATATTTTATATTATATTAATTTAACAATATTTAATAAACGATTTCGTAAACAGTACATTTATTTATTTGCATTTGTAATTAATTGTATATTATTGTTTAATATTGTTTTAATATTTATTTTTTTTATTAGGTAGTGAATTTTGTATTGGCAATAGTGTTATTATGACGTATTATTGAATTATCTATACTATTATATAAATAGGAGTTGTTAGTTTCCGTTGTTAAGGGTAATCTCTGTAACTACTGAACCTTTTTTGAAAATTCTTCCACCAATAGAAAGCCACGTTCTTTGTGAGTGTCATAGGCTAATTTAAAAAGAAATTGATCACCCCCGGTGGGTGCTCAAATAGGAATTTTGAGATTTACGATAGAAATTTTTGTTGCAATGGGTTATATGAGTCAAGAATAATATTTATTTATTATTTATTTTTTTTTAATTTGAATATTAATGGAGCGTCTCAAATCTTAATCTCATTGAAAGAATCTGAACAAATTTATCCGTCGTATCCCGACCACACGGTCATGCGGAGTAGAAAGTGTTGGAGAAACCCGTGACCCGTTAGCACCTGAGTTATATAATAGGTCCATGGGACTTTCCAAATCGTCCTGTTTTCCTATCTTACGTTGTTAGGAATAAGGCGGTGGTTCAAGGAGTCTCGGTGGAGCAGATTTAAAACCTGTAGTACTCGTTAATAGTGGTTTTCCTCTCTTCCTTCTTGATTCTGGCTTTGGTGAGGGAAGGGGGTCGCCAGGAAAGCGGTATTGGAATGCCCTGACCTCAAACCTGTCTCACTAGACCCCGATGAGGTCAACGGGTGACATTCCTTCTTAAATAAAGGTGGCTTCATCTTGTACTATCCTGTAGGCCCTGATGGTTCTCAAGGCGCAGAATTTATAAGGCCTCCGGAGATTCATCGTGGCTTCCTTGAGGCGTTGACGATGGATGACCACCAAGGCAGCGTAGAGAAGTTAGCTTTCTAACACCTAGCGAAAGAGTCTCCTCTTCAATTGGCAGGGTCCACTAAAGTTGGGTATCAGCCTGGCCAGGACTACGGTCATCCCCTGCTTTCCTTCCAACCGTCTCAATATATTTCTGGAAGAAACACTAGGTGTCAAGGTACCTTAAGTTGTTTCTGAAGGCTATTGGGGAGTCTCTAATGCTGATCCAAGGAGGGTTGTCTTGGTCAGCCTGACTGCATCAGTCTTGTGTTCTGCCAGCAGAATCCATCGGCTTGTTATCCATCTCCCTATGTTCTCGAAGACAGAGTTGACCACATCCTCAAAAGTTCATCCAAATTTGCTTCTCCGACTACTACCAAGTTGTCCGTGAATCTGAAAAAATGTGGCCTGGAAGACACATGCATCTTTAGCAGATCCTTATACGCGACATTCTAGAGGGTTGGGCCTAATACTTAGCCATAATAAACACCTCACGTGACGGGTTTGGGAATTCTTTGGTCACTGACGACTTGTCAGCGAGCGACGAATGAATCATAAGTACCAGGGGCTCAGGTGTTCCTTTTTTCCTTAACACTTCATCAATCAATGGCCATTGAAGGAGTTTAAGCCGTTATTTTTTTTTTTTTGGTAATGAAACAGTATGAAAATAAATGTATTTTCGGGCTGCAGCTATTATATCTTATTTACTCGTATCAATAAAAACGCAAAATATGGCGTCGATCACAGATCGATCAACACCAAAAAAAAAAAAAAAATATGAATAATACAAATTACAAAGATATTACACATAGAAAAAATACAAAGGTGTATGAAGTTGTGTATGACTAGATTCCGGAAACCATACTTAATGATGATAAGATGATAACGACAGCAGAGGCTGGTTGAAATTTCCCGAACAGTGTTACGCAGCTATTGATGACACAGATAGTCACTGGATATAACTTCCACCATCGACTTCCCCTCCCTGAAGCCATACAGTGTTATCAGTGATGTTATCTGTGGTCGTTAAGTGCTTATGAAGGCTGCCCGTTAACAACTTTTTATATAGCTTTTCAATGGAGTCCAGTATATAGTACCTACACTGCCGGCCAGTAGGTACATCTTCGGGTTTCAAGTGGTCTCCTGTGCTTACAAATGAGCACAAAATTAGCCGTTTTTCACTCCACTGGGTAGAAAGCGTTCTTAAAGCAGTTATTTTTCATCGACGCAAAACTGTCTTGATATTACTTGACTGCTGCTCTCAGTTTTGAGAATGTAGTCTGGCTTTGCCGTTTGGTAGACTTTTCACCACCGTAACTTCAATAGTTGAGAATCTTGCCAGGTCCCATTCTTCCTGACAAACGTTTAGTGGAGCAATTGCACTCGTCTGTCAAAAAAGCAACAGTGTCCTGATGATACTATCCTTAAGTCCATCTAGTCAATTCTCAGAATCAGCATCTTAAAGTTTAGTCACTTCATCAAGATTTTATACGGTAGTCCCCACGAGTTCTTACCTACTAGGTCAAAAAAGTCCCTCCAATAACTTTCCTTAGCTGAAAGGATTTCCATTCCTTTTCCTCCTTTTCTACGGTGCAGACGATTTCATCCGTCTCATTACCTTTAGGCATTTCTTTCTTTGATCCACGATATAGGCGTAGCGATGGATTTCCCTGTATATAGCCATCAGCATACTGGAGTTGCATGAATCTGTCAGCCAGTGGACTGTTTGGTTGCACTCTTTTTCTGCCGTGCTTGTGGCATGCAGTGCTCTGCGTTTAAGTTCTTTAATCAGCTTCACACGATACAACTTTCCGAAGGGCCAATTTATACAAACCTGCACTTTGAGATGGCTATGGATGCGTGTCTATCGTAAGTACGCTGTACTTCTATCGTAGGTTCATGGACTCTTCTTTCAGAGTTGTCCAATTGCCGACTCTACTTGTTCCGACTCTCCAACACTGGTTACAAATCGCCAATCTTAACAAAGTGGAGAAGTCAGCCAGCGCTTTCTTCTAGCACCTTATCTGGATCTGTCCTACTTTTCAGACAATCTATTTGAAGTATCTAGTGAATCAAACGGCGCAAGGGTTTCGTTAGTAGAAGAGTAGATTTCGAAATCTTTTTTTTCTATCCATCTGAAGCCTATGGAATTTGGTTCAATTACTGCATCTTGGAGGTCCCGAGGACTGTGATAACTAACCGACAACTAGCATCAGCGTACCAATAGTTTTATTTACTTTTGTCAAAGTGTTGCTCACTGAAAATAATGATTTCCGTTTCTTTTTCATAAGCCATTAACATTGCCAGACCCTAGGCAGCTTTGCAAATACCGACATTAATCTGAAGAATGCTTATCATTTGGATTTCATTTGGATTTCATTGTATATGACCCTATTGTTTGCGTGTTTAGCAGTTCTTTGAACTCTGTTTTTTTATCCTCAGATGATCAGTACAGTGTCACTTGGTGCCTCGTTTCTTCACATTCCAAACAGTCTTTTATATCTGGTACAGTTAGCCCGAGTGTGTGCATGTGCAAACATCTAGGGTACCTTACGGAATTCTTCCCATTGGCGTAGCTGACAGTTAATAGAATCCAGTCTGACTCTATCCAAATTCTGAACCTTGACCGCAGTGGAAAGCTGGAATGATACTATCACAAAATTATGGACTTTTCATACCAAAAAGGTCAAAATTATCCATGGATCACTGGAGCACCTCTTAACTCCTATAAGACACCATTGAGCTCAACATTAACAGAAATATCACCATCAGACCTGTTCCTGCTAATAATGTCCAATAACTTACGAGAAAGAAATTGTGATCCAATATTATGTATGTACAACAAGTGACACGCTTTAGTCTTTATACTTATATAGAGTTCGAAAAAAGGCAACAGTTAATAATTATTTAGATTCTTCTTGAACTTTCACAGGGCATGAGCTTTTTTCTGGATAACATTTTAAGCCAAAATCACATCGTAGTTATACTAAATAATAACAGAAATATAATACTATTCATGTCAAAAATTAGGTTGTACCACATGAGACAATAGTATTTTTCAAAAGCGCACATCCCTAACATTTGTTTTTTGAATTATGGATATAACAATAATAAAAATAATATTAATATTTAATTCCAAAAATGTGATATTTGCCTATTTATTATATAAATGTACAGGTTACATACTGTTATGTATTTATTATTTCATTACCTAACAAATAACAATAATTTTTACATAAATATAATAAAAAAAAATAGATGAATCATTTAATCTGTGTTAGGCTATATACTATAATATAATATAACATAATATAGCTAGGTATAGCTATAATGCTGTAGCCTGTATGACAATCGTAAATAGAATAATAAAATAAAAACTATATTGTTTGGTCAGATCATTTTAAAACCATTAAAAAAAAAAAATACTTATCTAATCCGAATACTGCAACTCAGCCAGGTGGTCGAACACTACGTCGGATCGCGAACAATGTGTGACAACATATGAAGTAGGCATTGTGTGAAAACTCGATTGTATAAATTCTTGACCTGCCCGATTAACCAACGGTGACTTATATACAAATAAAAATTAATTTCTACTAATTATTATTTCTCCATAACTATAATAGTAACCATTTATAAATGAAAATTTCCATCTTAAATCTCAAAATCTAAATCATCCAGAGAATAATCACTTACAATTGAATAATAAATTAAAATGAAAAGCCGTAGAATGTATGTGATATATTATAATATGTATACTATCACATATTCATGTTTAATGATGTACGTTTAATTAGAAAAAATATTCTTCGGGCAAGGTCTTCTGCATTATCGAAGTATTGCGGCGCATCAATTAATGAGGCTCGTGAACTTTTAAAAACAATTTAAATGAGTATGCACTTATATAGATGAAAATGTTTTGATTTAATTAATCCCAAGAACGTATATTATAATGTATTCATGCAAAAAAATATTTTTACTATAAATTAAATGTATCTTGGTGGACCATTTAAACAATTCGCACAAATTTACTATTTAGTTTCCCAGGAATTCATAAGAAAAATACTAAGACATTTTGACACATTAACCTACTTGTTTGTTGTCTTATTAACTTACCTTTAACTTAACTAATTTTCTCTATGTTTATTTAAAATTAATTTATAAATTTTAAATATTCCCAATTCAATTATTATTTTAATTTTCATATAATCAAGAAAAATATGTTTGATTATTACTATCTATAATATTATAAGTTCGTAAAATTGTATAAATAATACTAGAAAAAAAAATGTTACAATTACTAAACGTTTCGTATTTTTATTCATATTATGGATACACTAAATTGTAATGTATCATAATATCAATATCTAATAAAGATGGGACATTATTCACTTGTATATGGACATTGAGTTTATAAATTATTTTCATATAATACTAATTATTGAAATGATTACCAAGAAATGAGGAGGTTTAAATTTATATCCATATAAATATTATTATTACATGGTTTGTATTGTTAAATTGGTATATTATACATTTTTTTTTCATTATCTGCTCATTAAACTTCTGTACCAAATATAAATATATAATTTAGGTACCAAGTCACTATATTAATAAGTAAAACAATATATATATATATTTTATTGGGCTTAAGACAGGCAACTATGGCCTTTAGCTGTTTTTTTTTTTGTTTTATGGGTAGAGAAACGGTTGGCACGGTTGGTTGAAACACGTTTGTATGTGTGTCAAGGATTTGTAACTAAAAATTCCGGGTGGTCACCCATCCGGAAGCTAGCGACATGGGCCGATACGTAGGTACACTCAGAACATTTCCGCAGTTCAGTGTACGGACCATGCCACACCAAGCCACTAAAACAATATTATTTTAATAAATAACTATATAAATATAGAGGCTTAAATTAAATACATATATTTATAATTACAACGATTTTGATGGTAATTAATTTTTTAATAAATTAAATATTAACGATCATATTCGAACTGCAGTTACAATAACAACATAGTTACCAACTTTTTTCGAGTTTTTTGACGTGCTATATTATATTATATTATATGCGATGGTAATATTTATAGTGCTTGAAGAGTTAACGATATATTGTATTTATCTGCAGAGTCAGGGTTTTTTTTAGGATCTTCGGACTTATTGCCATCACGTCTGTAGTTGCATCGTTTGTTAAATTCAGGCAAATACGTTGTATTATTTTATTATTGGTATATAAATAAAAAAACGCCCAACGAATATTTTTATATTCATGATTATTCATAAATTTGTTCCTGCTGTCGGTACATCGGTCTCGAGTTTGATTTTTAATTAATTTGTTATTCGCGTATATGTACGGTGCATACACCGTATAATATGTGTACAAATGTTATAATATAATACAATAATATATTATATATAACTGCATGTAATTGATAGGTTCGTAATGCGCTGCGGTTAATAATATTTTATTCGTACTTTTACATTGTCATATTGTTAAATATTTTTTTCCGTATATTCTCAACGTTTGACATATTATGGACGTTTCGTTGTTATCAATAATTAATTTTAGTGGGCGTCATGTCCAAAACAAAATACTGTCATAATGGTTCACGGCTTTGCGCGTTGTAATGGCGTTAAGTGCGTGCGTGTACCTGCACAGTGTCGAACGATATTATTTTACTGAATAATGTTAAATAAAGATTTTTGTCAAACGTATTTTGTCATTACTCACCAGTCACCATATTATACTCATATCTACATGATGTTCAGTTTGTGACGTGAATTTATCGGAAGGTATTTTTTAGTTCCTATAACAACATTGTGCGCAGTCAATGTACTGTACTTTTTACACAGGTGAGCAAAGTGACCCGTGTAAAAAATACTTAGGGAGGTCAATAAACTTATATACTATACTAAGTTTGAAAATGTAATAGAAGGTTCCTAATAACTTGTTCATAAACCAATACATTTTTTTTTGTATAGCATGGATAGTTCAATTTTTTTTTTTTTATATTTTCATTTGAAATAAACAATCTGTATAGTTTTGCACAATATAAGTTTATATGCTGAGAGTTATTTAAATTACATGAAAGTTGTGAATTAAGCGACTAAGTGACTTCAAAATTTAAAATAGCAGTTTTACAGAGTTTTTACGCTCAATCGTATAGGTTTTTGTTTGTATTTCTATATCCTTTTACATGCTAACAAATTTGCTTAATCGTGTTGCAAAAAACCTGTTTTATGCTCAATTATGCCGTAGCCCAAATAACACACCTTACCCTTCGCAGCCGTAATTACTATCTGCCGGTAATCTATTATAGTTGGTCAACTTAACGTAAATTAAATAATTATTTAATTTACGTTATGAACATTTTAATATTTTTTTGAAATTTATCTATTAAAATTAACTTGGTTGATGAACAAAATAGTAAATGGAAATGAATAAGTTAAAAAAATTACTATTAAGAGGACCCCGATGTGTTGTCTCCGTCTTACTACAAGTGCGTAACGTAGCAAATTGTACACTAAGCAGATCACGTTTAGCTTTGTTAGTTTAAAATTTAGGGTTAATTGACAACTTATAATATTTAAAGGTAAGATTATTATCTAGGCAATTTCAAAGGTCTTTTATTATATTTTAATTTTAAAGTGAGGTATGAATATTTTAAGGTGTACAAAACGGAGACAACACATCCTGGAACCCACGTCCTCTTAATTATTTTAAATTGAAACAAATTTCAATTTTAATAAGATCAAGATTACACAGATTACATGATGGAATAGCTATTTTAGCTAGTTTTATGTGGTGCAAATTACAGTCACGCCCGTCGCCCCTTAATATTATTAAACTGAATTAAATTCAAATTTCTCTGTATAATATCAATATAATATTATGATCATAATATGCTCATTTAGCCGTGTAGGTTTTGTAGCTACTGGTTCATACTCCATATTATATGCCCATGCATTCTACCCTCAAGGCGCTATTCCGCCCAAATGAAGAAAAAGGTCCCCATTGCCCAAATACGGAGGAGCCCACAAGGGAAGTTCCCGGTTTCCCTGTAGGCCTATTCACCCATTAATTATATAGAATAGCTGTCAATATAATATTATGTAAGATTGTGTTGAAAAATTGAGACGTATACAATTAGGTACATGGTATAATAATATGACGATGTAATGCGCGCTGCACACGTTTGCGGTTAAAGTATAATTTATAGTAATTATGTTTTACATTTATATTATTTTCTTTGCCAAAGTGGTTGTCGAGAATCGAGGAAATTGCGTAATTACACGACGCTATTCGTACATTATGTACATTATAAATTATAATTATATTGTGCTCTTCGGGGTTCGAGCGAATACGTGAACGACCGCGTCCCGAGTATATATACATAATAATAATAATATATAATATATTATGCCTGAATATTCTAGTACCTGCCTGTAAATTATGTAATATACTTACACTATTTTGCGCACACGGCACACATTTTCCCCGTTCTTGCGTTAAATAATTAAATAATCAAAACAGTTTGGTGGTGGGAGAAGTATACACATACACCTACCCAATGCCCGGGTCCTAGGGTTTTCCACACGCCACGTCTGCGGGTTGAAACAGCATTATACACAATTACCAGACAGTGTCAAGTCGTACACGTCGTATTCCCCGCCTATATATACCGTTCTCGTATAATATAATATGCTCGTCACGCACTGCACAAATGCGCGCGTAGTGAGTACGCCTATACTTGGCCCCCGAGGACGCTCTTCAAAAAGTTGTTTACATTTACACACGGCGTTCGCGACACCTCTTGCAACTCACACATACACAC
This sequence comes from Acyrthosiphon pisum, assembly GCF_005508785.2. Lineage (NCBI taxonomy): Eukaryota > Metazoa > Arthropoda > Insecta > Hemiptera > Aphididae > Acyrthosiphon > Acyrthosiphon pisum. The sequence goes on along the minus strand of NC_042493.1, from coordinate 88,198,674 downwards.
ACAATATTATATTATTCACAATAACCGCAGTGTTCAGAAGAATGTGCGAAAAAAAATATACCTATTGCATGTCGCGGGTACAACGCGTATTATAGGCGCGCATAAAAATAAAATTCTATAATTTAATAATGATAATAATAAATTGTTATAATATAATGATCATCCGGAGTGGAGGTCGGAAGAAGCGATGCAGAACCTGCAGAGAACGGTCGCACGGCAGTCATATCATCAAAACTCCCGTTTAGGCACCTATATATGTAATATGTATAGACGCAATATAGGTTTCTTTTATTTTAAAATGGCGATTTTTCGATCGTTTCTAGCGCTTCACGTCTTCTACGATCCGGTCGGTCCGGGGGGGGAGGGGAGGCATACGAAAAATGGCCGCGTACGATCGTATCATGGTATTATACTATATAGGCATATGTATTACTATGCCGTACACATTAAACGTGCGTACAATATTTATATATATAGTGTCGTCAGTCGGCAGGAAACAGCTGCTCAGAGATGGCTTAAGCCTACACAAACAGCGTGTGTGTGTGTGCGTGACTTGCGCCGTCGTCGTGGACGTATAGTCGGGGAACGTCTCGGGCGCGTCGTCTCTTGCGTCGTGCGCGCGGGGGCGAGACGGCAGAACAAAGTCCGTCATCTCTTAATCAATCATCGCGGGCAACGCCGAGCGCTGTGCTCTCCCCCCCCCCCACGATCGCTAACCACCGCCGTACCTCCATCGTATGGTATATATATACGATTTATGTATAATATTATATAGTGACGTATTATATGTGTGTGTGTGTGTGTGTGTGTAATGTATAATATACATGACGAACGACCGTCTGAAATATATAATATATATTTTATACGCGTACACAAAGCGTGCAGTGGCGGCGGCCGCGGTGGGTGTGTTGGTGGCGGTGGCGGAGGGTGCGATCGTGGCGGTTGACGACGACTACGACGAGGGAGAGTAGGATAGGAAAAGACGAGTGTAACGCGCGAGCGGCAGAAAGACGGTGGAGAACGCGCGCGCCGGATGAGGTGGACTGCGACGTCGACGTTGACTAGCGAGTGGCGGCGGCAGAGGAGGAAATCGGTGTGTTTAAAGGCACGAAGACGAAGGCGGTTGCGGGTAATTTATCAGTCAGCCGCCGCCATCGCGTCTTATATACATAATATTATTATACATATATATATATATATATATATATATATATAGGTAGGTATAATATATAATAATAATAATATGTAGGTACGTACCGCCGCCCGCCCGTCGAAAACCGCTTCACACCGGCGTATATTAATATTAAATGCATATACGTACCTATATTATGCGCGTGTATTTATACGAAGACGACCGCGTTCTATAAAATATAAATAATTTATTGTTGTACAGGGCTAGCGCTTGCGTCTCCGAAACGTGGTCATACGTGGTCTACCGATTCAAAATTCGAAGGAATGAACATATTTTTGCGTTTGCCGGAGAGAGAAGTCAGTTTGAATACGATATTATGGCTAACAGAGAAATTTGAAAAATATCCAATTTGGTGTATATTTGCTTTGTAGTCATATATAGATCGCGCTGCAGTTTATGATGTTCATTATCGTTATAACACATGTCTTGTGTATCTACATACTACATAGGTATACCGATTTCCTTTTTTGTTGGCATACGATTGCCGTACAACTATTTGTATACCTATATTGCATCCGATTAGGTACATAATATAGACAGTGGGATTATTCAATACACACTATGATTTCATATATAAATATACATAACACATAGTGATTATCCAAGCATGGTCACCTCCCCCCCGCCAATTTGTCCTTTAACAATGAATTTATTTCAAGTACGGACTTTTTTTGATTCACATAATACGAAGTATTAGTATTACCACAAGACACTCCTTAAACAATTATTTAATTATTTGAAAATGAGATATGGTCTTGAAATATACATAAAAATAATAAGAAACAGAATTTGAATAGATTCATAGTTAAATTACAAAGTTAGGGAGAGCACATTGTTGGTAAATCACCCTGTATGCTGTACTGCTGAAGTACAGTAAGTATATTATCACCGACTGTATATTAGCCTGTATAGCGAGCTTCAAGCTTCAACAGACAAAAAAGATGATTTCCTGAAAGTATAACCATCCTCGAAAAAAATTATAAAATTGATTATAGACAAATAATGTTAACTAGAATTCTAAGAGAACAATATAATATACAATGTAACCAACTAGTATATATTTAAAGTATGTAAAATAATGTGTAAAATCAAAAGATAAATTTCAAACTCATTCCTTTTTTAAATTTGACTTAAAAGTTAAAAGTTCGAATTAATAGTGAAACCATAGATTAAAAATACAACAGACAATTATTGAATTGTATTTATAACAAAATATCGGTTAAAAGATTTGTTTTCAAGACGCCATCGATTTGGAGTCTGTGTATATTATAAAATAATATCGAACATTTTTTATAACGAAGTATCGATGGCTTTAATTATTATGATCACAATATATAAATCCAGTTTTGTCATCGGTTATTAATCATATCTACTTATTTTTATACGCAAATAATGTTGTATCATACGTCATAATATAATACAAACTAATATAAACATTATTAATGTTAAAACTAGTCAGCAAGTTTTAGCAGATGAAACAAAATAGAAACTAGGTTAAGCGATAATGTATAAGTAATAAGTGATAGAATTAGACAAATGTGGGTTCTTCGAGGGTGATCGCTTGATGCGGCCACTGTGACACTGTTGGAAGAAACACACAGAAAAAAATGTTTGGTTCATCTAACTTAAATTTTAGGTTCATTATCTGTAAGTTATAGTTCCCTATGGCATTGTTATATTTTTAGTTTTAGATACTATTATTTTATAGTTACAATATTATATAGTCACTACCAAGGCTGGGCAAGTTAACTATTTTTTTTAACTCGTTAAGTTAAGTTAATTTGGAAAAATGTAAGTTAAGTTTAAAGTTAAAAGTTACTTTCCTTTTTTATTTAACTTGTTAAAGTTACAAGTTAGTTGGAAAAAATAAGTAACTTAACTTAGTTAAAAATAATTTTTTTTTTCATATAAAACTTATAATTACACCATTTACACCTCATGTTAAAGATCTAAAAATAACATAATATTATAATGTAGGTCTTTATATCTTAAAAAAATGTATTTTTTTGTAAGTACTTATATTATATTATGAAATCCAACAAAATAATTAAATTATTTGTATATTTTATTTTTTTACCTAAAAGTTTTCCAAAGTGATGGTAAAACTTTTAAATTTTACTTTGTTATTACCAACTATGAACTAAATATTAATAATCAAATTAATTATAATAGTACATAATTTAACGTGATTATAAAATGAATTAACGAGTTAAGTTATAAGTTACTTTAAAAAAAAAGTAATTCGTTAAGATAGAAGTTACTTCTTAAAAAAAAAGTAACTCGTTAAGTAACTTAGTTAAAAGTAACTTAACTTTTTAACTTAACTTTAACTTTTTAACTCGTTAATGCCCAGCCTTGGTCACTACAGCTAAATATTGGTTAGTCGCATTTCCACTAGGTATTTTATATAGATACATCGAATATTGTTTTAATGCATTCCGACTGAATGCAACTGAACTTTATAAGTAATATAATTACAATTGTCTGTCAATTTGAATTCATAACTAGTTATTTACCTTAATTAATTTAGTTAAAATTATCAAATAAAATACCAAGTGCATTTAATAACTGCAGTAATAAAGTTTTAATTTTTAATTATTGCGTATGTTTAATAATGTACGTTTGAAACGATCTAAGTATACGACAATACTGTATAATGTCACATTGTCGCCATGTTAGTGATAAGCACTTAATTTCGACATATTTTATTGTTGGTATTACGACGTATACGAATGGATCAAGGTGTTTATAAGTACATTTTCGCAAACAATTATTAATTGTACTGTACACATTCAAAGATATCGAACAAAATAAGTACCTACACTAAAACCATATTATACTATATAAAAATATACTGTTAAATACAGAAGTAGATAAAGAGGTATCTATTGACTATAGTGAACGAATTGTATAATATTATTTTTACCCCAATTATTTTCTCTTTCATTGGTTTTTCATTTGATCCGCCGTTATAAAATCAAACAATCGTTAGTGTACATGCTTAATAAAAAAAAAAAAAAAAGCTAAAAGCGTATATAAGTAACGATATGCCATTCTCGTATAATATATAATATTATCATGTTCAATTTAACCAAAACTTAGGAGCGTCACCCTGTAGGTATATAATATGTATATATATAATATATACTATATATACTATATAATATATACACCATCTACGCATATACAAATAAATAGTACCCGTGCTCGCCAACCAAGTTGAGTTTTCAAACTCCTACATATATGTACACAGCGAACTAACACACGCTCACACACACACATGTATCTATATATATATTATATGTGCACCATAATTTACACTTATATGACTATAACATATACACACACACACACACGTATACTATACATAAAACGGCGTACACTCGCACGCACTCTCATCCGCACAAACGTAAAAGGCGAATGACACAGTGATTAATTAGTGCGCGTTGCCTAAGATATTCATCTTTCCCCTCGTCTGTCGTCGTCGTCGCGCCAACACCACCGCAACCGCCGCAACGACGTCGGCGTTACGCCACGAACGATGTATTATATATATAATATACGTATATAGTGTTATATTATTATTACTATTATATGGGAGGCGAAATACCGCCGCCACTGACAGTTTTACGCACACGAGCCATACATATATATATAGGTGTATCGCGTATAGGGATCCGGGATGAAGTGTTTTCCACGTCGTTGATGTCGACCCCCTCGCCACCGCGTCCCCCTATAACCGCCCCCAAGCGACGTTAGTATTTATATTTTTTTATGTGCGCGTGTGACGTGTGTGCTAGCGCCCACGAACAGAAACTACCCCGCCGCACAGCGGCTCCTATCGCCTCGTCCGCGCCCCCGAGCCCGTTTCCCATCGCCAACCGGGGGCGGATCCGGCCTGAAAATATAGGCGGTTATGCCCGAATTTTCCCAACAGTCACGTGCTCTTATAATTACATAATATACGCATATAATATATAATCATATGTATATTTTTTTTAGACCTGCGCCGCGTTAAACTTGACGCATTTCAAATATTGTGTATTATAATATTATTATCATTCTACGGTCTCGGAAATATTGTACCAATGTGTGACGGTGCAAAATCATCATCAAATAGACGAAAAACCAACATTTAATAATACCTAAGCAAGGATACGCATTAAATCACAGCTCTATACCATGCAGATAGTGCAGATTAATTCTGAAATACCTACTGTTTACTGTTATTACGCAACGAAATTAATGCTCAACGCTCATAACCCATCTATACCCAGTTTGGGCTGATGCTAAATTTTCAATACAAAATAAATTTCGCAGACTAAAAGCCCTTAGTTCGTGCAAAATGTTCAAAAAGGTGAACAAGTTGGTACCGCTCTGTTGTACGTTAGGTGTCGTGTGAGTAACTGAAATAGAAGGGGTTAAATTTAAATTCAATGAAGTAATATCATTGTATTGTACACGAAAAACGATTCTGAGTTGGTCTGTCAGTCAGCTTATATTATAATATTATAATATATTTTAATTACCTACACAAATTAACTAAAATCGATGTTCTTCGTTTAAATTTCCAATTTCGTCTAAATTTCATCTTAAAATATAAATAAAGAAATAAAAATAAATAAAATAAAATGTTTATACATTTTTTTAGATATTTTCTGTAACAGTAAGAACTACTTATCAGAAACTTTGTTTTAAAAATTCAATCCTCAGCTATAAAACTGAACATTATATACATTTTAAATTACAAAATAATTTTCAAAATTTGAGATTGTGTTGAATTTTGTCAAATTGTTAACTTCAAATGCCTATAAAATATCGTGAATGTGTACCTACCTTTAATATGTTTTTAACTGTTATAATAACTACTTATCCTTAGGAACCTTGAATTAAATTTTATTTTTAAGATTTTTGACCCAACTAAAAATATTGTATTGACATTTATAGAAGAAAATTAAAACAAATTTCAAATTTTAAATATCTATAATTTATAAATAACTCAAAACGAGTCAAAATATTTTGAACATTTTATAGAAAATGATAAAATAAATAGTAAGTGAACAACTCATGTTATTGTTATTCGATTTTGAATTGCAAATAATATAACAATAACTGATTAAAAGCCGTGCAGTGACTGCTCAATATTCTGTGAGAATGGCAGTAAATACATATCTCTCTTGGCTTCAAGCAGTGTTTTATTCGATAGGTACTTGTAGAAAGTTAAAAGCTCGTATGTCTGTTACATGTCTTGCTCAGTACCTACGTCCTGTCTATAGTGTGAAAATCGTATAATAATACAATAATAATATATGAAGTACACGCAGTGGCGCCGAAACCAAAAAAATGAGGTAGGGCTAACTTTCAAAATTATGAGACACCACCACCCCCTGACCAATAATATTTGACGTTTACAAAAAATATTTGATTCACTAGTATAGTTTCCCTCTATAACACATTTTTTAACAGGTAAACCTTATCAGTAATCATCATACATACTTATATTTTGGATTGAAATTATACCAACATATTATACATAATTCCAAATTGACTTACTAGATACTAGTTGTGTTATAAAATATAACTTATAAATATTTTATGCTAACTATGGTTTGCAGGTTAACAATATAATTATTAGCACTACCACAAATTAAGTTCTAACTATTAGGTAATAGGTATTATATGCAATATGCTATGCTATTATGTGTATATGCAATGCTTCCACTGATATGCTTTTTTTTTATCTTATCATTGAATAGGTATTACTAAAACAAAAAATATTCACAAAGACTAATATTTTTCATTTTCATTTAGGTAATTAAATGTTTTGATATACCTAAAAGTTAAAAAATTATTTTTTATTTTATTATTTAAAAAAAAAAATTAAGTTAAACATTTTAAAATTAATTTTTTTATAAATGTTTACATTTCAATCTTTTGTTTTCATTAATTTTATGATTTTGAATAATTTTCAGTTTAAACTGCTTATGAAAAAGTAAATGCTCACAATTCAGTATTGAGTAGGTATTCACGATGTTTTTACAGATAATTAAAATTGAAAAGACATGAAAACGTCAAGCACTTGAGTCGAAGTATTTTTCGGCAATACGGTGGTGAACAATGGACTTGTGGTTGTTGTTAACTGTAGTTAAGTAGTATGGATGTATTATGATTTATAATCATTAATCGGGATTTACCAATACGATAACGTGCAGATTCTATTTATAAATCACCAATAACAAAGATAACGAAAACAATTTCAATTTTGATAATATAGTAATATTAGTGATTAGTACCTACATGATAAGACCGACGACCGTAGTACCTAGCATACTATATTTACTAACTAATTATCATGGTTTTAATTAGGCTGTATTTAGGCTGTAAATTGCCTGTAAAGGCGTATGCTACAAAAATAAGTCCAAGTATAAGTAACTCGTTGACACAATCACTGAACCACCAAACCACCCACCCACCACCTAAATATTATGTGGTAGGGCATCCGCCCTACCTGAATATAGGGTTCGGCGCCACTGAGTACACGCAAAACGCGACAACGATGTAACGTCTAATCGAATATACGAATTCGATGGTACCTCCATATTTTATTTCATAATAATTTATAGAAATCTTATTTGGTTTTATAAAAAATTGTGTTTCAAAAATGTCATAGGAACTTCCTTTAATGAAAAAGAAAAAAACAACGTTTGTAATATTATAATAATTGTAACTAATAACTCGACTTTGGTAAAATCATATAATTCGAGTAGGTAAGTCGTAATGAGTAACTATAGAGAGTAAAGTGATACATTTTAAAAATGTTAAAAAATGTGAATTGAAAAAAAATCGTTGACGTGCTCACACACACACATACACACACACACTCACAACCATACACATAATATCTGTATATATACATACATACATACATACATACATACATACAATACATACTGCTATGATATAATATAATTGAATATAAGTATATATATTATATTATACAGGAGCACTGCTGCAGGAGCGGAGAGAATATTACGCGGGTCCATTGAATTAGGGCTGTGTATTTTTGAGATTTCATCAGATAAGTCGGAGCCGTACTCGTGTACAACTTATCAACAACTCGCGTAGTCCCACAGCCACCGCCGCCGCTGCAGTAACAGCAGCCAAAGAGATTATTTTAAATGAGAGCGGCGTCTGTCGCCCGTCTAATCCTCCGCGACACACGGCGCGCTTCAAAGGGATGGTAATTTTGTATGACGTGCAGCCCCCGGTACGCGCGCCCAGGGGGTTCTGTAAATACGTATTATAATGTCTATATCTATATCGCCGTGTGTGTATATACGAGAAATAGAATTATATCGTACACGCGAAAATGACACGGCTAATGTATAGAATATGTAATAATATTACATAATATTATCATGATATTATATATATACATTTACCGCGGTGTACAATATTATAATATTATTGCGGCGGTGATTGAAACGGGACTTAAAACGCGGTAAACGATGTATATGATAATACGTCATAATAAAATAATATAGTAATGGATCGATCGGCGAAACCCCTCGGTGGTCTTCGCGGTGGTCTGCATAATATCTAGAGCATGATATTAGGACTCTCGAGTGACAACGATCCCTGTTTTTTTTTTTTTCATTCTCGCGTCGATCGACACGCGGACTTAATAATATTGCTAATGGCTTTCTAAGACGTGTGATTTTTTTATGTGAAGGTATTATTGTGTTTGACATGGTATAGGACGTATACGCGAACCTCAAGCCGCAGTACGGACATTATTTAGGTTCACGTACTGATCGACAATCTACATTTCCATGTCAATATGAAACCAATATATTCATACATCGATAGAATCCGACATGATTACACCAAGTGCGGGACGTATCATATATGTATAATATTATAATATCGTATGTATTCTGTATCACAAAATCTCGTGTAATATCGAGTAATTTTTAGAAATATTTTTATTCAGAAGAACTACTAGGGCCGAACAACAAAATTGTTATCGAATCGATATTGAGATGGCTTATTGAGTTGGTCTGAATTCAAGTTTATTTATGTCTTCCCGTTGCGTAATTTCAATAAGTTTTTCTTGTACACGTAATAATAATTAATAATATCAGTTGCCGATATAATATTATGCTATGTAATAGAATTCTTATTTTAATTATTTCTTAAATATTTTTTAATTGTATTCGACGATATTCATCAATGTCCCGCAGTAAAACATTCAGAAATTTCAAATTAGGAGTATAGAATCAGCCGAGTTGTATTGTACAGTGGCGTATCCAGGGTAGGGGCTGAGGGGGCTGCAGCCCCCCTCCGAAATGTTAAGAAAATTTAAAAATTATTTTAATGGTCTATGATAGTTGCTCAAAAAGTCTTAAATTATATTTAAAATATTTAAGTATCAACACTTTTCAGCCATCTATCTGTGCTAGTACGTATTTAATGTGTAAAAGTGGAAAAGTTGATCAGCCCCGCCCCCACGAAAAAAGTCCTGGCTACGCAACTGGTATTGTATTTAAATTTTTAAAAGAAGTTTTGTTGACAGATTACAGACAAAATAATCATTATGATAGTGTTGTCAGTACGCCCGCGGACAAAGTAAAATTATTTTAAGCTATGGGCAATCCTACTGTCCAATATAAATATTTAATTTTGTAGGTAAGTATTTCTTTTAGTATATATAGGTTACTTGACTGTCTCTGATCGTTAAACATTGATATTCTTGACGTGACAATTATTGATTTCCGACCCATATTCTGTGTAGGTCTCCTAGTCCACATCGAAATAAAAACCAACACATCCAGGACGAGTTACTTTGTTTACAAAGTTACCAATTGCGCTTAATAATATATCAAAGGAATATGATATTGGCAATAAGCATTATTTCCAATTGCCGTAATATAATTTTTATAGGAATATAATATTCACATCGTGTCACGTTAAAATACTGAAAACACATAATATTAATTGTTTATAAAAGCAATTGTGCACTTTTTTTTAGATCACAGTCATCGAGACCAGTGCAATTATTGTTCAATCGCAAATTGTGTAACTGATATCTGTAAATTGTTTCGGCGGTAACCAATAATTAAAGTTACTAGTTTCAGTTTGTCAAAAATATAATATATAGTTTACACTATACCTGTTATATAGTACAATACAAATTCTCCGACATACCTATTACAATATTATTTAATATTTAGTTAATGACAGAAAAAAGCTCTTTATACATAATTACATAGTAAAATGTACCTATAATGTTTTTGTTGATCTATAATAAATTAGTGCACTGTGCGTTTTCAACAACACTAGTACCTAGACCCTAAAATGAATTTTGAAGTTGCCAACAATAGCCTTTGTTAAACACTCACCAAATAGGTTAGGTTCCTATAGATCGATTACTGTATATATATATACAGTAATCAATCTGTTTACATGAACCATTGTCATGTTATATAGGTAACAGACAAATTGATGACATCGTCGTATTTTGAAATTAATTATTTTAATTTTGATAACAATGCTAAGCTCTTAGATTTATTAACGTTATAGTATAACATGAATTATATGATATATAATATATTATTATGATTTATGATGTATGGGACGATTTGCTATAGTTTAAGTGTTTTAATAATTATTGCCTATTCCTTAAAATACCTACCACGTAGGTACGCGAAAAACTTGATTTGAAAATGTATTTTATCGTTTATTCTGTCAAAAGACAAAGGTAGGTAATGGAATAATGTTACACAAATTAATAAATTGGGAATAATATATTTAAAAGTAAAATATTTAATAATATATGATACGATAGGTATCATAATGTACAATATTAACATTACGACATGTGTTGATAAATTATTATAATATTATAATTACATGCACCTAACGGCCGTCTGAAAATGAATATTATTATCTTAAACGGTCGGCGTGTACTTAAATTCTTTATAGGCGATGAATATATACCTACGCTAACTGGGACTATAAGTGAATTCCCTTATCCGTAAGGATTTTTCAATGACACTCTAACAATGAAGGTGACAGTACTATTGAAAAATGTAGTCGGTACATATATATGCTGAAACTTAATGTTCCACTCATTTATTTGAAATGTCACATTTACGTGCTGAGTAATAATAATTTGTTTTTATGTCAGACCCTCGTTCATATATGTATAATAATGTAATATACGTATATAATATAGTGATTATAATTATATCACTGAAGACATTAAATGTGTCTTTTGACTCACCTTCACGTTTGGCTTTAAATTAAATAATTCAAAAGTTCAACTCGGCTTAACGAGTTTAATTTTAATTTTCAACACTGTGTTACGTTTATTATAATAATAATAATATGTGTTAACTCGCTCGGCCGCGGCACCGTTGTGTGTTGTCTTAGCGACTTTTAATATAAACAATTACACTTGGCTTATACATTCATGTCGGTACGAGAATGAGAACAAAAACGAACTATATAAACTAAAAACACGCACACTTACGGAGAGAACATTGAAACTTGTAGATATATCCAATGCTTTTCGAATATTCTGTGCATGCTGGTATTTATTATTATTCATCGTTTTTCCATTTCATGTAATTTTTCGTATGCCTTTCCTCGCCACATACAACACTGAACGTACATTATTATATTCAATATTTGAATATTTCCGAACACACTGAACCAAGGACTGGAACTTTGATGATTTTTATGGTTCCGGTTTCTATTCGGTACCCAGCAAAACTAACATTTAGGTTTCAGTTTCTTTCCGGTTCTTTCTTAAAAAAATAAAAAAAATTGTTACTTGATTTGGTTTTTTACTTATGGGAAAAAGTTTGTCAAGTAAACCGGTACCGGTAAGGTTCCGGTTCTTAAATTAATTTTAATACCGGAACCATTATTTGAATTAATTTAAATAAGGGGTTCGGTGAGGTTTCGGTTCCCAATATGCAAAGGGTTCCGGTTCTAAATCTGGTTCTTTTTTGTGAGGTTCCAGTCCCTGAACACTATACTTACATAATCGCATACTGTGATTGCGTGTAAGCACCATTTAATATTATATTAATAGTTTAACTTAGCAAAAAATAAAACTCAACAAACCGTGGTTGATATTAGATACAGTTAGGTATTTTTTTCTTTGAAAGTCAAACATTTTTTTTTTTTTTTTGATTACAAATATAAATTTTGTAAGATGCAACTATTATTGTATGAACTGATTGGCCTAATTTTAGAATTTTTACTAAATTTACTTATTATTATATTATCCTTTTTATAGGTAGTAATTAAACACTGTTGGAAGGTATAAATATTCCAAAACTTTTCAGTATTTTACTTATATAAATTTAATATTTATACCATAATTTTGGTTTAATTTCAAAAATACGAAAATTCAAGTAGTAGTATTTAATAAATGTAATCATTTGTTTTGCCACAAAATGTAATTATATTACCTATAATGATATTACCATAAATAAAAACTAATATTCTTGTATCATACGATATTATATTTTTATATAATTTAAAATTTATATAATATATAAAAAATATGGTATACAAGAAATTTGAAAAAAAAAGTTTACCGTGATTCTAGAATGTTTTAATGAGCGTTTTTACTTAAAATTTGTACGAATTTCGTCGATATGCTTGTCATAAAATATCGCTACAAAGTACTTATAAACGGGTAGGAGCCCTTACAAGTTACAATACAGGGTGCAAGTGCAGGTAACCCTAGGGAAGTAACAGCTACACACCTGATGGCTGTCAGCTGTTATGAAAGCTGTATAACTGTACAGTGATGACATGGAAAAGACAAAATAAAACCACTTCATTATTTGTTTAAATACAGTTTAATATCGATTCACTGATGGACTTGCCAGTGTAAAATTTATTTCAGGAGGTAAAATAGCTCCCCAATCAGATCTTTAGATGGGATATGCCCAGCATGAGGAACAAGAAGTGAATCCCAGTGTGACCTGGAATATAAGAACAATGCTCCAAACATGCAAAATTAAAAATAGTATGTACCACGATTAAAATTAAAATAATACATTTAGATGTACTTGATTTATATAAAAAAATGTGAGACTTTTAGCCTGGGAGACTGGATGGCTAATGTTGCTGAATGAATATAATAGTAGAGAAGTATCGCGGAATTTTGCTGCCATAATATTTTAAAGCACGTAATTTATTAAAGATCGAACTGTTAGTCAAACCAAGTGCATTGAGACTCCTATTCTAAAAAGAACCGCAGAATTACCCTCTAAACTGGATCTACGAGTGGTTGATTTATTTATTTGTATTTTTACATATGATTTGTAACCAGTGTTGAGACTTATCTAGATAAATTTATACCAGGGTCCTAAAATAGATACTCTAAGTGGTGAAAACATCCCTTCATACCTGTGTAAGTTGATTGACTGTTCCCTGCCAGACAGGACGTTAATATACCAGGGCACAGATGGATCAATGATGAGAGTCAATGTTTCAGGCGTCGTTTACAGGGTTTAATTAACTCTCTAGAATTTCCTGTACGATGGCCTACTCAGGGTGGGGCTAACCAGTACTTAAAATGTTTGCAGACGATGTCGCCATAATTTATGTCATCAAATATAACTAGTAACTGAAGAGCTATTATAGAAACCGTGGTAAAGAGCACCTGACAATGGCTTCATGGAATTGCAAAAACTTGGGCAATTAAAAAAGAAATCATAATTATAACTAACGAAAGACATCATATGCACCTTACTCCACACATATGAGAGGATAATATATTGAAATATTTGTTGGCCCTAGCTTGAGATATCTGAGAATTCAGCACAGTAAAAATTTCAAATCCAAAGCATAAACAGAAATTATAATTCGACTTAGAAACTGTCTAGTATTCTACTAATAAGTGCCTCGAAATAGAGAAAAAGAATGGTACTCGGTAGCATGGTAAATTCCATCATTCTATATGGAGCTTCAATTTGGCCCAATCTGTCTGGTCCATCAGACATAGTCCATAGGAGGATTATTCTGAGGTTCGCATTAACGTACTGTATCACATCACTAGACGCTCTCTTGGTGATAAAAGGAAATACTCCCCAAGAACTGCAAGCCTGAGAGAGGAATATAATCTACAATGGTTCAAAGCTTAACGACCACTTTGAAATCAGAAACTAAGCTAAGAAAATAATACACAAGTTTGATCTCCTTTAATCACCAGCGTTCTGGTTCTGCGGTTTTCAGACGGATGATACGTATCACGCAATCATCTATGTAACACCTCAAATGTCAAAGTAATAGATGCAGAAATTCAGTTTGAGACCAACTTAGATCCAGAGAAAAATTGAAAGTGATGATTTAGTATCTTCATCACAACAGTTATTCAAAAAAATAATCTTGCACGAAGAATCAAGCAAATCAAGCTTAGAACTATGTATGTGATCCTTATCATATGCAAATTACAAATAAAGAAAAACAGAGGGTTTAGCTCTGCCTCAGACATTGTAACATAAAGCAAATATATTTGTACCAAATAATATGTGTTAAGTATTTATCATAAATTCACGAATCTTGAAAGGTTTGGATTTGTAAGTGTGAATATTCGTGTTTTGGTCCTCACTCTTAGCTCATTTTTTTTTTTTTTTGTAATGCGTATTTATTTGGGTGTATATTAACCTTTGGCACAACTTTTGTGGGTACGAATTATTTTTTGCATGTGAGCTTGAAGACTTGATATTTTACGTTTCCGTGAATGTGTGTTATATACATGATATTTTGGATTTACCTTTACGTGGGTATTTTTTGGGTTGACTAGTGAGTATGTGAACACGATATTATGAGTTTATTTGAGTGTATGCGCGTGAACACAATATTTTGCGTGTCGTGTGTGTATGTATACACCTATATTTTGAGTTTACTTGTGTATGTCTTATATTTTGGATTTTGGTGCATATGTACCGATGTATGAATGATGTGAATACGATAATATAGATTGTCATGTGTATGTACGTACTCGGGGTTTTTGGGGTGGTTATAAAACATGTGTGTTGTACTGTAGTATGTGAATACGAGTTTTGACTTTGTGCATTCAATATTTTACTAAATTGGCACTCTAATGGATATACTGCATTATTTAGTACTTTGAGATTAGATACCTACGTTATGGCGAGGTACAACATTAATGTACACGTGTGTGGATGACTTAACTTTAAAAATTCATATTTACTATTTTTTTTTTTTATTTTGTCGGTGGTTTTTTCCGTGACATTAAATAACTATTGATAAAATCGAAAAATGACCCCACTAAACTTGATCCAATATGCTAAGAGATAAGGTACTATATTATGTTGAAATCGAAGCACTCCTTCTGGTAGAACATTTGTATACAGGAAAAAAAATAAAAAAAATAAACACCATTGTAAAACCACAAGCTTTCTCGTTCCGCTCAGAATCTAAAACTAATCGGAAATATTTAACACTAAATTTTGAATTATAAATTTAAATGAAACATTAATTATATCGTTTATCATGGGTAAAATTTTCAAATTACGCAATAACTACCAATATAGGTACAAAACAATTATATATTATTTAAAAAAATATATTAGGCCATTAAGGTAGGTATATGTTAAGTACGCGTATTATATACAATGAATAAAAATATTGATTACAATTAATAAATACACATAGACAGATCTTTAAGTAAAGAATGAAATATTATATCTTTATTACTAATAGAATTTCTTAAAAACATTAAAATATATGGGGAAAGTAACATATAATTTGAAATTGATTAATAATAATATATTCCTTATGTATAATATAAAGTTTAAATCTAGAGCTGCAAGAGTGAGTTTTGTAACTTAGTCGTTCAATTAGTAGCAATCTATAATATTATTTAATAATGTGTACACGCATTTTTTTTAATTAGCTTGAGACCATTTATTAATATAAATAGTGTTGTATTGCATTTTAATAATTATCTTATTATATTTAATTTTAACAAATATTGCTCGACAATTTTCTTAAACATACTCGTATCTTTAGTTCAATAATTTATTAACTATGATTTTTTCCCTTTTTGTCTATAAAAATTATTAGTTTTTAGATATGTATAAATTATATTTATGCATAATTAAAATTTAATATACCGAAATTTTTTATGTAATGGAACTTTTAACATACCTATATCATAATTAGTTACATACGTACCTATCAATATTGTAAAATTATAGCTCAACAATATTCTTTTATTGACCAAATAATTAAAACTGCATATTATTTTTTTTTATATAATGCTACATTGTTTTTATTTTGTTGTCCATTGCTTACATTATTGAGGTTTATAATACTTTCATCATGTTATATTTTAAATTTTAAATTTTAAAACCTAACAAAATTTGATATTATTATGCTTTTGTTGTTGCATCATATTTCTCACTTCAATATGGAACTATCAGTTGAATTGATTGTTAAATTGTTGGTGTGTAAGCAAATTGTTGTGATTACACATTTATAAGTATTATATTATATACATTTTGAATAACACCTCTGTTTCGCATCTTTAACAACATGTTATTATTTGTATACAAGAATACTGTAAAATTAGACTTCTATTCAAAAATATTGTTTTTTTTTTATCGTTTGTAATCAATAATCGTGTTATCATATATTTACCATTTACCCTAGGGTTGACCTGGGTTTTATAGTTTCATTCATCAAGTATGACATGTACAATTGCAGAGGTTTACCATGTTATTATTTTTTTTTTATTTTAACCTTGGCACTGATAATTGTAATATGATTAAATTCACGAAATAATAGACCGGGCGATTCAAAACATCATCGTCTATCGTCCATCACCGATACACTGATACGCAACAATGTTCAACCTATCTAAGGACCACATCTCATACATAGGAAGCCATATGATTTAAATTAAATGGTTAAAGTTTTTTTTTAATGAAGACTACTACATTTAATTTTGAGGACCACTTTTTTGTGAGAAGACCAGTAAACATAAAAGCATAATTTTTATTGACCACGCAACATCATTAACTTCAATTTCATTTTATATACAAAATCCATATAATTTGAATTTCATTCTTAACTGAAAGAATCATTTTAAAAATATGAGGACATATTTTATGTAACATTGGGGTGTGTTGTATCATGCATAATATTATATAAAAATATTAAATTAAGTAAACAATCATATACTATGTAACAGGTAAAATACCAAAACAAATTAAACAATTTCAATAAGCTAAGTAACAACGTAGAAACATGCATTCAAATAAATTAGGTTAATATAACAATATTATTAAATAAAATAACAATTAGTATAACTTTAAGCACAGTCAATAAGTACAATGTAACTAGGTTAAACTTAATATCGATATTATCGATTGTGCTACGACAATAAAATTGTATATATAATAACTAATAAGTAATACGTGAATACAGAAAGAGGGTCAGTGAGTGGTGATCGTGTGACTCGATCGCCACTGGACGTCAATGTTTTAATAAAGCGCTTATTGTAATTAATTTGTTCGTTTATTTGTGTACGTCTGTGATCGGCGTATAAGACATTCATAAATATTGTACATATATACAGTTTACGGCGTGTACGCTGCGCACGGTGCCCCGTGGCCATCCCTCCGGAGGACCCTCTGCAGAACTTTCGGACCGGAAACATAAAAGCGCGTTACGCATTTTGATGAAAGTCTCCGGACACGTTCGGAATTCAGCCGATGCAGTTTTACATAATGCTCGCGCGTTACAACCGAGCAACGAAATTGATTTTATAATGACACTTTAAGCCGTCGTCATATCCCCTATATTATAATATTACGCACCTACAACCCACCTACCTATATATATATTGTATAATATTACGTTCACTGCGCGTGTCGTCACCCTGCGCCGGATCGGTGCATATACACTGAAATATTGTACGCGCTCCGACTTCGAATAAATTATTCGATCCACGCGATTTTCAATATTGTTCAAATTAAAACCTTACAGTGCCGACAGCAATTTAACCATATTATATAAAACCAAACCACATGGGTTTCGAGCGCCGCTGCGGCTTTACCGTTCGACAGACTATCCGTTTGTTCCGCGCACCGTGCGGCGTACACACCTACACATATACAGCACTCGGTTTTTTTTTATTAAAATATCGCACGCTGCGTATTATGATTTATAAAATAATTATTTAAATTTGAGCACCATACACGTATATAGCTTATACGATGATATCCTATACCCGCGCGTGTGTATTCGAAACCCGCCGCAGTGATGTAGAATATTTGTGCGATTGAAATGATAAACAGGGCCATATTAAATACGCGATGGCTGGGTTGTTACGGGTATATGACACCGCTTCCATTTATACGTCAGTGAGTGTTATTTTTTTTCAACTAAAGAATATATTTGTATGGATATTATAATAAATTTAAATTATTATTATTATTATTATGTTTATTATTAAAATAATTTTATTTATCAATCAGTATGATATTAATTTTCAATCATATTAATCATATTAATATATTATTATAATGTAATAAAAAAACAACACTGTAGATCCACCCATAGACAGCATACAAGCGAAGAGTATTTTGTCATAACTAGGCCCGGAACTTGATAACCTAAAAATATATTTTTTAAAATGCACACAAAAAAAAATTTAAAATGACTTATAAACATCAACAAATGGCTTAAAAAATGACCACAGAAATACAAAAAACTACTTTATAATGACTTGAAATTTTTAAAAATTTAAGTTTCACAAAAATTCCTTTTTTAACATTCATGGGTCATAAATCGTATTTATTATAGGTTCTAGCTCTTTAAAAATTTATACTCTCGAAGGAGCCTTCAAAAATATGTTTTTTGAAGTTTGAAATAATTCAAACGACTTTTTGGAAATTTTTTCTAATTGACCAGGCTTAAAATTGTATCAGCCTACAGTTTATTAAATAAACGTAGCGATTGCGACAACAAACTATAAAGATAATGAACGTCGATAATCGACAAGCGAATGAAAACTGAATGTGTTACAATAAAGTGTAACGTTCAACAAGAAAAATGAAAATAAATGTAAAAAAAAAATTTAAGAAATGAATAAAATGCACCAAAAATATTAAAAAATAACCATAGAACAATAATTTAGCTAAAAAAGCAAAAAATTAAAAATAAAAATTGTACCATTAAATTCTATATTCCATGAATCAAATTTCTGTTAAGACGAGCCTAAAATGAAAGCATTAGAAAAAAATATGCAAATGTACCAAGTTCCAGACTCTAGTTATAACTCTATTTAAAAAATAAGTCAAGCCATTAATTTAAAGTTTAAATTAAACAAATTTAAACAAATAAACGTATAGCGATGCATACTGTACATTATAGTTTATCACAAAATCGTAAATACCAATATTATATTATTGTGATAAACAAAAAGTATAGACTCGTAAGTACCGTGTCATGTATATTTCGTGTTATAATTATTATTTATTTATTTTTAATTTTAATTTTCTTCCTAAATACTTTAAAACGTAGCCGATAGTATCTTTTATTAATATTATTTATTACTTATTGTTATCTATTTTTCAAATTTTATAAAAATGTATTTAATCAACAATAAGTTTAAATTACATTACTGACATTATTATTAGAAACTTTATTTAATAAAAAAATAAAATGTATATTTCGTGATGCATGCACAAACCCAAAATTGTAATTACTATATTATAGTATGGTTATTTACTGCTATTAAGCTATTTTAATATTACATTGTTGGCCATAACTTTAATGTTCTAATTACATTTTATTAGCTTCCATATAGTAATTGCCTATACTATTATTAATTATGTTTTCATATACTATCGTTCACGGTGTTGTTCTATATATAGGTGCACAATTTTAAGTTCGTTTGGTGCTTTGTATAATAAAAATACGTGACACCTGTTGAAAAAAAATTCTAGACACGCCACTGATTAATGAAATAGGTATCGTACACACTAAAATATGGTATAGCTATTTATTTTTTTCTCTTTCTATTATAATAATATTATATTATAGCTGCCACAGCACCGTGAACGAGGGTAATCGAATTTCGGTCGTCTGCGAGCGATGTAGTTACCTATATACCCATTACAACATAGGTACGCTCCTGGGCAGCGACGATTGTATTGCACAATTAATAATAATAAAAATCCTGTAGGTATATCGCGTTCTATATGGAGCGCACACGCACTCGCACGAATACTCTTAATAATAATATAATACTGCGCGCGTACGTTATATGAGTAATTTGACCTTTGCCGGAGCAGCGCGCGGGCTGCACAGAAGGCGGTAGGTATACATATACGTCATTATAGGTATATACCTTATAGGTACCTACATGTAGGTATATACACGATTATTATGATTATTATTTTTATGATTATCTTACGAAACGCGCCCGAGAGCGAATCGCACACACGGTAGCCACGGTGGGCGGGTGTGCGGAGGACACAGAGTTATATTATACGCATTACACTGCAGCAGCAGCAGAATCAGCAGTAATGTACGCGATGTAATAATAATAATAATAATATATAAACGCGGACGGTGGAAAAAAAAAGGAAGAAAATAATCGTGGGATAAAAAACTATTAGATCTCCGAGGCGTGTCCGTTTTATATATTTATTTTATTTCTTTCTTTCTTTTTTTACGCCGAGCACATCGTGCGCAACTCGTCCGCGGCGGCGGCGGAGTATATAATACGTATTATATACATGGCGAAATCCGAAAATCGTGGCTTAGCTGTCCGCGGCGGCGGTGTTCTGGCCCCGCGAGAGTCCTTGCGGCGACTGTCGTCCCCTCGCCCTTCGCGCGTTTCCGCCGCGACCGTCTTAATACGGTTTTTTTTTATTATTATTATTCCGTTGTCGCTTGTCATTTCCCAATATATAGCAGTCACCGTGCAGCGGCGGCGGGCTTACTGCACGTATTATTATTATATATATATTATAGTCCTTAATCCTTTGCGCTTATTACACGCGGCCACCGCAGGAGGGGGTCCCGGAAACCCATCGCCACCGCCGCCACCGCCCACTCCGGTCTCTCTAAATTAAATCGTCAAAAGCCGTGTTAAATCTTTTCGATCAATACGGATCCCGCGCACGTTGATACGTCGGCGACACGCATGCACACACGAGCACACAGCTATGCGAAGGGACATGGATGTTTATTATATTATGTGCGCTTAATATATATTATTACGATGTAATATATATATATAATATATAAAGCTAATGCGCTTTGACGACGACAGATACGGCGGAGGTGGCATTAATTATATGTCACGTATATACAATATAATATACGTTGGCGTTCGTGTAGGTACCTATACTGCAGGTATATACAATATAATAATAATAAATTATTATGTTATATATATTTTCCCGTGGCTGGTCCTGCACCTGTGCGAATGCGCAGAGAGGGATTTTCCCGTCGTGCATATAGTATATAATATGAATGCTCAGAGGAAATTAAAGATTAGACTTTAATATTTTTATTTCAAAAATTCGACCTTGCTGCATATCTAACGATTAAATAATTAATTTATATATCGTTTTACAATTATTAAGCATATCCATACGACGCGACGTAACAATTTAACGGCTGTACAGATATACCTAATGTGATACAGTCATAGTATGCAGTCAAACAAAGAAAACCGAGGAAGTTGCTATACTATACGTCTATACCTACAAGTAGTCGTCGAGTGTACCTGGACATTGAGTGGGTCACTGTCATCATGAATGTGATCAATTGTATTTCAATGCAAGGTACATCAGAATTTGTAAGAATGTAGAAATGTCTATAAATTAAATTCGTGCAAATATTGTACTTAGGCGATTTTTAGGATTTGGCAATAACAAAATGTATGAGAGACGTTAAATTACATTTTCAAGTTTTGTACTCACAAACAATCATTTTATCATACATAGATTTAAAAAAACCTATAAAGAATAGAACATTTTAAATATATATTGTTTATAGGTACGTCAAAAAAAGCAAAAAATCTTTTGAACACCTATATACAATAATCAACATTTTTTGAAAACGTGAAGTATCTATAAACATTTTTTGAAAATGTGAAGTATCTATACGATTAGATACCTATTTATTTTTGAATATAAAATTATAGAATAAACTGTTAAAAAAACTGAAGCGTCTTCAATATAATATTTGTATTAAGTATTTATATGTTCCTAATATACTCGTCATACTGCAGCCACAAAGAAAATCACGTTATTCAACAACCAATAAACACGCTTCATTGTCTCGAACGGGTAAATTTTACCCTTCCTTCCAGATGCCCACAAGTGTGTTTTCTACCGAATTGTGTCAGCGAACAAAAATGTATACATTCGCGTTAAAACGGAGTCACATTGTTTGTCGAGCTGTTTACCAAAAACACGACCCCCGAGTGATATCGGATATTATAATATAATAATGCGAGATGTTATAATATACTTTATGTGCATTATAACACTCTTTCATTCATAATTCATCGTTCTTCCCGTGTTTAGTGTTACTATGTATACCGAATTCAATAGCAAATATTTTATTGAAGTTTGTCAATGTGTCTGTCAACAACAATAAAAGCATTTAAGACATTTCAAGACGCGTAAATTACAACAACGAAACGACGGCGCGACGTCTTTTATTTACATTGTTTTTTTTATTATTATTATATTACGAAGCAAACAGTTTATTCGCATAAATATACATAATAATAATTGCCACGTGGACAATGGATAATAACTAAATATTATCGCTTAATATATTGTATAATAATTAATAATATAATACTATATCAACCGCATTCGCCGGATCGAGTTAGCGGTCGTTTAGATACAAAAATCAAAAAAATCGTGGGAGTCGAATAATCGTTTTTGCAGTCATTCGCGAGTGTTGAATCCCTCGAACCGGTCTACAACCGAACTTTACTCGTGTCATAACTGATGCAGTACGGTTACGGTTCGACCTAAAGTGAATTAGTGAAAATTACCACGTTTTTTTTTTTAATCAAGTACCTAAACTGTCCGTGGAATCTGTGGCCATTATATGGATGTAACATTACATTTCAGATATAATATATACATGACATAAATACTTAACTAATGATAATCACAAAATCAAATTTTAAGAATATAAATAACAAAATATGATGAAAAACAATAAATTAAGATAACATAATACTATAGGTAATAGTAAATAATAGAAGTTATATATTGCTAAGCGGGAAAACACCGTTACAATTTGTTTTTAAGGTGAGTTTCTGATAGGAACTGGATGAACTTTGAATATTTCAGATGAGAGATAAGAGGGGCACCACCATTTTAGGCCAAAATGTACCCTCCCCTTTCCGACAAGTGTCATTTTTTAGTCAAAACTTACCGTTCCCTTTAGGCCAGTATACCTACAGTTTTCTTTAAAATTTACAATTTTTACAACTCAACTTAACAATTTGTATATTTAATTAAATATGATCGTATCCAAAAATGTTTTTTTTTATAAACATTATTACTTACAACTGTTTGGAAAAATAATAAAATAAAACAATTGGTTATAAAATGGTTTAACATATTATTTAGCTTAGTTAAATAAATTAACAATTAATTTTTGTTTTTGTTTGTATAGTCTTCACTCTTCAATGTAAGATGAATTTCGTTAGCAGTTGGTTTTTTGGAAATAAATATAAACCAGTGTTCTTTCTCGTTTAATGTAATATAATGTAAAACGCGACCCAATTATTTATAGTGATATGTCCAAACTCCAAAGTCTATCTAACCTAATAGCCAGGGTTTTGAATTTGAAATATTTCAAAATTTAAAATTTCACCGTTATAATATTTTTTCTTCTTTTAAACATGTTTGGTTATATATGATTAGAAATAATATATTTATTACACACATTGATTAGAAATAAAGAAAAACATATTATTTTTTTTGATTTATTATTTCATAATCGTATATTCTATATTTAGTGCTGAAAAATATTCATGACATTATTTTGAGAATAAAACATTTTTTATATGAGTTTTAAAATATTGCTGTATGGCGACTATCATAACGACTCAAAAGATAATGGTTTGAAATAAATTTAAGTCAATATCAACAGTGAATGAAATAATATGTGTTTTTTCAGTAATTATAAAGTATATAAAGGTCGCATATGTGGCTGAGTGATATGAAAGTAATCTGGACTCTTTATTTAATACTTAGATCATATTTTGTGTATTGTAAAATTTCACGACTCACGACTATTAAGAGTGGTTTATGTCTATATAATATTGTGAATATAATATAATATGCATTTTCAGAGCCATGGCTCTTAACAATACGTTATGATGTAAAGTTGTTTTATGAGTTAGTAACTTAAGATTTATAAGGCAATATTTAAATTTATTATAAGTATTATAGATTTGTTAAACAACTTATAAATTATATGTAAATATGTTAGATAATATTTTCTTCGTTTCATACTATAAACCAACTTTTAAAAATGTTCACTTAGAAGTTGACGACTATGAACTTTTAGATAAACTGAACCTTCTGAATAGCGGAAAAAATGTCGGTAACCAAGAGTGTCCGGTATTTAGAGGTTTTTCTGTATATATTATATCAGTATATCATTAGAACCCGATGACTGCTACCTGATCCGGCCCGCGACGTCGCGAGCTATTGTGTGCGCGTTCACACTTGCTATAAAAATACAACTCGTATAGTCTACAAACAACTTTTGTTGTACACCGCAAGTACGTATAGGCACTCGTTTTTTATACGCATGTATATATTGTACTTATATAGCATATAATATCATACCTATACGTGTTGTTATTTTCTTTTCATTCCATTGAAACCGTTGGAAAACGGATCCGGTTTGTGCGCGCGCGTTCAAATATCGAATGTGTAGTGCGTCTATAATACCTATGCGCGCATTGCAGCATCAGCCCCATTCAACAAGTGGTCTGCTCCAAAGGGGCCAGGGCTCGGCGGAGGACCGCGCAACGCACACGCGCGCTGCAATAATACTATACGTGCAAGTACTATAATATAATATATATACCTATATAGTTCACGTGGTTCGAGAACAGTGGGAACCACTTCTAAGGTCCACACCCATTACGGTCATTACCCGAGGTATAACGCGCAGGGTGAATGCAATCGTGTACGTCCCCGCGACCGGTATACTTAAGCGCGGTTTAATACGCGATTTCAAGAACATCGCAACGGCGGGGCAGTTATATTATATTATTATAATATTATATAATATGCATAATGGAAAGGGAGTGTGCGTGTATATACCTATATTTATTACGGTATCCGAGGGTGGAGAGCCGTGGAGACCAACGTAGTATATTCGCCTCGGTGTATGAGTTGTGTGGGGGGGGGGGGGGGGCACGCGGTACACAATTAATTAATGGTTGTGGTTTTCCAACTTTTTTTGTGATAATAATATTATTATTCACACCTTAACTCCGGTGATTAATTGATTGGTATACTATAATGCACCGGAAATATAATAATTACGAACGTTTAAATTTTGCAGCGTTTCAAGAACAGATAACAAACAGATTTCGCTAAAAACAACCCAAAACATCAAAATGTCAAAGTCTTTTAATTACGTAATTTTTTTTCTTTATACAAATTGATTGTTTATATTTTAAAATAAGTTTACCTACGTATGATAATAATAAATTCCGTATAATAATATAAATTCTGCAATAAAATGTTGCACGTGGGCGCTACTTTTTGGCTGTTTCGGTAATTTCAAAAACGTTTTAACCGTTAAGTATGGCCCAAAGACTATAATCAGTCATATTAGGCTCAAATTCTAAAATACGATTTTTACATTCATCGATTCTTCATTTGGGAAAAATATCGTTTTATTACAAACGTCGAAATCGTTTTCAAAATTTTATTAAAATCCGACTAAGTAACAAAATACTAAGTTTAAAGGTAAATAATGTATTATCTGTTTACCAACACTATTTTGAACGTAATAACTTGTAACTATTGATGTAGTAAAATGTTTGCTAATCATTTAATTAATGACTACGGTAGTACGGTACCTATACTTAATGTTTGTGTTTGTTTCATATCTTCGAGTATAAAAAATTGACTAATTAATATTATACTTACCAAAAACCAAATTGACTAATTAATATTATACTTACCAAAAACCAAATTGTCGAATAAATAACTTAAAATATTATAATGGTTTATACATTTTTTTTTCAACTTTCGACTTTCATTAATGCCACTAAAAATAT
Organism: Acyrthosiphon pisum; assembly: GCF_005508785.2. Lineage (NCBI taxonomy): Eukaryota > Metazoa > Arthropoda > Insecta > Hemiptera > Aphididae > Acyrthosiphon > Acyrthosiphon pisum. The sequence goes on along the minus strand of NC_042493.1, from coordinate 88,172,128 downwards.
CGATCTATATTAAATATGTACATAAAAAATGAAATTCTATAAATTGGCTATAAACTACGCGAATAAATGCAGGTGCAACATGTCTTTTACATTAAACTGATAAGCCTTAGCTACATTAAGTTATTTAACCTAATATTTGTAAAAGTTTAAAAATAATTACCTTGCGTTAATAAATTATAGGTACCTAGGTACCATAATGTTATAGGTATAGGTACTAAAAAAATTATTTATTTCGATGTAATTATCAACTACTGTTGTGTTATGTAAATGTAAATGTAAATGTATACCTACATATTAATCAAATTTTGCAAGCATAAAAAAATGTTTAATGATCCTAATAAAATTACAACTCTATCCAAAGTAAAAAAAAATATTTAAAGAGTGCCAGTTGAAATTGTCGAATTGTCATTGGTATATCACCTTCGGTAGCGACGAACATCAAAATATCAGGTATTTACTTATACTTAGTATATTATTTGAGTTAACTTAAAATATTATTATTTTTAAGTTAAAAGAACAACTATAATTAATATTGTAAGAATTGATAATAGATCGCATAAGTTGTACTATACAGGGTGATTCACCGAAATACTCATTATCTCAAAAAGTATTGACTTTTTTCAAAAATTTTTTGTTTTTTTAAAATTGAAGATTTACACTGTTCTAGAATTGTATAATTTTTTTATATTTTTCATCCTTATATTCATTAGGAAAACCACTATCAAATTTTGATTTTCAAGTAGTAACCTATTCTTTAAATTTCATAAATTAATAAGGCTTTTTTTCATGAATTATCACGTTTAAATTTTCATTATTCATTAATCCGTTGATGAGATATTGCTCTTCAAAGTTAGGGGGTTTTGGTTATTGAGTGTAAATGTGTTATACCTCGTCATTTGATACCGCAGCTATTAGGATTTGTATGCCCACTGATCATAATAATAGGTACTTATAAAGACCAGAATTTATATGTCATAAATTATTATCGTTTGACTAAAGGTATAGCGGTGATAATATTGATACCTGTACTACGTACCTACGTCCTACAATAACACACTATCATATTATTAAGTGTAAATAATTGGACTACTGTCGTTTGTCGCTTCCAAAGTTCCGATACCGATTAATTTCTATTCTATGCCGATCACGAAAAACAATTGTTGTTATGATCCCAAGTTGCCGACTACAACACACATAATTATCTTAGTCAGTTGTTCACGGTGTATCACCACCTACTGCTTATTATCAAAAAATTAGAGAGTCACCAGTATATGTATTTACAAAATAAAATATAGTGGTAGTACAGATTATATAAAATAGCTTAGTATAATCTATAGTAGTAATAGCTGTTAATTTATGCTACAAATAAAAACCTGTTATTGTTACTCTAGTATGTCTAAAACTCTTGTATTAAATAAACTGTTTATTACTTATTTTCTGTGATATAATATGTATACAATAACAAATAATAAATATATTGTATAATATATGTATAATAATAATATATCTGTGGTTCTTATACAAAAAAGTTACTTGCTTAAAAAATTTTATTTATTTATTAAGCCATACTATTATGATTCAAGACTAAATAATAATTTTTAAGTCATGCATATTAACTTAATAGGTAAATTAAATTAATTTATATATAATATTTAAAGCTTTTTTTGTATTATAATACATTTTTTGAACAACTCAAATATTGTATTTATTATTACATACAAAATCATATAAGTAAGTTAAAGAAGTACATTAACACTGTGATCTGTGTGAATTGAACATTTTAACTTTTTTTCTATTCCTAAGGGCTAAGAATCTTTAGTGAAATGAGACTAAATAAAATAAATAGAATAAACAAAAAGAAACAAACAAATAAAATTTTTTTTAGTTTCTTTAAGGAGCTTTTTAGCCCTGAACCCTGTTCACGACAGAATTCCGAGCATTTTACTAATACTATTACAAATCATTAAACAATTTCACTTTAATTATAAGTCTAGGACTAAGAAAAACCTATTTCAAAATAATACAGTTAAATCAAAATTGACGTTTTGCATTTATGCAAAATATGAGTAAAGAATATATAACATGACGTATTCAAAAAATTAAGACAAACTTTCCAATAACCCCGGACTTAAATAGTAAAATTAAAAAATGATTAATAATATTATTATGACTTAAATTTAGCACTAATTATTATTTGGTTACAGCATCAAACATTGAGAGAAGACTTTAGTGTTTATCATTGTTCAATGTGATACAATACCAAAAAAAAAAAAAAAAAATGCCTAATAATATATATATTTTAAATACTTTGTATTGAGTATTTATACAATTGGGTACTAATAGTATAGTAATTTAAATATAATTATTAATCATATACCTATAATTGAAAAACTATTAGAAAACGACAATATGGTATTGCTAAATGACACCTCCCCTACTCATATCAATATAGCAAATGGTAACCTATCCTGCATAGATCTAACCATGTGCACACCCACCCTAGCCCAAAGACTCAAGTGGAAAGTTTTACCTGATATTTACAGCAGTATTTCCAATACTCACTTACTTCATCCCCAGGTTAGGAGACACAAATAAAAATAAAAGTCGCAGATGGAATCTAAAAACGCTAAACTTGTCACTATTCAGCGACATTATAGAATTTGAAATTACTAAAATACAACACAATGATCATTCAAACATCGAAAACACAGTCAAAACATTCACTGACATGATTACATCAGCTGCAAATATAGCAATAGGTAGTTCTATAAACCTCACTAAAAAACCCAAAGTTCCCTGGTGGAACGACGAAATAAAAAGAGCTATACTCAATAAAAAGAATGCCCTAAATACATATAAAAAAAACATGAAACCTTAGAAAATTTCATACAATTAAAAAAACTTCGTGCTCAAGCCAAATTTCTCATTAAAAAAGCAAAAAAAACTCATGGAAAGAATTTACATCAAGCATCAACTCTAAAACCAACTCACACATGATATGGAACAAAATTCATTCATTAAAAGGTCTAAATAAAAATCAAGAAATACACATAACCGATGCACAAGGAACAACGTCATCTCACAAAACGAAGGAAAATAAAACCTCTCAAAATAACACTAGACAACTTCGTTATACCCAATCAAGATAAAATAAAAATACTAGGAATTACATTCGAATCCAAACTAAATTGGTTACCTCGCCTTAAAAATATCCGTGATTCACTATCTCAAAAACTCCATATAATTAAAATAATTTCCCATACAACTTGGGGTGGGGACAGCTCTACCCTTTTAATGATCTATAGAGCTTTAATCAGATCAAAAACAGACTATGGCTCAATATTATTCAACAATGCTAACACATCCCACTTAAATATGATCCAAACCAAACTCAATACTGCCATATGATTATCAATCGGGGGATTTAAATCCAGCCCGATTGAGAGCATAAAAAACATCGCCAACGAAATTTCACCTATCCTCAGAAGGAAAAAACTACTTCTATTGCATTGTGCCAGAACCAAAAGAAATACAAACAACCCAGCAATCAAAATAATAAACACATTTATACAAGAAGCTGAAAAATAAAATAGAAAAATAAACAACATTCTAGATAGAAAACCCTATAAC
>NC_042493.1:88112052-88167585 GCF_005508785.2 Acyrthosiphon pisum | reverse complement strand
AAAATATCAGAATTGTATAACTTAATTTAAAAAAAAAAAAAAAAAATATGAAATATAATATTGTAAATACCTCTTAACTTAACTCCTTGTACTAATGACGTAGATGTCGATGCATTTAAGATCAATAAATAAAAAAAAAAAATAATAAAAAAATAATCATGTACCTACTTACTTTTTTTTTTAATTTTTTTATTTGATTTACACAATCTGCATAATATTGTGTTGTGTGTATTAAACACAACATAATATACTATATTTTTATCTTTTGAGTTGTAATTATTGATGTTGTCATCTCATTTGAATCAATCATAAAATATCATAAAAATTACAAAACGGAAATTTTGGTTTTCAATACATATAACGTATGTGATAGTAGATTTCAGTATAGCATATTGAAATTCCGATTTGGAATCATAATATATAATGTATAAGTTATAATTTGCAGTTAGTCCAAATAGATTTTTTTCCACTGTAGTGCAATTAACTTGATTACCTAAAAAAATTGTTTGTCAATATAATCATTAAAATTTAAATAATATTACAGACTACAGTTAAAAAAATGTATACTTAATTAATTTTTTTTTGTAGTGATATTTTAATCCAATATTTAAATTTTTCACTGTTAATAAAATATTAGTATTTCAAATGGAATTGGATAGCAGTATGAATAATATAGTATGTATCAAAAGTATGTTTGATGTAAATATATTTATCCATTAGATAATCTTAGACTATCTATGTGCCAAATTGAAATACCAAAACAAACAAAACTCTTCAATAACTGACAGAAACATCTCAGTTGTTAGTAATATTTTTATGTAGTGCTACGCCACTTGATTGCATGGCTAGGCATTTATTATCCAGTAGGTATCAGTGAACCATAGGCCACATTTAAACAATGATAGTAGATGTATCAATGATTAAACTGAAATCAAAAATATGTTTAAACTTTATGACATATTGTATCATACTATCATTTATTATTAATTGTATAAACTACCAACTAGTAAAACTTACCAACAAAGTATACATCATATTATGTACCTAACTACTCACCAAGTATCCAATTGATATGAAACTAACCAATTTAGGTACTTACTTTTTTATTTGATTAAATCATTAAATAAAATACTTATAATACGTATGTGATCGATAAGAAAAAATATATAAAAGATCTTTGTACTTGAACTTTATTATATACTAAGTGCATTATTAAAATTTAAAGACTTCAAAATTTGAAATATTTAAAAATTAAAAGTTTATTAACATACCTAATGATTCGAGGGCACGATAAAATACTTTAAATAATTTAATTTAATAATTTAAAGTAATTGGCACGATCAGGGCTTAAAGTGAGAAAAAATTCCAGAGGGGACTAATGTCTCCATATAATCTTAAGCGTTCCATACATAATTTTACATATAATGTCTAATGTATAAAACCCTAATTTGTTAAAGGGGACGCTTTTTAACCACCGGCCGTGGTAGGGGGACTGAGTCCCCCTGCGTCCCCCCTCACTTTAACCCCTGGGCACGATTCAATTATTTCTTAAAATCTTATAAGTTTATAACAGTATAACTTAACCGTTTATCTACTCAACGTATTTTCGTGTGCTTCATGATAACCTGGTATTAGGTATACTTGCATATTATCATGTAACTATAAACTATGATAATATTACAGATATTATCTGTAATCGTGCACAGAACAATACAAATAACAGTTGATCGAAATTAGTATATTATTTTACAAACTATTTTACCCATAGTCCATAGAGTAATAATGTACCTACTTTATGATTTTTACGTAACCGTGAATCAGCTTATAATCAGGCATCACCGTATTGTTTGGTGCCCGTAGGTACCTTGTAATGGAGACAAGAGGATTACACGCAAATATGCGTCATATGACAAGTGAGTAAGTGACAGTAATGGTCCAATCACTTATAATATGATATTATGACAATAATAAGTTATTGTAGTGAGTACCTACGTACAACGGTTATCACCGATATACCTCGTGGTCGAACAATATCGAATTTATTACTTATAGCTTCTGGTCTTTGTAATCGATGAGTATTATTATGACCAGTGCTGGAAACACCTTCAGTGGGGCGATATGCGCGAATTATGTCAAATGGGAATTATAAAATATATTTAGGGGTACAACTTAAGTTTACAGTACTTACTGAATTGATCTGATAAATGTAATACCATTTACCCTAGGATATACAAAGCCTGATTGTTGCAGTATCCACCGACCATAGTTACACATACACGACTTTATAGGTATAACACATTAACACACAAACACCTCGCAAAACTACCCAATTTTGAGGAGTTATAACTTATCAATGGATTAATGAAAAATGAAAATTTAAACGTGTTAATTCATAAGAAAAACAGCCTTATTAATTTATGGCATTAAAGTATAGGTTACCATTTGAAAATCAAAAGTTGATAGTGGTTTTCCCAATAAATACAAGAGTGAAAAATATAAAAAATTTATATAAAGAATTGTATAATTTTCTAGAAAGAACAGCGTAAATATATGATTTTGAAAAAAAAAATTTGAAAAAGGCAATACTTTTTGAGATAATGAGTGTCTTACGATTTTTTTCTAAAGTATATACTTTTTGAGTTAAAATTAAAAATGTATTTTAGTAAGGTAAACATTAAAATTACACAAAAAAAAACATATACAATTAACTATAGTTACAATTAGTATACATATATTATAATACAATATTTAAACAATACAGCTCATGATATTATCATAATTTTATTATTTAAATAATAAAAGACATACAATATTATAATAACTGTATTTCGATGCTTATAATCAGCTATATTTTGAAGGTTACTTTAGTCAAAAAGTTGCGAATATTATTCTGGCACAACACAAATATATATATTATTCATTAATGTGATATGTTAATGATTAACGGACTTGGTTGTAACCGGCTTGTCTATAATTCTGTTAATAATTGCATCTCCAATGATAGTATTCAGAGTTATGAAATTCCAAAATAATTTTATATTATATCATTTAATAAGCATTGAAAGTTTGAAACGTTTATAGCAAATAGAATATAAAATAAATTGTCTACCATTTAAAGGACCTATACACGGAGAATACTAATGAAAATATAATAAAAAGTTGCATACCTATTACAATTGTTAAACAGTTATAAATAAAATATACTATATAGGTAATTCTGCGTTCTAATTAAAAATATTTTGCATTTGCAACTTTTGATTAAGAAAATAAAAATATAGGTTATCATTTATAGATCATGGGAAATTGGTAGTAGCTTGACCAACAAACATTTTAGGTAGAAGTATCTAATTGTCTTCATGCATAACTTTAAATGTTCCAATACTAATAAATACAATGGAAGTATAGATATCGGTAAACTTAGGCTAGGTTTAAACGTAAGAAAAACAATGTTTATTTTTTAAAAATAATATTGGAACATGATTAAGAGTAACACTATGTATTTTATAATTTTCTGATAATATGTATTTACATTGTTTTATAGACAAAATGTTTCCGATGCAAGTATTGATTGTTTTATCAACGATTATCATTATTCATCAGGCAGCAACATTGAACAATGAGAATCAAACATAGGTCACAACTAATTATGAAGTTGATAAAGATGGACATGAAGTGTTAGACAACAAGACATTTTATAATTATTTAAATGGTAGTTCTGAAAATATACCTTCATATTATTTCAATACAACAGATTTATATGGAAATATCACAAATTCAAATCAAACGGCTTCTCCTGTTTTAAAAAATATCTTTTCAAACAAGTTTAAGGAACAAAATATAGTGGGTATTAGAAAACTCCACCGTCCATGGTTTTCCCCACCATATTATATTTTTTCACCAGTGAAATAATTAGTTAGAATTTTAAAATATACACGCAATTTGTTAATTAAGTTGAATTGTTATTATTTTCATATTCATATAATTATTATGTATAATCATTTTTCCTATTTCTATTCCCCAAGTTAAAATATAATTATCACCTGAGAAAATATACGATTACATTGTTATATGAATATAGCACTAAATGCTTGTGAAAATGCTCTGTGTGCACTAGATTGATTTGTATAAGCATTATCCGTATTGGTCCTGTTTTAGCAGAACATCATTGTTGGAGGTTGAATGTTAATATAAGTAAAAACGGTCTGTATATAGCTTGTATAAATGACTGTGCTATTTTAAATAATATTCCTATATTAAAATAATTAAAATGAAAATAATGCAGTAATGAGTCATTTGGTTAATATCAAACACGAACTTTTTATTGTTACTACAGATGACGCATACCGTCTTTATCTAGCCGGCTATAACACGATTCCGCAAATTTGTGGAATTGTGTTAATTTTAATAGCCATTGATATACATACACGATTCCGAATAATTTTAAATGCAACGTTGCCATACAATGTATTGTTAGCTCTTGTTATTATAAATTGTAATTTTTGCAAAATTCAATTTTTTCTTTAATTTTAGTTGGTTAATTAGTTAAAAGTGCAACTGCTTCCATCTAATTATTTAATCAGTAGTTCAATATTATAAAGTTGAATAACATGATATTATGATGCTATAATGTATAAAATAATATTAAACAAAATTAAATATATAATAAAAAAATTATAATAATATAAAAGTTATCAAAATGAAAAAAATAATTTGAAAAATTCACTAAATATAAAAAAAAATGATCAGCTATTAATTATACCAATCAAAACATTTGTTATTATACAGCATATAGTTGTCAAAAAGATATGTTATAGAAAGTTCTCAAAATTAAACAAAATGTATATTATGTTACAATAATATAGATTTCGTTTTCGGAATAGAAATGTTGCTTTTGATATTAAGTAATCGTGTATGTATTTCAACGGCTATTAAAATCAACACGAATTTTCGGAATCGTTCTTCACTGATCTACCCAACCCGGACCAGTTACGTGGTTATATCAGAGTTCCACAGACTACTGCATTATACAAAGAGCATGGGGGTCAGCTTGAAGTACAATCATCAACAATTAAAAGTATAAATATAATTAAGGTCAAGGCAACCAAATTATAAAAATAAATAAATAATTTATATAAAATTTAAAATTTAGCACACAACCAAAAATGATGCTGTAAGCATTATGTACCTAAATAAAAATATAAAACAAGATTCCTTAATAAATTATAATACAGAATATTAAAATAATTGATCATACAGTATTTAATTGAACAACATCTATGACTAAATAATATTGTGTAATATGTAATAAATAATAAACAATGATGATGAATATGAATATTATAAAATATTAAACAACAAGATATTATACTTAATTTAAAAATAAATTTGCTTTATATGCATGAATTAAATTAATAATTTTTATTCTATTTCATCATTGTCTTAGAGTATTATCTTAAAATAACTCAAACTATTTTGAAAAAGTCATCATACATGGAAAATGGTGATATGGATATTTGTGGAAAATGTAAGTATCCAGTCATCAATTTTTTATATATATATACAAGGCTGGGCATTAACGAGTTAAAAAGTTAAAGTTAAGTTAATAAGTTAATTTTATATTAACTTTTTAACTTAACTAGTTAATTTCGGCTTTTCATTAACTTAACTGTTAACTTAATAAATTTCTTTTTTAATTAACGTGAAATTAACGAGTTAATTTTTCATTTCAAGAAGTAAGTTAAGTTGATTTATTTTGTTTTTAATTTTATCATATTTTACTACTTCAGTATATTTCGTTTTCATGTCAAAAAATATTTACCGTGAATTGTTTAAAGTAAAAAATGTATATAATTTGAATTTAACTAATATGGAAACACTGTATAAAATATAAACACTATAGTCTATAATTTAGTTTTGGGTTGGAAAAAAATTAAGTATGTTAACGTTGTATAAACAAATTAACTTTTTTTTAACTTAATAAAAAGTTAACAAAAAGTGTGTATTAACTTTTAACTTAACTGAGTTAACCTATAGTTAAATTAACTTTTAACTTTTAACTTTTTGTTATTGATGCATATTAACTTAACTTAACTGAGTTAAAAAAAATCATTAACTTGCCCAGCCTTGTATATATATATACAATATATTATATAATTTATATATAGGTATATAAATACACCTCAACTACCAGGGTTATTGGAATTTCTGAAATAACTATTACATCTTCATTATCATTGAAGATTTTCCTCCGTAAAACTCAAATTAGTATCAATGTTTTCTAGAAATTGTTTTAGGAGAGCTAGAAACGATTTCGGGTTTTTTTGTTTCTTTTATTTTCTTTGTTTAATTTTCTAAAATGTTATATTATGAGGGTTATTGTCATTGACCATAAGATAGTTTGGTATTGAGGGGCAAGGGAAATTGAAAGATTTAGGAAGAGACTTGTTGATGCAGGAAGTAGACACGATCCAACATTTCGTTGACTGTTTTGCGCAATAAATTTCGATGCCGACCGAAATAAGTTACCCAACTCTCAAGCCGTTCCATACACGCTCAATATGTTTGCACAAACACAGTCGTTGCGCAAAATTTTTGATCGTGTATGGGGGCCTGAAACCCAATTTTTAATTTTTTTTTTTTGTTTTACCCAACGTCAAAGCCTTGCTTGTACCACAAGAAATGCTGACAGTTGTGATAAAGACAACAATTTAAATAATTAATTTTTGAAAATTAATATTTGACTGAATTGTATTTATTTAAAATACTCATTATGAAAAAATAATTTAAAAATCCAATATAAAAGAAAAAATATTGTTTGACCAGAAAAACATATAGGTAAATATCTTTTTTACAAATTCAGGAATATTACGAAAAATTCATCGCATTTCAATAGTTAACATTTGTTAAAAACATTCTTATAGACCTCAAAACTTATACAATTTCAATTCAGTAGGATACGGGGATAAAAATGTGTAAAAAAAAATTTGACATTTCCAAATTGGAAATGGTCAATTAAGACCGGCTAATATAATGTTTCAGATCACTGTGCACGGTCACTTCCCTCCCGGACAAATTATGTATATTTTATAATATATTATATTATTATTACGATTTACTGTTGTGCTCGTTGGTATAGCGGTAGCCGGTATGTACCTACATCTTATTGTTCGCACAGTGTCATAACGTGTTATTTAGTTGCTATATAATCGTCATTCGAGACGCGCTCGTGTGCGACCATTCTCGTCCTCATAATAAACTCCGGCCCTGCATATAATATAGTGTCGATTGTGAATAACAATATAATAATATTATAATAATAATATGCGTACGCGCTTATACGGCACACACGATCGACTGGCGGAATAATAATAATATGTGCGCGACGAATATTATAACATTACTGTCTCCCGCCTCCTGTCGGGCTTTAGAGTCGCGGGCGCGCGTGGTGTATAATATAATATTATACGGCGCACTGCAGCAGGCTGTACAATGGGATTTTAAAACTGATTTGCGCCGCGACCCCGACCCTCCCCCCCAATACCAGACCGCACTGTCGGCAAACAGTTCAAATCGAATCACACGAAACACAAGAGGGTCCATTAAGAAGTCAACGGCGGTGGAGCGAGTGCTGTGAATGTAGTGCGTATGTTTTATTGTGTAGGTACGGCGGCGGGGTTGGCGACGCACCACCAACACGACTACAACAACGCACTGCAACACTACAATATTATAATGTGATGACGGCAACGCACTGCAACATATAATATTATGCGTGGAATCGCGTCGGTGGTACGGAACGCCACGATCGTAAAATGTTTGTCGCTGTATAACGATGCGGATATAATATTATGGGGGAATATCGATTAACATATTTTTTGGAGTAGGTGTTTTACGAACGATTCGGAAATTGTTCGGGGTTTTAATGATTTTTAGGTATGCTGTAGGTATTATGGGTGTTTATCCGCAAAGAAAGTAAGGGAAAGATAAAAATAGCTCAAAAATACAACATAGCCCATTGGGTGTGCAATAAACTTGTGAATTTACGTTTAAAACTGCAAGTATCACAATTGTTTTTACATCGAATAAATGAGTAGCGTACTTTACATAAGGTTTTTCAGATTTTGTATTGCGGAGTTAGGTGGCACTGTGGCAGTGATGAACTAGACGATGTTAGAGTTTGACTAAGGGCGATTGTGTAGTATTTGGGCTATTTATTCGACAAGTTTCGATATACATTTGACATTCACTAGGTATTCGACACTGACTTGGATGACTGTAGTTAGATAGTCTAGGGTTTCGTCTACTGATAGAGGCAATATATGAAAAAAGTGAGTTTGCTCATAAGCGTGCGCACAGAGCAGGGACTGGAACCGAACCTAAAAGAATCGGTTCTGGCACCAGAACCTTTAAAATATTAAGAACCGGAACCGGCACAGAAATTTTTATTTTAATATAATAAAGTACCGGAACCGAACCGGCATTTTTAAATTAAAAAGGTACTTTTAGGTTCAAAAATAAAATAATTTTATTTATCATATTTAAAGGTATTACGGTTTTGTGTATAACCTATGTATCTATGATATAATATTATGAGTTTTCTAATATTTCTCATACCACAATTAACCTAACCTAACCTCAATTATACCCACATTCTGGATGACAATTTGAAATTATTATACTTTTTGGTACCGAAATTATCTGGAACCGGAACCTAAATTATTTGGATCCGGTACCATTATTTTTTTTCATCAAAGAACCAGAACCGAACCGGAATCGTTATTTTATCTTTGGAGAACCGATACCGATAAATTCAGAAGGATCCAGTCCCTGGCACAGAGGCACAGAGTGTGCCTTGCTGCTCCTGAACTTTTCAATTAGATTTGTAAAGAGCGAACAAGTCCAAATGTCTGAGTTGGGCCACCGTATGGTGCCCAATGAAATATATTAAGTTTGTTATCCAAAAAGCGTATTGAATTACGAAGTTAACCTTTTGACTTTTTGTGTTTAAATAGGTCCGTCTTTAACACAAACCACAGTATATTATTATTATTATTATTATTATTATTAACATTTATTAAAGAATTGTATTGTTGACTTGCATACTTGTATCGCGTATATCTAATTTAATTGATACTAAAAACAAATAGGATTTTCCGTATATTATCATAACGATGTAGTAGGTATACTATAATATTAATTTAATTACTATCGTCCCCCAGGATAGGTTAAGTAAAAATGTTCGGTGCCCTGACTTGAAACTATGAGTTTATTAGTTTGGTAACTCAAGCTTTAATACTTCGATCAGTAAAATAAAAAATATAACTTATTTGACGGTCAGATAAACAAAATTATGATGAGTGATGATGAACAGTGACATCATAATATTTTTTCTTTTATCCTATAAGTACCGACCTGGCGACCTATAAGGAAAATCGTCGAGGACTAATTTCGCCCAGGCACAAAATTATTGGACTTGTATCGAACTTATTACTAAATGTGTTGGAGTAATTTATTGAGAAAATAAAATATAAAATAGATAATTATTATGATAAGACATAAAAATTGCTTTTATTCATCTTATAAGTTGCATTAAAAATGGTTCAAGTAATGAGCATTTGTGAGAAAGATAATATTATATGTGGATCCATATAATATATATTTTATTTGTTTAATTTTTATGGAAGTTAATTGTATATACAATCTTATTTTGATTGCTTGTATGGTTTTATTTTTCAATAATTAATAATTGCAGGTTTATTTTAAAAATTATATATATTTTATATAGAAGTTCACAATTATTAAAGCAAAAATACTAAAATTAGCATAACATAGTTAAGTTGAACGTTCATTTTATTTATTCGTTTCTAATATCAATTATGTTTTTTAAATTTTAATCTAATAAACATTTCTTCCAAAATATGACATTACGTCATAAAAACGTCACAAAAATGTTGAGTAGGTATAAACTACATCAAAGTTATTTTTGCCTAAACATCTATCTACAGCAACTGCAGTTAAACAAACGAACGACTTGACATTATTTATATAATATTATATAGTTCACATACACTAGTGGACGAGACAATATAATATGACCGCTTACGAATACTATTAGGTACAATGTACATATCAAGGCTGGGCAAGTTAATGATTTTTTTTAGCTCAGTTAAGTTAATATGCAACGATTACAAAAAGTTAAAAGTTAATATATCTACACTTTTTATTAACTTTTTATTAAGTTAATGAAAAGTTAATTTATTGATACAACTCTAGTGTACTTAATTTTTTTCAAACCCAAAACTAAATTATAGACTATAATTATACTTTATACAGTATTTCCATAATAGTTAGATTCGAATGATATAAATTTTTAACTTTAAAAAATTTACGGTAAATATTTTTTGACATGAAAACGAAATAGACTAAAATAGTAAAATATAATAAAATTAAAAACAAAAAAAATTAACTTAACTTACTTCTTAAAATGAAAAATTAACTCCTTAATTGTACGTTAGTTAAAAAAGAAATTTAGTAAGTGAACAGTTAAGTTAATGTAAAGCCAAAAGTAAGTAGTTAAATAAAAAGTTAAAATTTAATTAATTTTTTAACTTAACTTAGACTTTTAACTCGGTAATACCCAGCCTTGGTAAACACTGTATCTATTACCAAAATGCAGTTACGTATTATGTAATATGTAAACGCGTTACTGACAGACCATCGTAAATATTATTTTTATTATTATTTTTTTTTTTTTACTGCACATAAGGTTTTTAAAAGGCCACGTGTTTAATTGCAGGGCACAAATTATACATGCGTAATGGTGCTTTCTAGTTATGACACAACATACACACACACACGCGCACACACACACACACACACATATACTTATTATGTGATATTGTATTTTTCTATACATGCATGATAGCACGATATATAGACGTTTAGTTTCGACACATTTCTAAGTTAATAATAACGTTGTAATGGCGACGACCCGCGTCCGGAGTTATCGACAGAAACCCTTTTAGTCAAGTGTCCCTGTCCACAGTATATTATGACCATGTAATATATTATCTACAATCTACATAATAATATAATAATACCATACAAATCACACTAGACCCTTTTATGTCAACGCCATTTTATAATAATATATTATTATATTGTGTGTTGCACGCGTCTTAATGTGGGCGCTGGTTAGGATAAATGGTAAAAAACAACGAGGAAGGTGTTGGCAATAATATGTTCGTCGTATAATATAGTTGAATAAATAACTTAAAACTATAATACAAATATATGTTTGAAATCGAAGTGTGTTTTTCAAATGAAAAAACTACTTGTGGTATATTTTTAACAACTACAGCCTGAGCCTGAATGGCCTCTTCTTCAAATTATGTTTCATGTTATGTTCTCTTTGTCTCTCTCATCCCAGCTATACTTATTGTTGTTATCTAAGTGAATAATTCATAAGCGACAGCGGACCTTCTTGCGCTGTGTTAAATCCTCGCGTTGTCTGTGCGTGTTGACAACCGTTGCCGAACTAAATGTTTGCCATAATTTTTTTTATATAATATAGGCTGTCGACTGCTATGCTCATAGATAATAATATAATGTATAATAATGTATAATAATATATACATGGATTGGACATATCGTGTATTTAAGTGTGATCGAAGTGCATAATAGTTACCAAAGTGGTAACACATAAATTATAATTAAAGTGTGGTATCATAACAAACCGTGATATCTAAGTGAACCCACAATACAAACATTTATATATATTTTTGTTTTTAGTTTTAATAATGAATTAAAAAAATTGACAAAATAATGGGTAATTACAATGGTCAATAAACCAGAGACACGACCGGATTTATAAAAGTGGGTAAGTTGATGTAGCTCGCTGTTATACAGTAGGTTACAAGTAATTCACTGTAATGGACGGTTGCAGGAAACATTGATTACATTTTTGTCATTTTTATGTATTTTTTTTAATTTGAACATTTCATTGTTGTAAATAATATTATACATTAAACGAAGCGTTTAAAAGTTCCAAGTCTCTACAAATTATACTTTTTGAATTAAAACAAAATAACTATTTTCTATATTTTCATTTAACTTTTCGGTTTAAAGTAATATTATATGCCTGTATTGTTTTCCACCGGAACAGAACGCGGATTGATATATATATATATATATATACAATAAGCTTTCCTCGTATTGCAATCGATTATTAATCATAATAATAAATATTATTAAACTTTTAGATTATTAAAATATATTTTAATAAAGCAATATAATATAATACTACCTATATACAATTGACACGCTGAAAACCGTCCCAGCATGATAAAATATTATATGAATTATTGGTATATTTTTTTTTTTTAGATTTATAGGTATACTATGCACTTATGCGATGATATTCGATTCGATCAATTCAAATTCTCGATACAATTTTTAACAGTGTTTTGTGTTCAAAGGGCATACATTTCATAACAGTTTAACCGCCAAAACATAATATTATTAGTTTTAGAATTTTTTATTTTTGAACTATTTTTAGTCGTCCTCCCACGATTGAATAAAAAAAATGCTGAGAAACGAAATACGCTGATTATTTTTTTTTTTTGTAACAGATGGAACATATTGGATACCTACTTACTCGCAAAAAAAAAATAAAAAACCTTTAAAATTCTCTAGAAAGTGACTCCGTAATTTAATACTGTAAAGTTACGTTCATAAAAGACACGATGGAAATGTCTCCTTTAGTAATTCAATTTATACAAGTAATATGATTTGTTCCGATTAATTGAACGCAGTATAAGGAGATTTATTTTATTTTTAAAATTATTTTTAATAATATTTTACAACATTTGTTCGTGTGCTATTGTTTTATATATATATGTATAATAGAGGAAAATTATAATATAAAGACGCTTTGTTAGAACTCCAAGAGATTTTTTTTAATAATATTTAAGTTGTTTACAGTTTTTTTTCCAATACAACGACATGAATGCGAACATATTTAAATTACGAATAAAGGAAAACATTCCCGTAAATGATCAAAATATATTATAATATATACGGGCTTATAAATTGTATTACGTTTTATTATTATTATTTAAATATTAAATTATTGTTTTGATTTTTTTTCTCGAATGAAAAGTTTTTACAGATTTATTTACAATAAAACTATTTACACTTATAAGATTTAAAATAGGACACGCGGCGCTGCGTGACGATAATTTTCTCATTCAGACGAAACATATTTTAACGACAGTCTTGGCAAATGATGGTTGTCGCGAATTCAATGTGTCTTAACGGAAGGTATAGGGTCGGTGTGGCGTGTTTGAATCGCTCGATATACACAAGGTTGTAAACTACGAAACTAAAAAAAATAAAATTAATAGAATTGTAACACATTGCAGATGACATACCACGCATAGGCGCACATTGGGTGTGAATTTAGGGGGTGCTGGAATAGTTTATGTTACACATGTCCATGGGGGGGCTTTGTCACCCACACCCCCCTTAATCCTAATACTATAACAAACTGCATTACATTAGCTTTAAATTTTTAATTAGAATGGGGTACCTAACTTTGATTTCGCGGGGTAACTTTGATACCCATATATTTTTATTCACCAGAGTACCATGATAATTAAATTTTTTTTTCATAAAATGGGGTTACTTTGATATCACATTAAGAAATATAGGTATCGAAATTGCCCGTTGTGTTACTTTGATAGCATATTAAAAAATATTGTTATCTCAAAAGATAATTTCAGAATTTTAAAAATTAAAACGTTAAAATATTGAACTAATTGTAACTAATATTTAATTTTGAGAGTTTTATCGTTAACACTACAGAAGTTATCCATATAATAAAAAATGAAATTGTCATAAAACAGTAAAAAATTATCAAAGTTACCTCATTTTAGTGTACTACTTTTATTTTTAAACTATGAGAACTTTTTTCGTATTTGTGATATCGAAAAATTAAAAAGTATGTTGCACAGTCTATGTTCTCTTCTTCCTAGTAGGAACTATAAGTTTAGCCATAGTGGTTCTTATCCACGCAAAACCGTTTTTACTATGTTTTACATTTGTAAAACGGAGACCACACATGCGTGTGTAGCATCCTCTTAATAATATTTGTCATTCCGAATTTATTCAATTCAGCGTAGCCCGCAGATTAAATAAATATATTAGTAAAAATCAAGTAATAACCAAAGTTATAAATAGAAGATTTCGTACCCAACCGTAATCCCTAAGATAGTATAATTTTCTATAATAATATCATTGCTGCATATTGACAAAAGCTGAAACACTGAAATGTGCATTCACACAATACTGTTTTAATCGGGAATTCGTGAACAGTTATCATTAATTGACATGGAAAAGAAAATTCCGAACCAATAAACCACAATAATTTAAAAATGATTGGTGAAATACTGAAATGAATTGGGGGTGCTAGTTTGAAACGTGGGGGTGATAAGCACCCCCAAGCACCCCCCTATGTGCGCCTATGATACCACGTCCCAATGATGCGATGAAATTTTAATTATAACGTTTTTATTCGATTCCACGTAGATCTCAGATGATGATATTATGTCGTGGATGCATTCAATGGTGTTAGCGTAAGCTTTTTCGTCTCTGTAAAAAAAAAAAAAAAAAAATTCACAACCACACAATATAACACCCTCGCCGGAGTCGGATGATCGTATGTGTAAACCACCAGCTTCGGCGATAGGGCGACAATATACATACTATATGTATATATATATTATATAGGTATATTGGTAATGGTATAATATACGACATTCGCGGGGGAACTAAGAGGGAAAATCCGACCGACGGAGCCTGCAGCCGGGATTGGACAGTGTGTATATATCATAGTTAGGTGCGCGTAATCGGAAAAAAAAAGATTCCCAGTGCATTCGTGCGAACCGTCGAACAAACCGAAATTACGTATATACACGTCATATTATATATACATAAACTATATTGTGTGTACATGTATCGGTTAGTGCGAGTCTTCGTTAGTTTTTTTTTTTTTTTTTTATCGCGGAAAACGGAAAATGCACCTATTTTCATAGGCTCCCGAAGGAGAAGAATTCTGGCGCATTACCAGAGGGAGCTTTTTTGAATTTAGTATAGTATATATTATTATAATAAATAAATAATTACTACATAAAAAATTTAAAGTGATTACTTGTTTAGCGGACTTTTAGGGGGGCTTAAATCTTTCTTTATAAAATAAGAAGTGGTGGCTTTGAAAAAAATGTTCAATCATTTTGTAGGGGATTCTAAGCACCCCCCCCTCCCCCAATCATAGCCTATACTTAGATACCTATACGAAAATAAAAGGCCACCATTGGAAACAATCCTGTAAAACCAAGTGAGAAAATAATGAAAATATTATATTTTATATATGTATTATAGTGCATATTAAGAACAATACATATTTTGGCCACCCTAGAAAAATGTCTGCTGGCGCCTATGCCTATTTTATTTTATACATAGTAACTATATTTTATATTTATGAACATCAACTCTATACTTATGCATTGACTGTGCAGCAAAAGGAAATGCGTGAAAAAAATTAAAAATATTATGGAAAATAAAAATATCGCGAAACCCGTTCTTGCGACTTCGCTGTGATCGTCTAGACTATACTATACTAATTCATAATTAGAGTTGTTATTGTACTGTGAACAGAACAGTCTAAATCGACGACAAATTGCAACGGAGATGATCGATACAGCTGCAGTTGACTGAAGGCACGGTCACCAATATAGTACCTAGGTATATTGTATCACGTCGGTACGAAGGCAGAAAGGGAGTTTTTGCAATCTTCGGTACGGCCCGAGGATTTATCGTTTTATTTTATTTATTTATTATTATTACTATTATTATTTTTTTACTTTTCGCTTTACCACTAAGCCCCTGCATATATATATATATATATATATATATATATATATATACAGATATACATATATATGTATACCAAGCATAGGGCTTCGATGCCAGTGGTGTGCTGCACATCCACAGATTATCCTTAAAGTAATTTCCCAGACTCTTTTGAAAAGCCCAAAAGGCTTCTCCTTCTGTCTCTGTCACTCTCTCTTCAATATATTTTTTTTACCCCTTCGTCCACCACCCGGTACTTGTGCGATAGATACGCTTTATACATGGCTGCAAACGCGCGTCGTCGATACGATGGATAAAAATATATTAAAATAATAATAATTTAGAGACACGGTGCACATTATGAGTATAAATATAAAATAAGTATAATATATTAATATTATTGTATAATACATTTATATATGTTTAAACTACTAGATCATACTACATTATTACATTATAGTATACTATATTATGTAGGTTACTGAATTACTGACACGTAAATTAATACACATCGTGATGTACCTTAATATTCGATTAAAGATTGCGGTTTGATTTAGGTATTACTGTAGGTAATAAAATGTGCTTACTAACGACTAATAACATTATTCAATATCAACAATAATCATGAACAATTATAGGCTCGCTAAAAATGTTTGTTATTTTTTGTTTAACAACGAATAACAATAATTAATACCTACATTTATGAATGACTCCAATTTGTCCTGACTCCCGAGGGATAGTAATTTATATTAGATAATATACTGAGAAATAAGTAACATTATGAACTATGCATGCAAAGCGGTTTTCCATTTTTGTTTTGTGTATTAATTTTCATTCGTAACCATGAAAATTACTAGCAATAATAATTTAATATGTTTTAGATTCTTAGATTCTGAGCGGAGCGAGAAAGCTATAGTGGTTTTACAATGGTGTTTATTTTTTTTTTCTTATCCTGTTTACAAAATTTCTACCAGAAGGAGTGTATCGATTTCAACATATAGTACCTTATCTTTTTGCAAATTAGATAAAGTTTAGAGAGGTTATTTTTCGATTTTCTTAATAGTTAATTAATGCCACGGGAAAAACCACCGACAAATCACGAAAAACCGCTTAAAATGGGATTTTAATTTCTAATATTATATATCATTGAAATCAAGTTAAATACGATCCATGAGACATTGACCCACTTGTAATCTACTGTACAGCAAAGTGAAATCTACTTACCCGTTTTTTTTTTTAAATTTATTTATGGAAAACTCTAGTATACTCTAGTATTCATATATATTCTAGTAGTAAAATATTAGTATTAGTATAATAATAATAATATATAATATAAAATCGATGCCTACCATTACCATAGGACTATTTTTAACATTGTACCTTTTTAAGACATCAAAAAAAAATATTAGGGATCTAAAAATAAAAAATTACAAGCGCTTGAGGGAGATAAATAACAAATTTGATTTAATTTGTTGATATCCGAACGGGCCTGATAAGTGATTACCCGATGGCCCCCGTAGTTGAGTCCGGTGTGATATGTGTACATGACTTAATAACATGAGGCTTAATAATATGTGAATATTGTTACTTTCAAATATTCAGTGACCTGTATAAATTGGTCTATACCTATATTTTATATTGAATTTTATCTTGTTGCACAGGAATTGCATCCCACTATTTATGTTGAGATATAAAGGTGACACAAATTGTGTTCGACGTTTAATTATTAAACACATCTTTTTAGTTATTTCTATATTTAAAAGTCATAGGTGGTTTTGAATTTGGATACCATAACAGAAATCATTATTTCATACACTATAGTTGACTATTACTTTTCACTATAGTTTAGTCATAGGTACCTACGCATTATGCAAGTATATTATGACTTATACGATAATATTATATAATATTAGGTAGTAGAATAATAGATACCTATACCTAATATTATTTTATGTTTAATTTGGAAAATATATAAAATTACAAATTATGTAAGACAAATGTACATTTTATTTAGAAATATTACTTTTGGAACCACTATTGTGTGGGCATATTAAACTTTAGGTGCAAAAGTAATATACTAATTGCGTCCCTGACGGAATTCATTGAAACAGATACGCAATTCGTGTGCTCCATTTAATCTAATTCCGTGCTCGTTATCGTGGCAATCCAGTTCCGGGTATATGTATCGTAGCCATGCGTTAATCATATTAGTTAACGTACGTTTGATTTTGATGGTGATTTTGGACCTATGCGAATATTTAATATATTATATTTAGTGCCATGAACGTAACGTACAAGAGTGAATATATACGAGTTTAATAATACACACACACACGCATATAAATAGAGATAAATATAGAGAGAGGGAGAGAGAGAGAGAGAGAGAGAGTGATGGACGTATTTATCGTGGCTGTTTGCACAGTGGGCGGGAAGAGCAGGAAATCCCTTTGTCATTATCCAATTTAACGGCTAATTAGGTATCGTTTGCGGTAATGTCTTGGGGCGCTTCCAAGTTATACGTAAATAATGTGCACCTTATGGACCGTGAGCACGTTAAAATATTATACTGTATACAATATAGTTATTATAAACACACATACACGTGGGTAACCTGTTACGTAGGTGTAGTGACTACCTAAATATCTTTAATAATATATTATTATAATAGGTGATGAGCATGCGCTTCGTCATGTCTTGACTATATCTGACATTATACCTATACCATTTGACGTGACTTTCACACCCCTATTTATTTGTATTACCCTTCCGCCGACGATTCACGTTGTCGCGAAAAATCTCGACCTACACCCGTTATTGCGAAGGGCGCAAAATATATCTAAGAATTTTCTGGAAAAGCAAACGATCGATGTACATATTATAGGATGTGCCTGTTTTCCGACAGAGTGGACTTTTAACTTTCTAAGAACTCCTGAACCCAAGTCCATCAAATCTTGTAATGTACTGTAAGCTTCAGATGCACCTCACTCAATAATTATTAAATAATATACAATATATTAACATATAAATATAATGGAATAGTTGATATAAAATATAAAATGCCCACAACTAATGATAATATACAATAAACTCTTATCAAGATTAATTACCACTACTATTAATTAATTTTATTTTATAGACATCGTAGTCTTGATGTTGCTGTTGATTCTATAGGCTCCTGATGAAGCTGATTTGATTAATTTGAAATTTATTTTATAGGTACATTTTTAATATTTCTGATGTTGCCAAAATAATAATTTAAATTGTATGCAGAAGTCAATAACACTACGTACTTATAGGTAGGGTTGCCATTCGTCCCGGTTTGACCAGTTATTTCTTAAGTTATAAAATTTAGTAAATAATATAAATAATATTATCTAGTATCGTATGCTGATCATTTCCGACGCACACGAATAAATGAACAAATAATACTATAAGCATTTTTATTGAACACGGACGTCCAATGGTAATCGAGTCAAACGATCACCACCCACTGACCCTTTTTCCGTCTTCACATATTACTTATTATACTTACAATTTTACTATCGAAGCACAATCGGTAATATCGATATTAAGTTTAACCTAGTTACGTTGTACTTATTGACTAGGTATGCTTAAAATTATACTAATTATTATTTTATTACATAATTGTTATCTTAACCTAATTTGTTGGAATGCATGTTTCTACATTGTTACTTAGGTTATTGAATATTGTAAGTTTTATTTTGGTGTATTACCTGTTACATAGTACCCATGCTTGTTTACTTAACATATTTAATAGTTTTAACTGTAAAATTTTTTTTTATATATTTATTATGCATTTATGCATGATACAACACTAGTAAATAATATAAATACACGTTCCATAATAATTATAGTGTCACTATAATGGTAACCTAACAAAAATATCAATATTTATCATATTTACAGAATTTACAGTAAATTGACGCACATTTTTCTCGTATAATACCAAAAAAACGCTGTCATGAAATGATAAATAAAAACGATCTGCGCACAAAATATTACGCGAATGGTGATAACTGGCTCTATAGCTATTCGTTTTACGCATTGTACACACCCTCAAGTGTATAATAATATATTGTACGCAAGTGTACGTGATAAACAGTAATATCTTTGATAATATTATACATTCGCCACATTCGACTGTCAACATTTCGATTATTGGTATACTGCTCTGCGCCCAGGGCGGTCGTCGCGATTATAAATTATTGTAATATTATTATTGTTATTATTATTACCGCCGAGGAATAGGTATCACCACTGCATGGCCGCCGCAAACAATATTTAAATAATTGATTTGTTTCGCGTTGACCGAAAAAAAGTATCCGCTTTTTTCTTTTTATCCCGCGGTACACGGCGGGAAGGGTGGCGCAACCCTTTTGAACTTCAACGTCGTGTTTTCACTTTTGGGGTTTCAAAAAACCTTTTTTGGTCTACCAAAAACCCAAAGCATTGTGCCGCACGTATATATGTATATAAATATAATTTAGGGGCCTCGCGGTGCACGCGGTTACGTCGTGAGCGTCACGCGCGCAGGGAAACCATTTATTACAAATTGTTCACAAACAAGCACGCGCTCAAACGACAGTCACCGCCTCCGTGTTCCCTCACTCGACCACCCCCTCACGGTTTTGTTTTATTCGTTTCAACCCGCGCACGCGGTTTATACCAGCTACCTCTAAATATAATAATTTAATATAAACCCGGACAATTTTCCACGGATCGTGAGTACAATTTCAAAATATTATAATCTGATTTACCTCGATTATGATCAATCTTGTACGAGACGCAGTGCACGTGTACGCACGCACCATCATCCCCTCACCGATCCTATCGACCGCATCCGTATAACGGCAACAGCCGTAGACGTAACTAGAAGCAAACATTTTTTTATTTTTTTTGGTTGGGTAATTTGATAAATTTACAGAGACGTATTATACATATAGTGATAATGGTCTTTGCACTCAACATATCACTTGCCCGTGTTTTCTATATTATAGTGAACTAGGTATATAAGTGGTATTATTATACTGTCACAATGTGACGATAACTAGATTGACTATGATTGATGATAGAAATATTATAATAACTATGAAATATAAACAAATAAATAATAATGATAAAATATAACAATTAATATGAAGTATAGTTTTTGTTCAGATCGCTGTTCACATTAATGTTTGTGAGGATACTATAGTTGTACTGCAGTGATGGAATCATCTTAGATAATAATC
The DNA here is from genome assembly GCF_005508785.2 of Acyrthosiphon pisum. Taxonomy (NCBI): domain Eukaryota; kingdom Metazoa; phylum Arthropoda; class Insecta; order Hemiptera; family Aphididae; genus Acyrthosiphon; species Acyrthosiphon pisum. Next base: position 88,146,424 of record NC_042493.1, on the reverse strand, counting down.
GTTCGTTTATGAAATAAAGAAGAAACGGGAGAAAAAATCCACAAATGAAATCGAAAACAATATGAACATGCCGATTTATACGATGAACAAAATAATGGATGGAACGATTGTTCTGCACTATCCTTACCTCTCCGAGTTGAATTTTACCACTTGTTGATGGCCTTATTATTATTTTTTTTTTTATCATTGACTATAATTTTATTTATTATACCCAAAGTGCATTTTTTTTTTTATTGTCATAACACTACAAAGAGTTTTGAATATTTTATCGGGCACAATACCATACTAAATGTTTTAACTTTGGGGCGAACAAACACGCGTTGTATATATTATTATACCAAGTGTATAATGTTGTATCATTATTAAATCATATCACAAATTCATATCATTAAATAATTTACCGGTATTAAAGTGCAAACAATAATAAAACGACAATCCAAACAATGTGGATTTTGCAAAATCAATACCATATGACATTACGACTATTATATTATGTATTTATATATAATATTATCTCTTTTCTTTATCGTGTTAAGTATAAGTACGCAAATTGTAATTTTCTTTATGGATATAAATCATCCTGACTTATGATTTCGTCTATCAGTAGGATATTATATGATCTGATAATACTGGCATAAATAATATAATAAGAACATAATATATCGTTCATACGGAATCCACTCGTCTTCGTATACACGACTGAATAGAATTCACACATTTTCCTATTACATTTAATATTGTTCGAAAATTGATTAAAATACATTTTTTTTCGCAGGTTACCTATACCAATATAGTCAACTCGCGATATAACGAATATCGATATAACGAAAATCTTGATATAACGAATAAAACTACCGGTCCCTTGAAAATATCGCGGTATAATATAATTTCGACGTAACGAACTTTCGATTTAACGAATTTTTTTCTCGGTCCCTTGAAATTCGTTATATCGCGAGTTGACTGTATTATTATCTAAACATGAGCATAATATTATTAGTAATAATTATTTATAAATAATTTAATTTATTAATAATTTTTAATAATTTATTACCTATTGAAATAATTTTCTCTCAAAATTGACTAGATTTATTTCATAAATACGATTCATGAAGTTCTGCCTGTTTATAAAATACTATCTCTATAGGTACAGTTAATTAATAAGAGTTTCACTAACTAATTATTTGAACAATAAAAAAAAATTAAGTAAACTACAGACATTATTGGGGTTGAAATGTTCTTACAATACATTTCGGTGCGAGTGTGTATTGTATGATATATAAATGTGTGTGTGTGTTTGAACACTCAGTTTTAATTAAAAATATATTGCACAGAACATTGCTTCTAAACGACGAAGAATAAAATAATATTTTAATGTATATTGGCAAAGTTAATTAAAACAAATTTTTCGAATAAATATTATAATAAAGTTTTATTATGAATATTTATAATTTTCTCCAACTTTTGAAGACATTGTCATGGCAGTAGGCACAATATTGTTTAATTCATTAGTACCTACCTACTTAGTAATAACTATAATATATTCAAAATAATTCCACGTTTCGGAATCCAGACAATCCATAAATCTTCATAATTAGATCATATATATTATAAACTCTTAGAAAACATTTTAATAAAACATAACTTAATACAATATGTTTATTTGTAAACCTTTAGTGTAAGTTGATTGTCTATTTGAGGCAATAATACAAAAACAAAATGATTTAAATTTCCTGATGTCTTTAAATTTTAGTTTTATTTTAGGGAAACAACACATTTTTTCTTTATATATGATGAACCATTTCTTTAAAACCAATGATAATTAAAACAAATTTTATAGTATAAAGTAAAAAATTATATTTACCAAAATAGTGTAATACTGTTTATACTAAAATAGGTAGCAATATCTAGTATAATAGAATATATTATTATTATCTTAATCGTAGGAATAACTGTAGTTATTTTTTCGATCATCTGTGCCCGCATTTTACAGACGCACTTATTCGTACCTACAACTGTACAATTACCTAATTAACTTTTTCGTTCAGACATCTTTGACCAGATTCACCCCATACGGGTTATTTGTAACTCCCACATGTACACTGCTGCATTACTTAACGCAATAATTATCAAACTCACATCATCTGCCGAAGATAACATTCCGCTCTTGTATTAATTGCACCTTTCACCTTTTACGCCACGCACTTGCGCAGTGTCTACTACTCTACTTCCAAATTCATCTACAAAAATAATATTTTAATATTGAAAGATCGCATTTGTTATTACCTTCTAGGTAAATGTTATTGCAGTATTTACCTTCAACGTGAACGACGAACACTTATCGCGTTTAGCATAAGATTGTATATATAGATGAAATGATATCTAGATCATCGGACTCGATATTTTCTAGCGCTTATAATTAAAATATTTTTAATATCAGTAACAAGTTTTGTTATTGATAAAAAAAGCCTTGTAATCGTTAAGACGCAATTTTTGTGGAGTTCCAAGATTGCATGGAATTTGAACCAAGCTTATGTGGAAATAACTGCAGGCTTATAATAATAACATCAATGAATTCATTGATGATTTTAATACTTTAAGGCCAAACATCAAAAGATCTATGGAACGTTAAAAAAGTGAAAAACGTTTAATTTGTTTTAAAAGTCTTTCTTAATATATAAAATATAACATATTAACAATTTCATACAAACGATTTTTTTTTTTTAAATAAAAAATATTGTATAATATGTACCTAATAATATAGTTTTATCGGATTTTGGGAGCGTTTTGAATATTTTTCTGGGTTATGTTCCAAACGCCTCCTTAATTTTCTCCCGCGTCGATGCGACTACTTCTCTGGCACCTATTCCGAGCATGCTTATGCCAATATAGGCGTAGGTATAATGTATATATGTTACGGTAAAAGTACGAACACCGGTAAATCCTAGGTTTCGCCAACTACTGTTGGTAAATGTCCGAATTTCGGACATTTACCAATTGATTTCGGTAAAACCTAGGATACAGAACATCGTTTGGTCAAACCCCGAATGATTTTTGTATTTCGGACTTTTACAAATGAGATTTAGTAAATCTTAGGATAAACAATCAGTGTTAGTAAAAGTCCAAAAATGTTTAAGTTATTTAAAGTTATTAATTATAATTATTATTTATATTAGATGGGTACTACATCAATGACTAATATATTAAATACACACATTTATATTATTGTTATATATTATGACAACGAATTTATATAATTATTACATAATATTATTACTGTAGTACTAGTTTATTATTTTATTATTATTATTAAGTACTAATGTGAAAATTTACATATTAAATGCATTAGGTACATTTATTACAAGTATATTATTTTTATTATAATTAAATTAATTGTATTATTAAGTTATTTATTTGTGCAGGCTTGGCTACTGTGACATCTCGAGTTGCACTGTACATTTTTGGATAGGCATTTACATCTGTTTGTTACACATTTTTTCAAACAATCACACCTTGTCCACCGGTCAAAGACAGTTGCGATACTGCTTGTCGAATAACAATTTCATTATCTGGTATAATTGCCGATTCTAAAAAATTTTCTTCACATAAACTGATTGCGAGTGAACAGTTGTGAGAGAGTTCCCGCTTTTGTACCCAAGCGATAAAAATCTACATCCACAACTTGTGACACCTTAGCCATTAATGTGCGGGCATCAATTTTACTTCGATCAACTTCGGGAATTTTAATTTTGACAGTTTGTCCAATTAGTACAATTGGCATTTACTTGTTTGAAATTTGCAACATTTATCTTGTTTGTTTCTGTCTTCCATTATCACGATGTATATGCAAGTCGAAATGAAAATTCCGAAAGTCAATAGGTACTTAAATAATAATAATTATGATAATCAAGATAAAAGCCGATCTCAGTTTAGTTGTCATAATATACATATAACAATAATATAAATGTGTGTATTTAATATATTAGTCATTGATGTAGTACCTACCTAATATAAATAATAATAATAATTAATAACTTTAAATAACTTAAACATTTTTGGACTTTTACTAACACTGATTGTTTATCCTAAGATTTACTAAATCTCATTTGTAAAAGTCTGAAATACAAAAATCATTCGGGGTTTGACCAAACAATGTTGTGTATCCTAGGTTTTACCGAAATCAATTGGTAAATGTCCGAAATTCGGATATTTACCAACTGTAGTCGGTGAAACCTAGGATTTACCGGTAAATCCTAGGTTTAACCGGTATTCGTACTTTTACCGTAACATATACATAGCATAATATACAATTTTACCCAATTAAACGCATCTGGAGATCGATCTCCCTCCCACCCCCGCGGGAATCGAATGAAACGGCCTGCTGTGCCGACGTCCCGTCCCGGCCGACCGTCAACGGGAATCTCGGCATAATTCAAAAATAATTAACGATATACACGACTGCGAATCTACGGCGTAACCGCGGTCGCGGTATACGGTGCACACGCCACCGCACGCAACGACAGTTTAATGCATGCGTGTCGCCGACGCTACTAATTAGTCGTTTTTCGCGGAGTGTGCGTTGCGCGCGTGGCGTATTAAAAACTCGCGACGATCATAATAGTACGAGCGTGCGCGTGCGATGTGGTTTTGCACTACCTACATAATACTATAATATATGTATATAACGATATAATGATAATATTCACCACCGCAACCACCACCTCCATCGTCGCAATCCCCTTTTTTTTTTTCATTTCGTTGACCGCCCCCGTGTCTGCCGCAGCAGCAGCAGCCGTTGAAGAGCGCCCGCGTGCAGTGTCTACACCAGACCGAGTGCGATTTCTAGTGGCTTCTTAACCACCGCCGCCCAAAACCCCATCACTCGCCAACACTCGTGTCAAACTACTACTACACCGGTCTACCACCACGGTCTCTCGCTTTCTCTGTATGCATACATAGTATATATAGTTACTATACCAAACACACTATGTATACCTATACCGTAATACATATAATACCGTAGGGTTGCCGTTGTTTATCCGACGGTTACAGTGTATAATATAATATCGTGTGCGCCGAGAGCGCGGGATTAAAAAAAAAAAATGGAGAAAGAGAGAGAGAGAGAGAGAACGAGAGGGACTCGACCGATGTTCTGTGTACATGGAACTCTGCACAGCCCGCGCAAGAGCTTTTGCGTTTGTTCGACGTCCAATTTTCCCCTTACCAACAAACATGCATGTATATATATATAGTATTGTACCACCGCCCGTATGCGCCGATTGTGTGTGCCACCAAACGCCGTTCCGTCTTGTGTGCAGACCCTTCGACGACGGACGGGTGTGCGTGTGTATATGTTTTTTCAGACCTTTCATATAGGTACCGGCATACCGCACAACTTATACAATATATGTATGCACATCAGTACACCACGCAAAGGTTTCGCGGAAAACCATACTGAGGTACACTGTGTGGTATACTATAGCTGTATGCCTGCATATATATATTGTAGTGCCGAACGGGCAAAAATAAATAAGCCAAGATTTTTTTGTATGCGTCCGATGAGGTTTTTCCGAATATATATTATTGTTTCGCGCGGGCGTGACGTAAAATGTTTGCGCGGAGAGTATTTTATTTATAAAATACGATCGCGAGAAAAATCTCATTTTTATTTATTTATTTATTTTTTTTATTACAAATGTTTTTTAAGTACTGCCGTTTTTAAATTGAAAAGTTTTTTTCGGGTTCTCCGACCGAAAAGTATTTGTATTGTGTTATGCAATTGATTGTCCAAAATGTATTCTCAGCAAAGAAAAAGTTTCGGACGGATTTTAATGAACTTTTTTTTTAAAAAAAAAACCATATGCTCAATCTTATTCGGTCGTACCAAATGAAAATTGAATGTCACACTGATGTATACGACTACTCGATCTCTGTAAATCGAAAATAATATTAAAATAATATACGAGCCACATCGTGGACATGTCTGTTTTTCTGCAATGAAAAAATGCATGCCTCAAAAAATCGATAATACAGTCGACTCTTGGTAACTAGAACTTTGATAACTCGAAATTCTCGATATCTCGAACAAATAAAATTCCCCTACGAACAACAATGATACATTGAGATATTGATAACTCGACATTTTTAGTAAGTCGAATTTTTTTTCCCCTTGAGCTTCGAGTTAGGTACCGAGAGTCGAATGAAATAAGAAAACATAACATGCTACCGTATCCTGGCACGTGTTTAGCCACCTATAAATAATCGATATCGGCAGCGTCAAGCATATTATTTAAATCCTGAGTAATTATCAATTTTTAGTTAAGTTTAATTAATATTCGTGATCAGCATCCGTTAATTTGGGCTGATTTTACGGATTACAATAAATTTGACAAGAAATAAAAATTGCTACTTATGAGGACTGAAGGGTCGTTATTAAATTCTCAAGCTTTATGCACGATTTAATTTGTAATGTCTATAAATAGTTCAAATAGAATCAAAATATCTTTAAAATTATACTAAGTATAGAAAATGATAATAGTGATTTCAAGTATCTAAATTTAATCTTTTTTGAATTACAATCAATTTTGTCTAAAACCGGTTATGCGTAAGAAGTCTGTTTTTAGAATTCTTCAAATCCATTTAATATCCATTTTTTTAGAATTATTAAAAAAAAGTAGTTGGTTCTTTATATGTAGTAATTTTTATTTCATCCCCCCCACCCAATAGTACCAACTAAATTCACTAGGCTGCCAGATAAGATATCGAATTGATGAATGAAGTATTTTCCTGACATAAAAAGACTAACTAGTCGTGACTACGGGATGCACGCGGAGAGAAAAGAGACATTTCAACTTTGAACGCCACTATTATAATGACCTTCATATTATATTATTATTTAAGTTTATAACTCAAGTCGTAAAGTTTTCGATAGCTGGAATGGCGCGTGTATCATTGCGATTACGACCGATATACCACTGACCAGTAGATATTGGAGAAAAAATACCCAGCACGGTTTTACTCTCGTTATTAATTATTTATGATATCCGGTCATCGTGGCTCAGTGGCTGGTTCACTACTTACACAATATTATTATATGCACATAACAAATCTCGACATGACTTCGTATGATTTATACGGGTGCGAACCATTGATGACGCGGTTAGCTTACTCGCGTAACTACCCATCACACATCGTTGCTCGAACAAACCAAAATCAAATTTACCTCCTCCAGCGGGCTGTAAACCTACGTCGCCGCGACCAATTATGGCACCTACTTATAGTAGGCATACAGGTCGACGGGAGATCGCGGAGTTAAATGAATTCGGAAAAATAAAAATATAGCAGACCTAAATCATCGTTTCGCGAGTACGGATGATATCATCATAATAATATAGTACCTATATAAAGGTGTACACGATATAATATTATATTTAATAGTACAACACATAAAATATACCATCATGTGCGCTGTCGACGCGTGCACCATCATCGCATGTAAGTACGACGTCTCGTTCGCGCGACATTTCATGGCAAGATAAACGCGCGCGATAACTGCCACCGCCGCCGCCGCCGGATCCTGCGACCTCTCCCAAACTCACCCCAACCTGCACTACCCCCGGCACTCGAAAACCTCATACCCGCGTGCGTGTGATTTTATCAGCCGTATACTCGTCGCAAGAGAGTAGCTTTCATTGCACGCACGGCGTATACGCGCCAGCCGTTTAGTATTATATATATAGTTGGGCGTGTGTGTGTGTGTGTGTACTGTTGCAGCAGACTCGATTGGAAAGAGGGCTGTTTGAAATTCCGATCTGAAGGGGTTCGATTCTGACGGGTGGATGACAAGAGCTGTGCGTAGGAAACGCAGCTCTCCTAACCGCGCGACCGTATTATATATATACACATACACACACACACACACACACACACATATACCTATACATACATATTTATACACCACACTATCCTCTCACTACGCGGTACATACATGTATATACCATACTCTCCACCGCCGCCATGACTCATTGACAATATTATATACGCTTCCGACTTGTTTTTTTTTTCTTTTTCAACGAATCCTTTTTTCGCAAATCTCTCCTCCCCACCACAACCTCTATCCGAACGTCACAAACGTAGCCCTCCACATCCCCTCCCCTCCTCCGACAATCTGCGCAGTCCGCATGTGTATTGTAGTCTGGTTCGTTTCCCGGCGGGGTTTTCGATATGACGACCGCACTGGGTCGTGTAACGCGCACATAATATTATTATGTCGTGTGATATTATACTATGACAACATTGAACACGAGGTCGGTTACCACGAGGCGCACGCACCGAATCGGTTGACCGCGTTAAGGTGCGTATCCAACACTATGTGTGCATACATATTATATATGTATGTATGTAGAAGGATATCCTTCTACCTATATGGTGCTGCAGCGTCTCTTTGGTGCAGAGGAAGTCATAGTATGATGTCTATATAGTATAGATGGGCTACGCACTGCGGCTGGCTTCTCAGGTCAACAAAAATTAATTTTCTCGGTGCAGCACACGAGTCGTATTAATCGTAATAATATATTATACCTAATTCGTTTAAACTCAATACAACTGTGAAATATAATTCGATTTTGTTGATTAGACTTGTGAAGTATTGTTTCACGCGTCACTATAACACGCGATGCCATTGTGACGTACGCACGATAACAGCAGGTCGAGTTGAAATCAGTAAAAATTGTACAAATAGGTGTTAATCGTATTAAACACACCATACAGTATAATATATTATATAGGTACCAATGTACCAAAGTGTCCAAGGATATGAAACGACACTTGCTGGCTAGTGTGTGTGGAAGGCATAAAATAATGTACGCGGAAAAGGTAATGATTAAGATCGTCTAATTATCGGGACAATTTCCGGCGTCATTCACGATACATTCGTAGTACCCATATAAGACGATTCGAGTCGGTCTTACGGCTGCTGACATTAGTTTGAGTTGTAAAAACAATAATGCGTTGGGCCATAATTTTTTTGTAAGAAGAAAAAAAATAGAAATCGCCACCGGCAGTACGCGCTGAGTAAGAACACATAACCGGAACGAGTTTCTGCAGGCCAAATACGATATGTATTGAAGTTCGCTTGTTATTTATATATAAATGTATATATAACGGGTCCACAAAGTTAGCCCATCAGCATCACTTCGATTCGTATAAAGCTGAAACATTCACTGAAACTTTGCAAGTTAATTGCGAGAACATAGATATACGCGCAAAGGGAGACTGCAAAATTTGCAAATCAAAACCGCCCCATTTTCAATATAGGGTGAAACGATAGGGTGTCAGTCAGGGTGGCGTGATTTCAGTCAATAAAGTCGCATTTTGATGTACATATATAAGTCGAATTCAGTAGGCCTACTACTTCGTGGGTGTCTATTGACTTCGGCATCGCGATGACGGACTCACCAGACTCGTTTATAATTATATGCAATTATATTTTAATCAGTCAGACTACCGTATGTGAAAAAACCCTGACATCGACTTCGGTTATAGAGAAGTCATACTAATGAAATTATAATAATATTCAATCGGTGTATTTGATTTTTTTTTTTACGTTATTTTAAAATATTCTAACGACCCCTTATATCGTGAATTTTAACATAATTGGCTACATTAGTCACATTGAATCGAATAAACACTATGCAGAAGTGTTATACAAATAATAATAAAGTCATTCGCCGATTCACGGCGCGTAAACAATTACCCATACAATTTAATAATACAACTTTTTTTTTATTTATTTATTTTATTCAACATCCAATCAAATACAATAAACAGACGAAGAAAGGAAATGCACTTTACAATAATATTTCTCGTTTGAAGTGTTATCAAAAGAGCAGCAAGGAATTAAATAGGTACTCCTGTAGCACACTACATGCAGCTTTTACGCGTTATAACTACAAACACATAATATATAAATTATAAGTACATATAAGATTTGGTGCCTTTTAAAAACGACGACACATTATATTATTCAGGTACCTATAATCATATCGATATTTTAGTAAATATTATGCTTAGGTGTAGATAATAATAATATATTATAAAATGTAATGGATAGAATAACTGTGATGCTGATACCACATCAAAGTTATATTTAAAAGTCCTGATACTGTGAAAGTAATGGATGTATCTTAAAATTACAAACTAGATATATTATGATGTATACAAAAGATTATAATGAGCAACAACAAAATTATATAGTCGTGCCATATCAATAACTTGTTGAGCTCTTTTAACAAAAAATTTAACAAATCAATTATAACTTATAAGCATTTTAAAACTAATATAAAATATATCTTATCACTCAACGCATGATTCAAACAAATTATTAAATCAACAATTGTATCGACATCATCAACGTGCCTCGTTGCAGTCATTACAAATAATCAATTGTTAACTATAACCATAATAATATTATGCGCCTATATACGAAATAATATAATATTATAATTAATAACCTCATCATAATATGATCCCTTAATTTTATGGTTTTGGAAAATGATATAAAAAGTCGACCAATATAATTAATACAATATATTATAATAAAGTTGTGGCAATCGTACAACATAAAAATCGTAGCGTTCCTGAATGAACTTTTGTGTTGAAGTGATTTCATCGCCATTAACACCAGTTACGCTTGTTAAAATGTTTTTTAATCCCGATAATGTACCAGCAGTAAGACTTATTGTCGGTCAGCGAATGCCACATTGAATCACGTCATCAAATGTATCGGTGGTACAGTATATTTATTTAATATTATGATTTATGATATACACAATATCGCAACGCTAATTAATATAATATTCTACAAGTTGATTCGCAAACAGTGCTCACTCATATTTTCATCATCGATAATAATTAGTTGAATCAAATTCTGATTTTTGGAATTTTTTGTGCAAGCTTTAGGAATATAATATATTATCAAAACATGTTACACATGCTCTCTCATTGTATTTCTATGGTATAGAAATACTATTGAGTATAGTGACAAAAAATATTTTTTTTCTTTAGTAGGCAAAATTAGATAGTAGACATTAAAAAAATATATATTTTATACATTATTTTGTTTCAACCTATTCTACGAGCAATGGGTTGAGTTAAGATAATAGTATAAGGATTGGTAAAACCAAAACTTTTTAAACTTTTATAAAAAAAAAATCAGTAAAGTCACTCTTCTGCATGTGTACCTAGTAGTCAGGGTTGGAACTTCCCCGATGGTCATGGGAATGAAGTCGTTCAAGGGAACGCATAAAAATTAAAACAATATTTTTTTTATAAAGGTAGGTAGGTAGGTACTTTATACTTTTAAGTTATTTTAAAATATTATATTTCATAATAACAGAGCACCAATTCACATGTCAAAATAAAATATATTTATCAGTAAATCAATTGCAATTGATAACCAATACATGTATTGGTTAATAATATAATAAGCTCCACGTGGATGTTATAATTTAAGTTACCGGTAATTAACTACCAATTTTTTTCTAGTATCTGGTTATAACTTAATGTTTTATTTTAATATCTCAAGTTTATTGGTTTATTGTTTATATACTTTACGTTATGATTTTGATTATAATTTTAAATTATTTTAATAGAAACTTATCTTAATAGACAAGTTATTGCCTGTGTTACTTATAAGTAAATTTCATTTAAATACGTCATTAGTTAAATGGTAGATTGATCTAATAAAAAAAAAAAAAAACAATCACAATAATATAGTTATGATAATATTATTTTATTTCATATAATATTACTTTTTAGGTACCTACTAACAGATATTAATTTATAATAGTTAATAACGAAGTATCGTAGAATGGTGTGAATAGTTACCTGTTTGGCTTAAAATTAATCTAAATATTTTAAACTATAAAATAAAATCGATTTTGTCAAAAATGATCGTTGCGAATATTTTACCGTTTTTCCTTTTTACTCTCCAAAGCAGCAACTAGAGCAGCAACTATTTGCTATCACATAGGTTGAATCATTTTTACTGCTTTAAAAGTCGACCGAGACACAAAATAAAAATCAATAAGAACACGCGTCATCGTTGTAAACCAATACATTTATCGGATACCTACTGTTAACCTACAAATAGCTCAGAATCCAAAAGTGTATTTTTTACGGTATTTTCTACGGTTACCTCTTTGTAATGTATGCGTGCCATAATGACGTGCGTTTAACATATCATTCAAAATCGCGATAACCTAGCTATATATGCGGCACAAGTCGTTGAGATCGACGTCGACGGGGTCGTTGATGTGAATATATTTTAATGTACACGTTTAAAATAATGACGTTTAATCACTCATTCGTCGGGGGTGGCTCCCTCTTGGTGTGTAATAGTAATAATAGGACTACGCGGTGGTATATCCTTATAATGTGTATAAATATACACTGCCCTAGGCGTCGCGCACAATCCTGTTAACAGTTAACAGGACTCGGATGATCGTTGTCGTCATTGTCACAGCCGGACACGCGTCGTCGACGAATGGTGAGGGGTGCAACACGTGACTTTTGGCACAGCCGACGAGTCTATATATTTCACTCAACGTCCCCGACCCGAGTACGAAATAGATGGATATCAGGTACAATTGTTTGATGTTGTGTGAAGACGCGGGGGAGGGGGGGGGACAAGTAGCGTTTTAAAATAAATTAGTATAAATACGATAAGACAAAAATCCAATCCCGCCGATTTCTGCAAACGGTAGGCTATGTACCTATATACACTAACTATTACATGTTATAATTAATCGACGACTGCTTATGGTTGCAGGAAGACACTTGTATAATATATAATATAATTATTTAAGAAACGAGTCTCCAAGTCTTATCATGAAACTTTCTAATGAAGATTTGTCATTAAATTTGGTTTATAAACCTGTCTTTATAGTATTTTAACATAATATTTACTGTAATGTCAACAAAATCTTACGCTGTTTAACTGTTGGCCCATTATTATAATACCATATATAGCTTTTCTTCTTCGAAGGTACAATATCGTCTACCTTTCGATTTCTATTGACATTTTTCCACTTTAAATATATAAAGATTATTTACACTTATGCTATATGATATTGTTATCGAGCAGTTAACCGACTACCGTAGACGCGGAAGTGACCTTTCTGGGTGTGTGTGATACTTTGATTTAATCGAAAAACCACTTTTAGAAAACTATATTTTATATTAAGCATGTAATATAAGAAACTGTGGATTTTCCCGGGTAAGAAAATTGACCTGATTGAGTATGTTTGTCATATATTATAAATTATACATAATAGATACAAACAGGAAGAGGAAACCACATTCAGAAGAAACAGGTACCAACTGATTTTGTTACATTTATAATTTATATACGATATTTTGAAGTAAGTAGGACAGGTATTTCAATATTATAATTATAATCAAATATATATATATGCTAAATAGCTCAGGTTCGGGACCAGATTATTTTAAAGGGTGGCGAGTGGGAGGTATAAATAACGAACCTAATAATATATTAAACACTATAAAATATAATTAATACCAATATACGAATAATATAATATATCTATAAGATAGCGGTAAAGAAATAAAGTTTCCACTAATTAATATTTTAAAACATCAATGCATATAAAGTTAAATATGACTAATAAGACATCGATTTTTCACTATGAGTAAATAATAATTTAATATAAATAATTAAATAATAATAGTTATTTGGAATAAAGAATTTAATAGTTTATAAGTGTATAAATATAGGGTATACAGGTTGTAACTGTTCTGACTTTAAACTGACTTGTGGAATAACTTCAATATACTAATTTTTAATTTTTTTTTTTTATATACAGTGTGTTCCGTCTTATATATATACACCACTGAATATCTCAGCCCAGTGACTTTAAATTTAAAAACAATTTGCTGTGATAGATAGGTGTTACTTTTCCAGTACATTTTGATCCATTTACCATAATCCTAAACACAAATGTTACAGGCTAACAGAGTTTTTAAAATTGAAAATAATTAAATAAAAAAAACGCACAAGAAGTAACTCGACGACTGGAAATATGTTTGGAAATTAACGGGCGCAATTTTGAAAATTTTATTAGATAATCAAATGTTCCTAAATAAAAATTAGATAATACAAAGCAATTTACTTATTGTTTCATTATTATGTATGTATGTGTGTATCATGTGTTCATGTATTTTTTCATGTGCCTATTCATAAATAAATCCATTCAATGCAAGTTGTACCATGCTTTTCGAAAAATTGAATTATTTTCAATTTTCAAAACTCTGTTACCTTGTAACTTGGTCAATTTTGGGTTTAAGATTATAGTCAATGGATCAAAATGTGCTAGAAAAAATTATCTACCCATCTACACCATATCTGGTGTTAAAAATAAGGGTCGCTATTCAAAAAAAAAAAACTTAAGTTATATTGAGCATGCGCGAACAAAAGGAGTTAAAAATTTAAAATTTTCCCAAAATATACACTTCGGCACCACCAATCTATCTTAGCAAACTGTTTTTAAATTTAAGGTCATCGGACTGAGATATTTAGTGGCACATAAAAGACGGGACACACACTGTATATAATTTATAGACACTTTCGCAACACGTGTAATAAAAAAAATTATTTTTATTTTTAATACTGAATTTTTTTGTATTAATTCGAAATTGCTAATTTGTGAATCTGATTATATAAGAATGATTTTGATGGTAAAAACATTTATTTAAGTCAAGACAAGTATAGTTTATTTTTTAGAATTTTCTGAAATATCATTATTTTTTTTTTTGATTAAGTTAATTTGGAACGTAATAACTTTTTAAAAAATATTATTTTAAGACATTTTCTAACATTTATATATTTATATATTTCTTAAACTGTTTACTTATCATATAATTTTAACAATTTTTATCATACCTTTAAGTATAGCATCATTTTTTTTTTTTTTTTTGAGTTTTCTTTCGGTATTTACTCTCAAACAGAAACACACAACTGCAGTATAATACAGTATGTGTGTATTAAAATATAAGTTATGATAAATGACGAAATATAAGATAAATATCGAAGATCTCAATGTCTCGATATAATCGGCAGTAGATAACGAACGTAATTTTTA
This sequence comes from Acyrthosiphon pisum, assembly GCF_005508785.2. NCBI lineage: Eukaryota > Metazoa > Arthropoda > Insecta > Hemiptera > Aphididae > Acyrthosiphon > Acyrthosiphon pisum. The sequence continues at coordinate 88,131,269 of NC_042493.1, read as the reverse complement.
CCTATTTCTTAATTTTTTTTGTGCTGTGGAGGTATTTTAAATAATATACCTGTCTCATCGCCATTGTGCGTCCAGAACTACGCAGTGGGTTATAATATCATAATATGGAACACAACGTCATACAATATTCTGTGTCGTCGAGGAACCGCGATAACGACTTCCCACTGGAGATTCGTTTCATTTTGGACGCTTCATGTCTGCTCGATGGTGATAAGATCACGTCGTCGGCCGGACGATTGTCGGGTACCTATACCTATCATCTGTAATAATAAATGCGTAGGCATACTATGATATTATAATATTGTGTACGGACTACGAGTAATCTCCTATATTATTGATATTATGCGACAACATTAATATAGCAATAATATTAATAATAATAATAATAATAATATGTTTTTTCATATTATAATATTATTACTATCTGTTCGACGCGTTTCGAAATCGCGCCCGCGAGGCGTGTTTGATCGCCCGTCGTCGATCGTCGTTGGGGTGGAAAAAAATATCCCCACGGACAAACAAAAAAAATTAAATATAAACCACGACGACCAGTTTAATATTATTATATACTAGCTCGTACACGCATATTATTATATAATAATAAGTACAATGCAACCTTTACAGTAGGTATAGGTAATGCGCTACGTATACACTGCACGGCGCGAGCGCGCACACACACACATTTCGTCCGCTGCAGCGTCTGCGAACCCCCCATCGCGGTGCTCGAAAATCATGGTCTATCGCCTTTTGTTCCGCCGAGTACAAATTGAAAAAATCCCTTCCTCGGTGTTTTTTTCCCCTCGCTCTCTTTTTGACCGACCAGAACGCGCTGCAGTGTGTGTATATAATATTACGTATATACATAGTGCGACGAGACGTCCTATTAGTTAATAGAAAATCTGAAACCAGCACTCGTCGTCGACATTTGTATATATATATATGTTTAGGTACCGGCTATTATACACGCGTTATGTGGATGGGGTGTGGCGAGGGGGCAAGTGAAAAGAGTGTGGACTGAAGGGTGGGAGCGTTATATATAACTAAATAGGGGAAGGGACCGACGGCGACGACTGTATAGACGACCGCGGTGGCGAAGGCGACGACTTGGTCTTGAGCCGGTGGTGGGGGGGGGGGGGGGTGAATCGACTGGAGGCCGGTGAGTGGAAACGAGACGAGGGAAACCCCAGCTGCGGCTCAAACAAATGAATCGTAACCGAAAAGGGGTCCACACATATTATTATTATTATTATTATTAATATATACATATAGCCGGTGCCGACATTAATTAAACCAAACGTACACGCGAGGAATTTCGCGGGAATGATTCGGCGGTGCATCCCACAGTGAGATCCGTTGGCGCTGTTTAATATGCATATAATAACATGACGTGTGTGTGTGTGTGTGATTGTGAGTGTGTGCATGTGTTTGCGAATGCGCGCGAAACAAATTCTAAATTAAAAAAAAAACAGCCATGGCGGGGAGGGCCTCGATGTAAAGGTCCACGAGCCACCCGTTGTCGACGACTCTTTTGCGTAGGTGTATATGTCATATTTTAATATTTATAAGCGCCGTGTGACGTATATGACGTGCCGACTTTTGTTTTTGTGTGCTATAATGATACACGCATCATTTACTGCCTCGGCTTGATTATGGATAGAATATTTGGGATAGACCCAACCCCCCCTAGAGCTATTTTATTTCTAATCAGTTACGTGTCGAGAACATTTTGACCCTCAAAGAAACTTATCATTCAGATGTGTGTACTACCCACTCGCCGTCAATCAACTATATAGTCGAATATTAGGACTATTTTTTGCAAATTGATTTTAATAGGCTTAGACGTATATTAGAGTCAGATTGAGTTATATAACATTATTATATTTTATGGATAATTTATTTCCACAAAAGTATACGGAATAGAGTCTATTGTACTATTGTAGTAGCTAGTGGCGTAGTTAGAACTGAATTTCCGGGTTGGGGGAGGGGGTTATCCGCGGGTTTATGTCATAAGTTAAATATTGTTAAATTACAACTTTGACTGATCAATGCATTTAACATTTATAGTAACACTTACATTTTTTTATTTTAAATTGAAAAGACGTAGAACTAAAAAATTGTTGGTCCCAAATAATCTACACACGATTTATTTGCTTATTGAACAGGAAAATCATAATTTTCGAATTATCTTTTATCACCGAAGTTGTTATAAAGATTATCTGAAAGTTCTTTACTAGAGTACATGATTAAATTTTTTTTTTATGTGCTATGTAAGTTAGGTAATGGTAAAACTAAAAATATTAAAAAATTCTTCAATTATTTATATATATTTGATTTAAAAAATGTTTCTCTGTTACATTACAATATTGTTGGTGGATTTATAATAATTGAATCGCATTTAAAAATATTCTTGTTAGTGAGAAATAACTGTAGGTATATTCCGTTATAAATGGCATTCTCAATTCAGGTATAAATTTTTTCAAAAACGCAATTACTATATGGGCTTCACACAGTCACACTAGCACCTTATATTTATTTTTGTATAAAAAATCCCTTTCATACTGAGGTAAAAACGTTCTCGAACATAATAACAAATTGCTAACATGTCATTAAAATATAAATAAAATAATAATAATGTGCCGTATGCGTGTTTTCCGACAAAAAAAATATAATTTCTCACATTTAATAGCATTAAAGTGTTATAATATGTTATATTTTCTTCTGAATATTACTGTCAGAGGGAATTTACCAATCGTCAATTTAATAATATAATATTATTAACGCAGCGTCGCAGCGGCTTTGATGTATACTAGAAATTGTACCGAAGCGATCGAATAGGCAGCACAAAACGAAAATGTTAAGGCAATTTATCAGACGAAATCGATAATTTGTGTAGGTGCATAATGGCCATTATATAAATATTAATAAATAATAATTATCAGAATCGACGGTCGTGCAACGATTATAATAATTACAACTGTAGAAATGTGCAGGAAACATTAAACATTTTGATTATGCACATAATCGTCGTAATTTTGTTAGAACCAATAACCCATAGCAACCACTAATAATTGGCAACAATTTATTAATCGTTTATAGTATATCATATTATTTATGTGTGGAATACAATTATTGGTGTTCGGTAATCCAACTGACTACCAACAAACTATACAGTGTGATATAAATATTATGAAGGCAATTGCGAGTTTATCAAAAAACTATAAATATTGTTCAAACATGTATATGTGTATAGTATAGGTATATTGTGAAGTTTATACATTACAAGTGTGTAAATAAGGTTGTAGTTGTGGTAATGTGGTGTAGTATAGGTATGGTAAAAATACCTATCGCAAAAATCTTATACTATAATATTTAAGTTATAGGTTATAAGGTCTTACGTGATAACCTCGACATATTGTTATTTCCACAATTATTGGGAAACTGTTTTTCAACGATTTGACGCGTCTGCATAATAAAGGCTTCAAGATTAGTGAACATTTTTAGTTTCATCATAATTTGCAATAATTTTGTTTTTGACAATTGCGTGCATGCAGAAAATTAAATATTGTAGTTTTACTCAAATTACGCGGTGGCGATGATGATGAGAATATAAATATTGGAAACAAACTAACGACTTTATTGGTAACTATATAAAACAAAAACTGTATTAATATAATAATTGATACGGAGCGTCGGGGGCGACGTTCCGGATCGTGAAATAATTAAAATGTACGTATTTTGCAGGTAATTACGTTCCTATATTTTGACATAAAATATATACATATACGTATAAATAACGGTTGAGTAAAGCGTCGGCTTGTTCCGACCAGACTTGGCAAAAGTGAGTCGGAACAGTCGGTGGTGCTTAGAGGCCGAGGCCGGGCTCTAATTACAATAGTCGGGAAGATCATGTCCACTCTAATTACAATAGTCGGGGAGATCAAGTGTTGCGTACAGTAACTGTGCGCTGTGTAATAGGTCAAGGTCTCATCGTACTGTTTACTCTTTTACTATAGAATTTTTTATTAGCTATGGTTATTACATAGAAAGTTATTATCAGGGGTGAGTCTGTATTCTGTAACGGGGAACATGTAAAATAACATATAAATGATACACAGCGTGCCAGTTACATCTAATCACTTTCAATCGCCAATTGATATGTGAAAGTAAAAAGTAGCAGTTAAAGTAGCAATCACTGCTATTTTCACTGTAATTTATATTATCACACTAACAAATTCACAGTGTGATAAATATTTTTCACAGTTTAACATCACTAGTACAGTTATGGGGTTGGGGATTGACCGTCGCCGGTACAAGCTTAATTAAGTGGTACCCCGGTGACGACTGACGAGTCGAATTCGGGAAGGTCAACTTGAATAAGTGCCTTAATGCTTTAGGAGCAGCGAGTTACAGCCGAGGTTGGGTCAGGTCGTCGTCTCCGTGGTTTTGCCCGAATGTGTTGGAACCGTTCCTCTGGATCCGTCTGGTCGGGTGGCTGACAGTCTTTCCGGGCGCGCCTTGGTGATTCACAGGCTAGTGGTGATCCGTCGTAGTCGGCGTTGGGCCGGTGGGTGCCGTCAGTTACACGTCGCGGACGGTGCTTGATAACCGTAACAGCGGCGTGTTGATTTTCTGCTGCGGAGGCGATTCCGGACCTCTGATTGGTTGATCAAGATCGCTTATAAGATCGTCGCGGCGGCTGGTGTCTTCGTAAGGTCTTCCTTCTCAAAATTCAATTCAGTCTGTATAATTTGATTGAAGTCTTGAGAGTTGATGTGGAAGTGGAAGAAGTTGGTCTCATCGCTTTGCTTTGCTTTGCTTTGCTTTGCTTGCTTGGTCTCATCGGCGGCGGAATGCCGGTATATAAGCACATTACCGTACCGACTAGTAAACGGTTTGTGTATTCGGTTTAGCCGGCGTTTGGTTGCGTTTACGTTTCCGGTGATAACTTCTCTCCCCTTGTTCCGATTAGGTCGTGGGCGGTGTCTATGGATGGGTATTTTTATTTACTATCCGATGATCCCAACATTGACTTCGTTACTTTTTGTCTTTGTCCTCCTTTTCCTCCTTTCCTCTCCTTCAAAATGTCTCGTATCTTCTGCCTTATGTTGGTGGCCGTGTTTTCTTCTTTTGGTGAATTCGGAATACCTCTGGATAGGTATTTTCCTTCCTTATCCATTGATATCACCCCCGTCATTGTAAGTTGTATTCTGGTTATTGTTTTTTAGTGTTTTCTTAATAACGGCCTGTGATTGGTCGTTATTTGTCCATGTATTTGTTGGTCCTGAGAAGGACCGTTTTAATTATGTATGTGTGACAAATGTTCCGTAACATAATTTATATTCTATCCTTTGCAAAACCCTTCACTTTGCGGCGTACATTTTCGACGCACGATATGGAAGTATAATATTATAATTGTCTTCGCCGTACTTAACAGTATTATTTTAATAAAAATAATAATAATAATAATGAATCGTGCAGCTCGCGCGAGTGCCAAAATTCGGTTGTTTTCGCAGCCGAATTAAACGCAAACAATTGGAACGCACTGGCCAAAAAGAACTCACATTCAGCAAACACACACACACACACACGCGCACACACACACTGACAAGCACATATTTATTGCTCTGTGTATAACGTATATATTATTATTGTATATGTGTGTTGTGTATTATTATTAAATAAAAGCGCGTTTGGATAATAGTTTTGACTTTGCGTCGAGACGGGGTGGTTAGAGTAGTGAAGCCAAATTAAATTGACGAAAAAAAAAAAAAAACCATAATGGAGCACCTAAATAATGGGTTTTATAAAACACCGTTTCCCCCCTCGTGAGTATACACACACACGTGTGTATATATATATATATAATATAATACATGTGCGAGGCCATTAACAGCAATCACACTATTTAACGGTATATATTATAATATATTATTATACACATGTGTATAATGCATTGCTGTACAACTGCAGAGCACTCACCACACCCCCTCACTGTAGTTGTACAAATGGTAAAATGTGGAGAAATATTTTATTAACCGATTGTAATTAAAATATGTAAACAATATAATATACATATTGCGGAACTTGCAACGTCTGTATAATACTTAATGAAACGCGGTGAAATATAGTTATTAAAAATTCACGACATGATAATATATTACGTATTAATGTATAATAATATGACAATACACAATATAATATTATTCAAAATTTAAGCCACATAACCTACGTCGTTAGAAATTCACTATAATATTATTACTTAATGTAAACAATTTCGTCTATTTTCAAAATGATTTTTTACCATAAAAATATTTAAAAACGAGCTAGTGTTTTATGGTTTTTTTTTTATAAAATTGGAACCAATTTTAAACTATATCACATTAAAAAAATGGTTTCGAGCGGAGCGTCTACAAATCGCTTGAACACATTTTTATAATCATTCTGATGTTCTTTGTTACGGTCAGAGAAACCACTGAAAATTAAAGATCGATGCCTTCACCAAATGCACAGTTATTTCTCGATTTCTATCGTGTAAACTACATTATTGGAGTTACTAATAAATTTGGAAAATAATAACCTATAGAAAATGACAATAATATACCTATCACTGTGGTTATATATATTATAGCTCTCTAGTGCATCCAAACTAGCGATTCAAGCAACGTAAAAACGATTACGCATTCTGGTCGGTAGAATCTTCGATCAGGAGCGGTCACTTACCGCTTACCCGGTAAGTTTGGGGGGTCTGGTATCCGACGCGTCAAGCATACGACAAGCTGCTTAGTTGAGCTGTACATCATGTACTCAGCCAGTCACCGGGTGTCTCAGTAGTTGGTACAACCTCTCTTGTATCCGGGATCCATCGGCCAATAATTTGATCGTCGATCGGTGTCACTTTTACAACATTAGCCACGAGCTCCATGTCCCTCCCCCCTTTGAAAGTCGGATAACTTGAGAAGGGATAGATCACAAACTATGGGATTAAAATTATATGTGAATGGAGCTAATTCTGTTTCAAAATTCTAAAAGGAGGGCATGGAGCTGTAGCCACAGGGGAGGCTAGCTAGCAAAGCAATGAACTGTAGCGAGGACTGCTCTGTAGAGCCTGAATCAAGCCACAACTTGGTGTCATCCACCTCCATAATGAAATCTTACTCTGTGGGTTTGGATTCACATGGGTTCGTGTGTCTCGGTAGGGGAGTCGAGGATACTTTATTCGGTGGCTTCGCGACTATAGTCCTCGGAGTTTCAGAGTATACGAGAAAAAACCCACCAAGTCACTTGTGGTCCTTGGACGACATGCGATCGTTCGTCCATCGAATTCACCTACGTGCAAATGATGACGGCAGCAGTCGCGAATCTCAAAATCTCTTGTATGGCTGTTAGAGCTAATGGAAGGTAGGTGGATGTAGGCATCAAAAACCAAGACCTGGAAGAAGGTATACAGAGCAATGATAATAATAGAAACACTGAATGCCACACTCTGTTTTTCAGAATGTTAATATTTCAAAATAGCGCGCGTAATAACAATAATAATATCAATAGCGCGATTCGACGCAACTATTCAAATGTATTGATCTAAAAAACTTAAGAAAATATTTAGACCAAAATAATATAATATTGTACAGTCGTTATTGTTGCGGTGTGCACGCATGGTGCGTGTTTCGTACTGAACATACATATTATTATAATATGATTATTATACAACTTTATAAGTAGGTAAGCATTTGCCGTACGCATAATTTTAAATTATAATAAACGGAATACCAAAATACAGAATACGCATGAAATTAAACGAGCCATAAGAGCGTAAACAGCTCAGGTGGAGTATCCGTATATATAATAATAATGATAATAATATGATTTATATACATACCGCTAGTGCATATACCTACATTGTGTACCTACACCTCTTACGCTGCGTGTTTGTATACAACTCGTTATTTTATTTGCGCGTGCCATTATTGAATTTCCCATTTCGGTTACATACTTTCCACCCCCCGTCCATGGGGAAATTCGTTTTCTTGTATACATCATCGGGAGCAGTGACTTTCAACGGTTTCTTATATTACACGTAGTACATAATAATAATAATATTATATTATAATAGGCGTATATGTGTTTTGATTGAAAAGGAACAATTTAGGTTGAGGCGTCGTTTCAGGTGTTGCAGGGTATCTAAAATATTATGCTCAATAGGTATATGCATACTTGAAATTTATCATGATTGAATTTTGGCTCGACTATAATTTTTTATCTGCGCTGAGCAAATATAATCTATCTTTTTTTTTAATAATTGGTCTTTTGTATCATCGGCGACTATGGTCATGTTATATTATATTATTATTAATGTGATATTTGAATTAAATATATTATAAAAAATGTTTGGTTAATATTAAATAATGAATGTGTGACTGGGGATTTCTTCACATATACAATGTTTTTAAGTACGATAGTGTTTATTCATTACTTAAATTTAAACTAAACTACCAACTTAACTTAGTAGTCACCTATTATACGTTCAAACCATCTCGTATTGTACGACATTATTGCCCGCACATTTCTAAATCGCAATTCACAGTATTACAATATACTAGAATACATAGTAAGTACGTGCAGTGCAGTTCGCACGACCGAATAACCTACAACTGCTGCAGGGTTTCGGTGGCTGCGGCGGTGGCAGTATTTACACGTCGTTATATCATTATACAATACGAATTTCTCTAAGTATAAATTTACCATGATATAATATTATATTATAGTACCTACTGTGTGCTTATAGCACTAATACGTATTACACTATATACTGCACCGAGGGTACGCGCGGGGTGAGCGGTGGTGTAACCGGGGGTTCAAAACGGGCTGGAAAAAAAATGTGTAATGAAAAAAAAAAAACGCGCGCCGCTTTTGATTGCTCGGTAATTTAAAACCAGTCCTCGAGAAGCCGTCGGACGGCGGTGACGACGGCGTGGTACTCTCGTATATCCACCGCAATTAAATATTTATTATTATTATATATTATAATATGCACACACATACACAAACACATAAATGCAATGTCAACGTGCGGTCGTCACCACTCTCGTATAGGGGATGGTAACGGGGAGGGGGCGTGTACGCCGGGTTCCCTCACTATGGGAGTTGTGAGAGTCGTATAACCGACGTTGACAGCCAAAGCGCACACACGCCATCGTAATTTATTATATTATTATTTCTCCGCCATGTAGGAATAATAATAATAATTATTATAGACGTTACCGCGGCGGAAACTGGCCGATATACCTTAATAGGTAGGCATAGTCATAATATTATTATATAGGTACACCGATATTGATATTTTGTATAGTATATGTATGCCCAGGAACGCGGTATAATATGCACGAGCTTTTGGATTCGAAACGATGCGCCCGCTGGACCTGTAATATAATAAGAACAAGCTAGTGCATTTAATTTGGACTTTCTTTTTTTGGTTGATGAAATAATAATAGTGACGGATAAAGAAAATTCAGACATACTCTGAGTCGAAAAAATCGTAATAGTTTGGAGAGGACATAATGTTTCATAAAAAAAAAAAAAAAACTAAATGCTTACCTATGTTCATATTATTAAAAGCCTTACCAATGAACTACTCGAGGGACTCACTTATAATATAATTAATATATTCTTATCACGCAATAACAATCGTAGATATTATTGAGATATTCTTATATCTTTAAAAAAAAAAATAGTTTTAATCTTATATATATATTATAATATTACACTATATGTCTATATATCATATATGCTATTCTGGTCAGTGATCGAATTCGGAAAAATTAAGTAAAGTAGCTCAATCCAAGTATTTAAAAACTGCCACCGCTATATGTGGGGGCTTTAATATTTTTCATTTCGAGCTCTGATTGTAGTACAATATACTTCATACGTAGAACCAAATAAAAATGTAAATCAAATAATAATATTTTTATGTAAATGGACCAGAACGCATTCTTCAAATTATTACAAAATCACCCAATTGCGTTTTCAAATAATACATCGTTCCTGATGACATCATTACTTCCAAATTATGATACCTGATAAATAATTTGCAAGATAGGTACGTCAAACGCGCACGTATTCGATTATAACACAATGTATATAGCTGTAAGATAGCGGGTTTTTTTTTTAATTTCACGGAGTCTGCTAACAATTTTAACAACAATAATTCTAATATTTTTACTCCAGATTAATTTTCGTTTAGGTACCTATTGAAGATAAAACATGTAGGTATATGTACCACCGTAAAAGGCTCTCTAAAATCTTCATAAAACCTATGGTCTTGGATAATACAATTTATCATGTAGGTGTAGGTATACCTATGTGGATTTGTATATTCATATTATTTAGTTCGATTTAATTATTACAGAGACTTAACATTAGGTTTTTAATTATTGAAATGAAAAAAATTGAGAACAATTCGACAGAAGTCAGTGACATAAAAAACCATTAATTTAAATGAACAGTAGGTAGGTACCTATTATTATTCCGCGAACCATTAGACATAATAATTACAAAGAGCTGTTAACTAAATAAAATAAATGTTCATTGAATAATCATGAATATGGACACAATTCGGTATTATTGTTTCGGAATATTTTACAGACAACTGAGATGGTTCTCTAAAGAGGCTATAACATATGGTGACATCGGTCTATTATATTTTCCAGTATGCCTAAAATATGGCTGGCCATTTGAGAAAAGATTAAGATGGGATGGATGCGTACTATACTTTCTGAAACGACTAAAGTATTCTCAAACTGTCTCCCGTCATATGTCTTTGACATACTAATAGATTATTATATTATTTTATTATGGTATTATTCTCGTGTTAGTGGCACGATACTATGACTTTCGTCTTTGAAGTCGAATCAGTACAGTACTCAAGTCTTCCACACGGACGTTTGTAGTGTGCAGAGTTAAACGCGTAAACTTAACTAGACTATCATCATTATTACTTCCACTGAGGTTTGGGGTGTCTGCTATAGTGGGACGAGATTCATTTCGTGGGATTACTATTTTTATATCGAAATATACAGTTTAGCTGTTTGAGTGCGTCATATTATACGGATGGAAATTCAAATTCTACAAATCGAGACCAATTTTCGTGAATAATAATCGAGCTAGTGCGACGCCGCATTCGTAATAACTATGTATTTTTTACACGCGCATTCGACCGAGAGTCCGAGAAAACGTTTTCGGAATAATAAATTAACCAGGCGAGAATATTATTATTGCATTATTATACCTTCAGCGAGAAGGGTAGGTAGGTATGGCATTACTGCGGTATATACTTTACGCTCTGCACTCCTCTCGCACCGCACACGCATTTGGCCGTTGCCGCTCCACATAATCTGTAGGTATATACCTACATATTATAACATAGGTATATGCACTGAACGGGCATTGTTGAGATTTCTGAAAAAAAAATATATATATATATTAATAATAATAAAAACCAGATTGTATTACAGAACGGCGCGGCGTCCCTGTGAAGTCCGCAGGGTTTTGGGTAAGTTTTTCAATTGCGGGGAACTATTACTACTACTACGACGACGGCGGCGGCGGCGGCGGAGTTTCAATTGTTTATGACTGTTGGGTATAGGGAGGGGGTCCAAGTACAATACAAAAACATTAAACGAACAGGACCGTATCTCCGATCGTATTTTCCGACACACATGACATTTGATCTGAATATCGTTTCGTTCAGACTACAATGCATTATTGCAGCTATATACGCGTGTGCATATACACATATATACACCATACATATAATATGTAGTAGGTATATAGACTATGTGTACATAGGTAATAGGTATTTATATTATTATATTATTTATTATGCAAAACGCACGACGTGGTCAAGTCCGGTACGAGGTATTTTTTTTTATATATATGTATTTTTTTTTTGTGTACCTACATATATGTAGAACGTATTGTAATATCGCCCAAGGGTTTCGAGTTTTCGACCACGGACATGACTGTAAATAATATTTTTTTTTTTCCATCTCAGCTAGGAAAGTCGTTATGTACGTGAATGCAACGATCGCTCGATTTAACGCTGTTTTCACAGTGTGACGCACAGCCGAAACGCGTACTCACACCGGTATTGTAAATAAAATAAAATATACGCAGAGAAACCTCCCCTGACGGAAAACTCCAAACAGCGGACGCGATATTTTTGCGACCGATAGAGTGTCTGTTATTTAGAGGGTTCAGTGATGTAGTTATCGCGCTGTATGTGCAATTGAAAATTGTCGTGACTCTTTATTTGGATTCATCCTCATATAGATGTATAGGATACAAACGCAGTCTACAGACGAAGTATAACGTGTAATTAATATAGTGTAATCTATACATATAAAATCCAAATACCGGTTGGTCACTGATCGCTGTAACTCAAAAACTACGCAGCGTACAAACTTGAAATTTGGATTTGAAAATTCGCATTTTAAAGAGGTGCTCTAACAGGGATATTGAGGTTCGCGATGGAAATTGGAAATTTTATTTTTATTTATTAATAGTTGTCATTGGTTACAGTTTGCAGTAGAAATTAGTGTTTATTTATTATTGGTTATTCGGGCAGATCAAGTAAAAGCTTGCATCAAATCAAATTATTGGACATCGCCTACCAGGGTGGCAAGTTACACCCAAAAAAAGTACAACAATCATAATTTTTTTAAGAGTTGCTATTTTTTACGAGCAAAGAAGTGCACGGGTTCAGTTAGTATATTATAATATAATTAGCGATCACTATGAAGCCATGGGTCTCGACGGCGTTTTTTATTCGTAGTAAATTGGAAAAGATAACTATAATAGCAATGCATAGTACCTACCTATCTAAGAGATGTGGTGTGCAATGACGTGCATTATGTTATAATGTTACGTAAAATATGTATCATGGAAGCATTGGAAGCAATTATCAGGCCTTACGACAATGACGATGGTATAACTATATAACAGTTGTACAACAGTGATGTCAAATTAATATTATAGATATACCTAATGTCTATAGTTGCGTAATATTAAATTATGTTTATTGCGACAGAATCGTCACCCCATTTGCAACCTTGGGCAAGTTAATGATAATTTTTAATTGAGTTAAGTTAAGTTTATTGAAAACATTTTAATGAGTTAATAGTTATCCTATTTTTTTTTTTTCAACTCAGTTGAGTTAATAGTATAATATGGAAACTTACAATTAACTTATTAAGTTATGTCAAAGTTTTGTTTTGTTTTTTTTTTAATATATAAATAGCCAGTAATATTTTAAAAATAAATAAAAAGTAAATGTGTATGTAATATGTATCATCAATAATAATAGTATTATATTTGTTATTTATTTATTTATTTATAAATTGACGTTTCTTGGATTTGATTAAAGTTGACTCGTTATTTATTAAGTCTGTATCAATAAAAATCAGTTGAGGTAAAAATTAAGTTAATTGATATTAAATTTAAAAAAGTTAAAATTAACCTAATTTTTAACTTAACTTTAACTCGCTTATTTGACTAGTTGGTGTTTTTTGAATGATAATATTATAATAATTGTTTGAGTTAATTTTATCACTCTGTCTCACTATTTTATTTTGTTGCTGCTTCGCCCTACTTGTAAATTATCGAACATATTAAATTTCAATGTTTTTAATCGTGTTATAAAATACATGTTTACAAGCGGAATTCGGTTATTTAGCCACAGACAATAGACATATTGTTAAGCATCGACCGCAGCTGATGTTGTCGAATACAATTCTCCAAGTTTGAAGTTCAGATCGAAATGATGAAATCGAAAGGATATTAATATATTAATACCTACCCTCATGTTATTATAATAGATTACGTAATAATATATTCTAAAATTTTCACAACACCACTGCGATGTACTAAGTTTATTAATTAATTGACACTCGAATACATTTTATGAACCTTGCTTGCACATAACCATTGACAATACAGCACTTCAATAAATTATGGTGCTTTACTAGTATTACGTTAAGTACTACGTGGCTTTATTATTATAAATCTACAATTAGGTAAACAGGTCACGCGTGCACGAAAACTATAAATGCCGGGTTCAATCTAAATATCACCCAAATTTAATTTTCGTGATTGTAATACAATACAATAATATAATAAACACCTAATCCTTATATTATATGTTTTTTATTGTCTATTATTTCTATTTGTTATTTTATACATTTTATTTAGGAATGTTATAATATGCTATGGCAGTTACATTTTAACAGCTAGATAATGTACATAATTTAATCTTTATTAAACGCTCAGGTATTATACATAATATTATTATATAATTATTAATTAAAAATCTATAAATCATTTAAATAATCATAAAACGAACCGAAAACATTAATTTAAACATTATTCGGTCGACAATACTATAATATGTGTAGATAGTAGTCACCAAACCATAAATCTATTTAAATATAGTAATAGGTACTTCATTATTATCAGTTATATGCTTCCAACAATGGACACTACTCGCAGTATAATACAGGTGGCATAAAAACTTCGTGTATATTACGCACAGCTAGAATATAATATATATTCTGTATACATAGTACCTAACGATATTTCTAATAGCAGACCCTCGTTCATTGCCAAACATATTTTTGATACAATTTCTACTCCCAATACTATTATCGTACAGTCATTATCGTCGATTTTCCTATTATGATATATCATTCAATCTACTAAATAGAAAATATGACAATTTCATTCAAAATAAAAACAATTATAATGTGTAACCAATTAACGAAGTGATCGCTCACTACCTATGCCTACTACTTAATTAAATAGTATTGTACTTCTAGCCAATCCTCTGAGCACTGCATAAACGGTGTGTGCGAAAAAATAAGAACAGGTGGTTTGTGTTTAATAAAGTGTTTATTAATTAATTTAAATTAATTGTAGACAGAGTGAAAGAACTCTGCCCAAGATATAAGTTAAACGTTGAATTCGAAAGTGATTTAATATGAATGGCAATGTTACTACGCGGAATAACGAATAATATCATTATAAGTCCCACAATAAAGTTAAGGTTTACTTAGAATATACTCTAACAGGCGGTGATTGTAGTACGTGGGATAACGACCAATCCAAGTCGTACAGTTTGGGATGTCAGACTAAATCTAAATAACATTTTAACGTTTTTACATTCGGGACTCATACAACACACCTATAATGTATACAACATAGCGTCTCACCTGTACATGACAGAGAAGGAATGTATTTTTAGAGGAAATTAACTAGACGTTCTTGATGTATAATAATATGCTTCTGCTTTTTTGTCAATTAAATTTTTGTCACTTATTACAATTGGGAAGATTCTAGAATCGTGGTTTGCCGTAAATGTTAGGTTATCTCGAATAGATGCCAAACTGCCAACTCTGTAATGTATAGCAAAAATTATTAATGTGAAACCGAACGTTTACAATACTTTAAAAATTAAATATAAACACTAAAATAAAAAAGTTATAGTTACTGCTTTTCAGGTACCTATATTTATACGGTTATATAAAATAAATTACAATAGAACCGAAAATCAAACACAATGATATGAGAAAACTTAGGGTAGAAATACAATTGCGAACACACAATATACGTTCACAGTCTCATCAACAGTTAAAAGTATATTTTTTTTACTATATTCTACATTTCTACATATTATATTATAACCATAAACCATATTTGTCGAGAATAATATGCAATAATATTTCATTGGTTTTGGCCTATCCTTGTTGTCATCGATTAGTTGTCCTCTTTGTGCTGAACGTAATATACTTATATATTATAATAAGTAATGTCTATACGTGCAAATTATGTTTTTACACTTTTATATCATCCTCGTCACTTGAAATTAAATTACTCTAGAAATACATATACATTTATATATATATATATATATATATGTGTGTGTAGGTACTGTTGCAACGTAAGTTAGACTTAATTTTTAAAACGATGTAAGCACATGCTAACTTAATCCACAAATTACGATTTTGCACGGATTACATTATTTATATATATAAAAGAAAATAAACAGTGGCAAACTGTAATGATCATCGTTGACAATAAATTGTTCGTTACACGAAAACGGTTAATACATAATAATATGATACCTACAATGGGATTAAAATAGGACGATCTTCTTAAAATGGAATTAAAAAACGTCTCGTTTAAAGTTTTTCGTGACAAAGGGACATGATGTTCAAAAAAAAGGACAATTCCGTTTTAAACGGGACTTATGGTCACCATAGATCTTATACTATAGTATACTATATACTATATACTTATACTATAGTATAGTAAGTTATAACTTACTATATAATATACTAACCCGAGAACATGTCATATTTATATATTATGTCTAATATTTATATATTTTAAGTTTATTACGTAAGATAATATGGTTTCTGATTTTGACTCTGAACTCATATAAGTTGCATGATTTAATGATCAATATTAAATCTACTGTCGATTATACAACAAAAATTATAATATAATTAAATACACCCAACCAAAGCACATCTATGGTGTTTTCAATCAAAACAAAAAAAAATATAAAGCATAGTTGCAAATAAAATGTAGTGTAAAACAAAAATACAAGGAAAAAGACGTTGCAAGGAATATATAGAGCCGCAATGCAGCTGCAGACGTGCAGAACGATAACAATTTGTAACAGTGGACTATAATTGTAATATCATGTCAAACGGAAAATCTAATTGAGAAATATTTTACTATTTCTGCGAAGCCCTCGGCAAACCCCCTATAAGCTTTAAAAATAACATAATATAATATATCGTATACCCTGCGCTATATGAATCGCTCTGTATATTATAGCGTTGCTGCGGGTTGCGTATACTGTCACGGCATCTCGTCTCGCCCGGTCGTCACAATATATATATACCTATTGCAATATAGGCGCAATATGAAACGAATCGTTTCGCCGGATTCGACCGCCGCCAAGAGTCCCGCTGATTCGTATAATATAATATTATAATAATACCGACGATCCGTGAGCAGATCGGCCGCGGGTAATGCGTTTTGCTGACGGCGCGGCGGGAAAAATCGGAGAAATTACACACCGGCCGGCCGTCCGGCGGGAAGTAATAAAAATCGGCCGAGGCGTGCGCGCCCTCGCAATAAATAAGTAGGCGAAACGACCGGGCGCGATACACGCATACAATAGTGCGCGCGTGTGGGTGTGTGGGTGCGTGTGTCCGAGCGCCCCGAGGTCCAGGCCGGTCGGAAACGGACGACAGATTGTCGAAAGCAATATTCGCCCGGCGATGACGGCCGCTTACGTGCGGCCGGCGGGGGGGTGTCGGCGGCACAGCGGAGGAACCTTGACCTGGCCCGGCGAATACATTGTTCCCGTGGGAAGAGGGGCATATGATGTGCGTTACGTCCGACCGGATAGACGCGGAGGAAGCAATTCGGGAAAATGAATCGTTTCCTAAGTGCACCCCGACCGGACAGATATATTATTATATATATATATATATATGATAGCGAGCCATCGGATACGTCGCGTCCTCAACCCACCCCGCCACCGACCCACCACCCGTCAAAGGTCACTTAAAAAATATCGCCTGACCTATGTGGGGAGTGACCGGCGCGCAGTGTGCGGTACACTACGTATTATATATTATCTGTAGCCGCTGCAACTCGACTGGACCATTATTTCCGCGAAATACATCCTTTCGGATGTGTTTAGCTGCTAGCTAGGTATATTAATAACTTCGTTCCGCCGCCGCCGATCCTGCAGCGGAGACGTCCGGATGACATAGATCGCCTGCAAACCGGTCAAACGAAAAAATAAAAAAAGACTTGACGTATACGCCACCACGTCTGCAGCAGCTTTTTGTTATTATAGTGGATGTATATTTAATTTTTTACATTTTTATATTATATTTATGTCTATTACGAGAATCTTGCTGCTGCAGTCATTCATTGTGCAATATTTTTTTGTCGATCGAGGTCCTGCGACGTACAAAAACTGAGGTGAAAAGGAAATAACGTTGAAATTTCCGATTCCAATTCACTTGAAATCGTTTCGCTTTTCTAGTTAAAAACGTATAACGTGAAGTAGTTATTTAGTATACGCCACCTACCTACCTACTACGTGATTGAAAAATGGCATGTTCGTCACATTATTCGATTGAAAATTCGCTTGTGGCTTTTTATCAAACCCTTCGCCGGACTCGACACACCGCTTTCCAGAAAAATACTACTTAATAACTATCGCACCTAACCTATGTATTATACAGCTATGAACCTCTTAAAACTCAAGACGCAGGAGGACCGTGTTCACTTTTTAAATAACGTTTTTGCGTTATATTTGTACATTTCGCAGTAGCTACATTATAGATGTGTAAATATTTCTGTTCCACCACCAATTTAAATAATTATTCCGTTTGTAGAATTGCTATAATAATAATAATCATAGTATTGTAATAATATATCAATATGTAACTAAAATATTATGACAACCCTATAAATAAACAAAAAAAATATCCTTTTTTTGAAAGCTGAAAAATTAATAATAAGTCATGTATGAACTTCATTTTAGGTAAGACCTAAGTAAAGGCAAATAGATTGAAAAAATAAACTAAACCGCTTTCTAAATCTCAAGAAATCTAGTGATGTAGGTTACTTTTAGATTCTGAGTGGAACGATGAATGCATTGATTTTACAATGATGTGTGTTTTTTTATTTTTTATTTTTTAATTTTTAATTTTTAAATTTTTTTTGTGTCTGTGTACACGATAAGTAGTCGAAATAATGCTACGATTTTCAACTTCAGTATCTTGTTCGATTGGAAAGTGAATATCATTGGTGCATTGGGGAGGTCAAAACAGTAGTTTTCAAAAGCGCCGGGAAAAACAAAAGAAAAATTAAGGAAAAACGGGAATTTTTACGCAAAATTGATTTTTCACAAAATTGAATTTGGTTTTTGGTGTAACTTTAAAAAAAATGACTGTAGATACATGAAATTTTGACTGAATGTTTATCTTAGCATTTTCTATACACCATAACATTTTCAAAATATTTTGATTTATTTTGAGCTCTTTACGGACATTTTCATTTTCCATTTTTTTTTAGTTTTTTTTCTAAAAATATCAATAAAATTTTATTTGTTGGATAAAAAGCTTGAATATTTAATA
>NC_042493.1:88101737-88111248 GCF_005508785.2 Acyrthosiphon pisum | reverse complement strand
TCAGAATCGTTTTTCTTATACAGTGATATTATATCATTGAATTCAAATTTAATTCTATCCATTATACAGTGTCCCACTTGTAACCTGCTGTACAGCAGAGCGACATCCACTTACCCACCTTTTTTTTTGTTATTGAAAACGTTCTAGTAGTTTTTGAGTCTATTAACTTGAAACCTGAAACATATTATAGTGACCAAAATATACAAATTTAAGTTAAAATCATTATATCCGATCAATTATATTTTATATATTATGTAATATCAGATATTATGTATTATTGATACGTACCTGGGGAAACCATTTACAATAGAATAAATACTAATTTATACCAATTTTCTACCTACTATAACTTTAATATCATAGTGACATGCGACCAATGGGAAACATTTATATACAAACAGAAAAAAATCTTTCCACTTTCCGACATTTTTCAATTATCTTTCCTTAAAAATCTCTATTATGAACATTAAAAAAAAAAAATAACGTGCCATATCACGTTTTTAAGTTAATATGCGGCTACCAACGGACAGCATTTTTTTTTTATTATATTATAGATTTATGTTTAATAACAGGTAGGCACATAACATTATATTAATGTTATAATACGATCTACTCACACGTTTAATGGTATTGAATATTGTCGATCCCTCGTCATTATAATATAATATGAAATTATGAATATTTTACCGTAATATCATAAGTTGTGATAAAATAAACAAATGAAATATCAACATTTTCTCAAGACGAAAATTATGAAAACAACCTTAGATGATTAATCAAAAACATTTTTATGCTTGGCCCGCCGTACCTACCTACTTCTGTTTCGTACACAACCTTCGTCACTGGTCTGCCCGTTGCACGTCAATCTCTTCGGCCTATGCCTCTTGACCCTTTTACCACTCGTACGTGTCAGGACGACCTAGTCCGTCTTCAAAACTGACGTTATAATCACATGCGCGCATACAATCGCACACTCACCCGTTTCCCAATTAAACCGTACAATTGATTAATAGTAGACAGCCGAGAATCAACGAGACTACGAGAGTTTTCATTATGACTGTTTTTCAAGAGACGACGTGAATATTTCATCTGTTTATCTTTAAACCCGAGCGTGTGCGTATATATTAGGCATAGCATATTATAATCATATTATTATATACATAGTACAATATTATTATGTTTTGATACCGCGCGTGAAATAATTTTTTTATTTTTTGTGTACCTACACATTTGTTCATCGATTCTCAGTTGATTTGTCATAATATACACAGCGTCATAGTGGCCACATATTACGGATACCTGAAAATAATCAAAATGGACGTTCTGTATGAGTACCTAGCTATTATTTTGACAACATCAATGCGGTTCAATAGTTCTAAATTGAACATTTTGAATAATAATTAAATTGAAACAAGGAAACTAAATGCAGACCTATTACCTATTCATCAATTATGGTCAGTTATATTTCAGTTTTATCCAACATTTTTAATAAATGTGCATTTATTTTTATGACTCGTGAGATTAACGGGTTCGTTAAAAATATATATTAATCACCTCACTTTAAGACTTAAACCCGTCTATAATATTCACATAAACGAGTCATGAGCTGCATAACCGTGGATACGTGACAATATATTTAAATTCAAAGTCAATCATTACGTTTTAACTAAATGGAAAACAGTTGTTTTGCATTACCTACAAAAATTCGTAAATCGGACTAAGGGCCGCACTCGATCCGATTGGGGGGGAAAAAAACAAAGCAAAACGAAAGTTGAAAAACCTCCTCGTCGTAGGACCACGCAATATCACGTCATCACTATATACCGTATGCGTATTTCCCGATCCTAGTACGTTTCAGCGGGGGGGCGGAGCCAAGACCTTTCTGCATGATGTATATATTATGTTCTTACTGATCCTAATCTGATTCAGCGCGATGCGCTGAACCCACATAGGGTTCGTAATTTTAATATAAACACGTGATATGACGTACTCAAATAAATTAATTGATTTAACCCAATTGATTAATGAAACAAATCTAAATAATACAACTAATGTTGTTTTTGAAGAAAACGATGATAATAAAAAAGTGAAACAATGCCCCCATCAAGATAATATATAAGATATAAATGCACAATATGATTCCGAAATACAACAATTGAAAAATAATTTCAATTCAATTTACAATTTGGTCACAACTAACAAAGATTTATCAATGTTAAATTTTTTGAAAAAAACTAATAATAATTTGGCAAAAATACAAATGACTGCTCAGTTATCAACTCTTTTAGTCAATTTGGGCAAGCGGAGCACGAAAAAAAATATAAGTGTACTGCAAATGCACGTCGTAAAGATTAGAGCTGGACTCATTAAAGGATCTAAACGTATTCAATCAGGGCACTCATCTAAAGTCGAAACAATTCAATTAAAAAAAAAAAGTCAAAAGAAATTTAGGAGCAAATATACAAGCAAACAAAATCAATGCAACACATCACTAGCATTACATTTTTATACAATAACACAGAACACAAAATATTTTACTTATATAATTATTATTATTTATTTTTTTATCATTTATTGACACATTTTATAATAATAGGTTAATGAAAATTTTATACCATGACGCTGTATGTAATACGTATACTCAGTCTCATAAAAAATATTTTACTTGTCTTATAATTATTATTTATTTATTTATTATTTATTAGTACTGCATTTTATATAGGTTAATGACATTTTTATTATTTAACTTATATTGTTATTAGTAATACTTATATTATGACTATAATATAATGTGACGAACACAGTAATAAAAACAGAAATATGTATTTATTGTTAATTTTTTTGAATAAATATTGATAGTAAAACAATGTACTATGTAAAAATGTAATATGAAGCATATAAAGAATTATATAAACTATAAAGCAATACCTATAGTACCTAGTACCTACCTAGCCATAACTATTAATATTGATACCATCATTTTGAGTTGAAGGTAACATTATGAGATAACTTAACAATACAATTTATATTAGGTAATTCCACAGCGTAATATAACAACACTGTATGTAACACGTATACATACATTATAAACATTATATTAAATAGGTACCTATATAGTCATGTACGATGTACCTAACCACAACGCTCAGCCTGATTAAAAATATTGACTATAATATAATGTGACGAACACAGTAATAAAAACAGAAAAATGTATTTATTGTTAATTTTTTAAAAATTATATATTTTGTTTTAAGTGTTTATATTAAAATTACGAACCCTATGTGGGTTCAGCGCATCGCGCTGAATCAGATTAGGATCGGTAAAAACCACGGTATATTATAATATACCGCGGTAAAAACATATATACATCATGCAGAAAGGTCTTGGCTCCGCCCCCGCGCTGAAACGTACTAGGATCGGGAAATACGCATACCGTATATACTCGAGTCCCAGAAATGTTTGGGCGAGACGTGGGTGGGGGGTGAAACCGACGCAGAGAATATAATATTATACTGTATAACGCGTACTTACATATACCTATATATATAAATTTATAACGTGACGTAATTACAATTTATAATATACGAATTAATAATAATACAGTGGTACTCATACAGTATTAAAGTACCGAGCAGTGGTATAGTAACATAAGAGACGACGAGTGACGAGTACACGCACACGCGTCACATACTCCACATTACACATTTGTGTATACATTTTTATTAACGAGTAGTATATAAATTATTATATGTGTAATGCGACGGGGAAAAAATTTTTCCCATGTATACCCTTTTTTTTTTCTCTTTTCATTTTCGCCCGGTGCTCCGGTTTTATACACGCACAGAAGTTCCCCCCGGCCCTCGCTGCCACCCCCCCCCCCCCCAAACAGCAGTGGCGAGCGAAATATTATTCTCTCGTGCGGTCCATTAGCTGATGAATTCAGATCGGATCGCAGCGCGCGCCGCAATCGTCGCCGGACGATCTAACAATGCGTACATTAATCAGAGCACTGCCGTGTTGTGTAAAATAATATGTACACACACACACACACAAAATATATTATATATATAAATTGAACTGTATATTTATATATATGGCAATATTATGTATGTATATATGGTTTTTCGTTTTACCCGCTGCAGACTCTAATTGCACTTCGCGCGCTACCCATCACCCACCCCTAACTGCCGGAATAACAGTCCGACGTGTACACGTTGGTATATATATTATGGTATAATATGTATAGTGAATATACCCCTGCAGGTCGTAATTAAATTACCACCGCGGTGATTAAATAATATATCCTACCTATACGTGCTTGCGTATGTGTGTGTATGTACCTACGCGTAGATGTGTTTGAGTGTATGTGTGGGTGTGTATAATGGTAATATTTATTACATTACTAGTATAAATTATAAATTATAAATCATATATATTTATAATATACTAAGTACCTATATCAGGCCCGTAACCACGGGGGGGCAAGGGGGGGCATTGCTTCCCCTAAACCCAAGTCATTGCCCCCCCTAAAAAATATTAGAAAGACTTTTAGGTAGGTATGTATTTTATTGCTAATAACACCGCCACCGCCACCGCTGCAGTGTGTGGGGACCTTTATAGTATTTATTTCGGAAATTCCGGGCCATGACGACGATACTGACGTGTCACGACGACTGTTGGCAAATTGATTGCTATCGTTATCGTAGCTCAATACTTTAAGTTTTATTTTTATTATTTAGTATTATTCGTTTTGTAACTTTAAAACAAATGTTTCATTGTAAATTCCCAAAATATTCTATTATGAATGGATTATTATTATTATTATTATTATTATTACTATTAGATAGAAAATTATAGTTGTGTTAATTTAATGGGATATCAATGTAAATAAATTAAAAATTGCATTAATATTTAATACATTTATATATAATGCCCCCCCAAAAATTTGCTTTGCCCCTCCTGAAAATTTGGTCTGGCTACGGGCCTGACCTAGATGTACATATTTTGAAGTCAAACCAAAAATAATTTTATCGGAAACTATATTTAGTTGTATTAGTTCAATATTATCCTTTGTGCGGGGTAACATGAATTATCATACGACACGTGCGATCGAATTGCCTTATGT
Source organism: Acyrthosiphon pisum (assembly GCF_005508785.2). Taxonomy (NCBI): domain Eukaryota; kingdom Metazoa; phylum Arthropoda; class Insecta; order Hemiptera; family Aphididae; genus Acyrthosiphon; species Acyrthosiphon pisum. The sequence goes on along the minus strand of NC_042493.1, from coordinate 88,106,123 downwards.
GATAACAAGCCATATTATGTGCATACATATAATAATATGTGATCAGCTTAATCTATTCTTTTAACGTATACATTTTTATTTTATAGAAAATTTCATACCGTTCTATACAAAAACAGACTGTATGATATATGGGAATTAAGACTTCAGTTGCAGACTAGACCACTGGTTTCTGGGGCGGACATCTTTGAATTTGAATGCAATGCGATAAATCATATAACGAGAAATGCTTGTCAATTAAATATTTAAATTTTGTTGGTATTTACACTATATACAAAAATGGATTCAGATTATTTACAATATATTTTTGGGTAAAGATAATTCTTTAAACGAATAAATTATAATAAAACCAATCAATAATACCTACCTGCAGTAATAATTATTTTTCTAAAAATGTTCTATTTATATATATATATATGTATATTATAATTAATTGCATAATACTTTTTGAACTACATATAACTTTTTAAAAGTATTCAAGTATAGATATGGATACTCATTTTAAAAAACAAAAAGTATTTTAACGTATTTCAATACTAAGTAAAAAAATTAATTTGAGGACAAATACAAATACTCAAAAAAATTATTTATACCTATATTCCTTTTTAGCATTTTTATGTTATTTTTCAATTTTATAGAGAATTATACACTATCTAATTTTGTGTAACTAATATGAATCCCTCATTTATTTCTTTGTCAAAGTATTTGAAGTTTCAGTTGGGTAAAATTCACATAAAATCAATTGAGTACCTATAAATTTAAGTCGCATAATTATATTTTTAACAGTTTGTACTATATTTACCGATTCTTGTAAGTATTTCACATCCTTAATGACTTCATACATTTTTAATTTAACATGAACATAATATTTAAAAATATTTTTTGGAGTATTTCGAACGAGAAGTTTATTTGTTTTTTTTTTAAATTTAATTTAAATTTATAAACGCCATACAGCTGTTGTTTTTAGTAAATACTAGGATATTTATACATAGACAATACATTATAATTTAAAAATGCTTTTTTACAAAAAAAAATTATCGTGGTTCTCCTGAGACATGGCTTCCCTTAGAGGATCAGTAGATAGTTAATTCTGACCATAGCTATATGATACATCTTCTAGGTTCTTATACCCACTACAGGAATCCAATTCTAGCCATTAGTGTTGGAGCCACATTGGATCCAAATACTCTATTATTTAAAAACAACACCAGCATAATCTCTACGACACTCTAATGTTGTCACTCTAAGTGTGGACAGAATGTATTGGAAATCATGTTGTTCGTGTTTTATATCCATATCGAGCAATTATTCCGAAGAAGCGATTCTATACACGTTCAATACGCTATTTATCCTGAGCTGTTTCTGGGGACCACACGCAGAACCATATTCCATTACAGATCAAATTAACGAGTAATATAAAGCTAAAATACATTTACCAAACGTAACTAACACTGCCTCACAAAGCCAAGTATTCGCAGAGCTTTGCTTTATATGTGATCAATATGGGCACCAAAGGATAATAGAGGTGTATAAATGAATCCCAAATCCATAACCGGCTTAGTGGGTTCTAAGATATCAATTTCAATATTAGGTATATGCATATTTTAAAGTTGTGTTAGTTCTATTGAATTAAATTACTTTGCATTTATGGATGGCTAGTTCAAAGCCAACAGCAGAGTACTAATGAATTTAATGATTCTTGCAACTTATTACAGTCTGTGATCTGTGTTACATCATCAATATAAAATTGAATACTGCAATCAACAACTAAGCACAAGGAGTTTATTAAAATGTTGAATAATAATGAAGATGGATGCCACCTTGTGGTACGCCTGACGAAACTAAGAATTTCTCTGATGTGTGACTAAAAAGCATAGATAATACCTAATGGATAGGACATTCGACTCCAAACCCCATGCCAAAATAGCACCGAGATAAACATAATGGTAACTGTAAGGTATAACTTGGTTTACGTAATGTTATTATTTACGATTAGTGATAGTACCATAGATAACGATTTATTTTGGTGTTCAGTGTTTCCAGTTATAGTGTTATTATTATAATACTGTAATATTATTGTACTAATGGCCAAATAAAAAAAAAAAATTTTGTTATCATTAATTTTTTTTTTTTGATACCATCATGATGGTTTTTACCAGAAATATGGTATCTGTGGGGCTCGTCTGGCACGCCACCCCATATTCGATTCACATAGGAATGTCCTATCTATTATGTATTATCTATGCTAAAAATATATACAAACTGATACCTATCAGTTAAGTATGAATGGAACCATGATAATAGTTCACCTTTACCAAGCTTGTCGAGGATATAAACTAAAAATCCACGATGAACGGTATCAAACGCTTTTTAATTGTCAAAGATAATTACATCTACTTGGGCATGCGATCCAAATTGATCGTGGATATATGGGTAAACTCGACACCACTGGATACAGTTTAGTGACTACTAAAGATGCCGAACTGATTAGGAGATAAATTTGAATTTATTGTACGTTCAATACGTTGGAGCACTATAAACTCTAGTAATTTACCAATCAATGGCAAGTTAATTGGATGGTAATTTAATGCTGTAAAGTTACGAAATATATAGCTAGGCTATCATTGAGATTTGTAGAATTTTTGTTAAAATGTATGTATAATGATGGATGGTAATCATCTGGATTAACTAAACTTTCTGAAGCTATCTCGACACTAGTACTTATATCTGAAGAGAATAATAAATGAAACGTATTTCCTGAACAATTATAATTTATTAATCATAATATTACACTGAAAAAAAATTAAGAATTTTGAATTTGGTGTATTTAATTTTTGTTTCCCAGAACTAGTCTAAGTATGTCTCTGAGTCATCATATTAACTTAGGTAGTTTGTGTGTATATAATAAACTATAGTATATGATATACTATAGTATAGTGTATATACTAAGAAGAGAGAATTCAGCATCTAGCAAATTTAAAGCATCTTAGGCGTATAAAAATTGAAGAAAGTCAATTACTTGGAGGTGTTCATACACCATTTGTTTCTTGTGGTAGTAAATGGTCATCTCTTCCTGTTTATCTTGAAGATTATATTCTGATTTCTATATTTTATCGTTTTTATGGACTGCCTTAAATTTGGACTAACGACAAAATAATTCCACCAAGAGCTAAAATAGTCCTTATTCGTGGACGACACCATTTTTTCTGCAGCTAGCAAAATAACTCCTATGCAATCAAAATCGTACAGTCACAAGTTTACATTGCAATTCAATGTTTCCGCCAGTGGATAATTACTGTCGACCCACTTAAGTCCTCGGATATCATGTTTAGTAACAAACAAACTCAAACTTGTGAATATTTTAAATTTGGGGATATTCCCATCAAATGGGAACACAAAATAAAATACTCGGGAGTCACTATAGACAAAAACCTAACTTACATCCTCATCGTCAAGAATGTCGTCTCCAAAGCTAAAGAAGCGAATTTTTAATTTTTCCCACTAATAAACGAACGTACCCCTTTAACAATCAATTCTAAGCTATTCATCTTAAAAAAAACATTAAATCTATCATCACTTACGCAGGGCTTGCATGGACAGCCAACATATGGAAATACTATTGGTCAAAACTTGAAGCACTACAAGATTATCATTAAAAATTCTGACAATAAAAGACTCCATTTAACAAAATAAATCCTCTCTTTGTGCATATCACAGTGTCACAGTGTCACAGTCGACTGTAGTCCGTGGTACTAGACGGTTGTGTTGTTCGTTTTAGTGTCCGTTATCGTGGTGCCCTTTGTATTATCATTAATTGTCAACGCTAATTATGTCGGTTTCTTCGCCGTCTGATAGTGATGATAAATTTAATAAACTTATTATTATGTTCAACGATTTAAAAAGCTCGCAGAATAAAATCATATTATCACTTAATTCATGCCGTGAGTCTATTAAGTCACAAGAAATAAAACTGTCTTCATTTGATTCCAAGTTTGACTTACTTTCCAATCAAATTACTTCGGTAATGGAAGAAAATAAGTCATTGAAATCTAGAATTGAGCATCTTGAATCTAAGCTATCATCCGTCGAACAATCTCAAAGCAATACCCACTCTACCGATCAAGAAAAACTTTTCTCAGAATTTATGGACCGTCAATCCAGATCTCGTAACATTATATTGTTTAACTTGCCAGATCTCTCAACATCTAATGATGTCCATAACAACGACGTTTCACTTATTGACGAGATGTTTAATATTATCGGCATATCTACCAAACCTCTGTCTGTTCATCGTTTGGGAAAGCCTTCGAGTAAGCCTCGTCCTATTCGGATTGTTATGCCGTCACGTCTGATGTTTTCAAATTTAAAAGTAAACGGCAACTTTCAAAT
>NC_042493.1:88100201-88101687 GCF_005508785.2 Acyrthosiphon pisum | reverse complement strand
AACTTTGAGGAGTTGTATCTCGTCAACGGATAAACGAAAAATGAAAATTTAAACGTGATAATTCATGAGAAAAAAAGCCTTACTAAATTATGAAATTTTTAGTATGGGTTGCCATTTGAAAATCAAAAGTTGATGGTGGTTTACCTAATAAATATAAGGGTGAAAAATATAAAAAAATTATATAATTCTAGAACAGCATAGATCTAAAATTTTGAAAAAAAAAAAATTTGAAAAAAGTGAATACTTTTTGAGATAATGAGTGTTTTACGCTTAATCAATCACCCTGTATAATATACAATCTACTATTCTAATCTTTTTGGGATTATTTGTTCATTATTATCAATATTTATCTTTAAAAAAAAAGAGGTTTGAGTTAATGGGCTTAGTGTGCAAAGTCATATTCTATAGATATTCAAGCGATGTTTCATGGTAACATGGAACATCACATTTTAAGTTGAAATCACGTAATTGTAATATGTATGCGATTGCTAATGCTCATAACTGCTGTCATTCAGAAAATATTGCTTATCTGATAGATAGAAATATCGTAGTAACATTTTAAATCTAATGTGTTCAAGTAATGTGTATGTAACATCAAAAATCACATACATATAATGTTATGTTGACACATTATCCCACTGTGCTATATAATGTTTCATAAACATTGCAAATCAACTTGTAACTTTTATTAGATGTTACATAGATGTTATTATTTATCATAAAATATGAAACTAATTATTTTAAAACGAAAAAAAAATAACAAAAGTAATACACCCCAGAGGGATTTGAACCTCTTCAGCCGGGGATTGTTATTTTACCTACCTAATGTCCTACGCCTTACAACTACTAGCCTACACCTAACCTATAGAAATTGAAGTATAATTGTTGTATATAACACCTAGTGTTTTCACAGTCGAGTTATAACAGCAAAGATTAAGAACTGTTTCAAGTCATCCGTCAGGCGTCAGTATTGTTGTAATGAAAAGTTATACAATAGAATAAAGAGTAAGATAGGTTACTCTATATTATTATGTGGAAATAACATGGCATATTAATATTAATTAATTTTAATTAGTAATATTTTTACTTTAAGTAGGTACCTATTAGTAAAATAACATGATTCAAAACCATACATTTCTTTTTTTTTCTAATACTTTATAGAGGAAAGAAAATTAGACACATCTACATTATGTGAACAAAATTACTAATTACCTACTTACTTAACATATGAACCATAATAACCGTATTTGTCGTCATCATCGTACAGCATAATATCACATTACATTTTTAATTTTTAAGTAGAAAATAGACACTAAACTAAAGGGCACCTAAATGCTACTTTTCTTTTGTTAAGCATAACCTCAAATGGCTCAAACATAACACAAATATTACAAGTTTTTATCAAATACAAATACCTAATATTATATTTTCATGTATTCAATGTCTCCACAATTAAATTATTAAGTATCATAAATATATTTTACAG
>NC_042493.1:88099143-88100151 GCF_005508785.2 Acyrthosiphon pisum | reverse complement strand
CTGATTAGGCTGATTTTCGATTACTAATAAATATTATAGAAAAGTCTATTAATATCTATGATAATGTGGAGTATCGCTTGCTATGACCGTTTATAATCACGAACTACTACATGTAGTAGTTCGTGGTTTATAATCATGGATCGTACTCCGTGCTGATATCATAGTTACATGATTATATGATATGGATGTATACCAAATACCAGGTTGTTATGGATCACGTTACCAAAATACGTTGAATAGATAACTGATAAATATTTTATTTGATTAAATCCACGAACTACTACATGTAGCATGACAAAATAGATAGGTATGATGACAATAGTCTTCATTATATCCTTTATCGCGCACAACGCCCACTGTAGTTCGCCTACTATCATTGGTTGTGATATTTTACTGCGATAATACAAATTATCAATGTTATCATAATGATAATATTATAATTTATAACTTTACTTACTACTTTTGTTTTTCAAGTAAATTTTGACTTTGATTTTGAATTTTAACTTCCAAAGCAGATATTATTTCGCGATCCTTAGTTTTTCTATCAATCACAATATTGTGGTATTGTTACATATTTTTTTATAATAGGTACTATAAAAGTTATTAAGTTGTATCTTACATCATTAGTGTAAATACAGTGTAATACAGTGTTTAGTAAGGACAAGGACATTTATACGATTAAATCATTTAAATTCTGCTCTATTATACACTAAACAACCATGTAAAATAAGAAGCTTATTAAGTTCTGTAATTAACACAATATATATACTACATAATTACGTAAACAAAATTGTAATTACCTGTCGTTTTATTTTATTACTATGTACGACTTAATATTTTATAGCTATTTTGTAATGGTATTTACATAATATTAAACGTTGATGTTGAATATTGTTAAATAGAAATTTTCAAAATATTTTAATATTTTAATAGATAGATAACGAAATAGTGATAAAGACCTATATTATCAAAAACCAATGAGAGATGGCGAACTACACTGTGGACAGG
>NC_042493.1:88094852-88097216 GCF_005508785.2 Acyrthosiphon pisum | reverse complement strand
TCGTCAACGGATAAACGAAAAATGAAAATTTAAACGTGATAATTCATGAGAAAAAAAGCCTTACTAAATTATGAAATTTTTAGTATGGGTTGCCATTTGAAAATCAAAAGTTGATGGTGGTTTACCTAATAAATATAAGGGTGAAAAATATAAAAAAATTATATAATTCTAGAACAGCATAGATCTAAAATTTTGAAAAAAAAAAAATTTGAAAAAAGTGAATACTTTTTGAGATAATGAGTGTTTTACGCTTAATCAATCACCCTGTATAATATACAATCTACTATTCTAATCTTTTTGGGATTATTTGTTCATTATTATCAATATTTATCTTTAAAAAAAAAGAGGTTTGAGTTAATGGGCTTAGTGTGCAAAGTCATATTCTATAGATATTCAAGCGATGTTTCATGGTAACATGGAACATCACATTTTAAGTTGAAATCACGTAATTGTAATATGTATGCGATTGCTAATGCTCATAACTGCTGTCATTCAGAAAATATTGCTTATCTGATAGATAGAAATATCGTAGTAACATTTTAAATCTAATGTGTTCAAGTAATGTGTATGTAACATCAAAAATCACATACATATAATGTTATGTTGACACATTATCCCACTGTGCTATATAATGTTTCATAAACATTGCAAATCAACTTGTAACTTTTATTAGATGTTACATAGATGTTATTATTTATCATAAAATATGAAACTAATTATTTTAAAACGAAAAAAAAATAACAAAAGTAATACACCCCAGAGGGATTTGAACCTCTTCAGCCGGGGATTGTTATTTTACCTACCTAATGTCCTACGCCTTACAACTACTAGCCTACACCTAACCTATAGAAATTGAAGTATAATTGTTGTATATAACACCTAGTGTTTTCACAGTCGAGTTATAACAGCAAAGATTAAGAACTGTTTCAAGTCATCCGTCAGGCGTCAGTATTGTTGTAATGAAAAGTTATACAATAGAATAAAGAGTAAGATAGGTTACTCTATATTATTATGTGGAAATAACATGGCATATTAATATTAATTAATTTTAATTAGTAATATTTTTACTTTAAGTAGGTACCTATTAGTAAAATAACATGATTCAAAACCATACATTTCTTTTTTTTTCTAATACTTTATAGAGGAAAGAAAATTAGACACATCTACATTATGTGAACAAAATTACTAATTACCTACTTACTTAACATATGAACCATAATAACCGTATTTGTCGTCATCATCGTACAGCATAATATCACATTACATTTTTAATTTTTAAGTAGAAAATAGACACTAAACTAAAGGGCACCTAAATGCTACTTTTCTTTTGTTAAGCATAACCTCAAATGGCTCAAACATAACACAAATATTACAAGTTTTTATCAAATACAAATACCTAATATTATATTTTCATGTATTCAATGTCTCCACAATTAAATTATTAAGTATCATAAATATATTTTACAGAACTACAGAAAAAATACCTAGGTATTCGAGTAAATAATATAAATCAAAATACATATGTTTAAAGAGTTTACATAGAACAACACATAATAAAATACATATATTTTATAAAGTAGGTACCTACCTACTTCCTATACATGATGATGAATTAGTCAAGATAAATAAATGCATATAAATAATAAACATTATTGTTGTTCGGACTTATCTAGATAAATTTATTTAGATGAATATCTAGATAATTATTCGTTCATCTTTTATCTTATCTAGATAAATAGTTACAAGATATCTAAACGTTCATTTTAGATAATTTTTTTACGCATCTAAATAAATTCATCTAGATACATTCTTTATTGATAAAAATCGTGAAATTGTACAAATGCATTTTTAAATATTTATACAGATTCTCAAACAAAGTTTATGGTTTATAAATAATGTAATTATTTTTATTTATATCATTATTATTATTATGTTCATAATGCCCAACTAAATTACACCTAAATTTAAAACCATTTAAAAAAGTATTTATCTTTATCTTTATCTAGATAAATATGAGTTAAGTTATCTTTTGTATCTATCTAGATCACGGTCTTAGAAGATAAGGTCGGACAAATATACATTATCAGCATTCCGCTTAGTGAGGCAAATCCATTTCAAAATTTGGCCGCTATACAATTGAGCGTTGCCCTGCAGACTTTTTTTGAGGTTTATTATAAACCAACTAGTTTATATGGTTAGGTTAGGTTATGGTCGAAAAAAATAATATAATATTATAGCCCATAAAAATAACCCCAAATGCCATATAAATATTGTTCTTAACCTCAAAATAAGTATAACCAGCAGCGCTTTTGCGGCAACTTGGGAAATGTTTTTGCCTCATTAAGCGGAAATACTGTATAGCGG
>NC_042493.1:88090496-88094287 GCF_005508785.2 Acyrthosiphon pisum | reverse complement strand
CATGTTTTTTTTTTGACTACCTAATTACGATTTATAAAGATGACAAAGCTATTTGAACTTCACAAGTATTAATTTTATTTTTTATTTTATTAATTTTGACTGTTAAATATATAAAAATACTTTTAAAATTATGGATTTATTCTTATTATTTTAAAAATTGGTCATGATTTTTTTACATAATGCCTATTTTGAGTGCATAATTTAAAAATATTAGGGCATATAAATGCATATTTTTGAACTTTTTAGTGTATATTTTGTCAATTTTTAGTGCATATATGCACCTTAGCCCTCTCAACCCCCCCCCCCCCCCACCAATTTGCACCTATGCTCGCCCTTGCTGCTGCTCCTGACTACCATAACTATATAGTACAATTATTTACCATTTTTAGGAAACAACTTTATGATATCGTATACATGCTTTATTGTAATATCGTGTCAATGATGAATCATAAACATATATAGAATATCAGTTTTTAACATATAAATATTATTTTTATGGAACAATTATATAATATCGTATACATGTTTTATTGTAATATTGTGTCAATGATGAATCAAAAACGTTTATAGAATATTAGTTATTAATAAAAAAAACATTATTTTTATAAAACAGTTTTATAATATCGTGCTGATATTAATTGGTGATGTTTTTTTGAAACCTATATTCAACATAGCATCAATGTTATGTAACTTCCATTGCACAGTGCACCCATGGGTAGGTACACCAATTTTTAATAACATTTCTCTGTTTTACTCTATCAGGCTAACCCTTTGTATTACAATACATATAAGTTAGGTGTTTTTATTATAGATGACATATTATTGATTATATGTCGTACATTATCCTAACAGGAAAACGTGTAGGTTGTTCGTAATCGTTGTCTATTTAAATTAATCGATCACAATATTATTTCATCCTACTTTTAAATGTTCATAATATTATTATACTTGCACTTTGTAGGGTATTTGACCAAATTCGAATATTTTTGTAAATGTAGGTTTATGTTGCATATCAACAAATTACAAAAATACCAAACAAGTGTATGTAAAAGAAGAATAAAGTAATTAAATTCCCAGAATAATCAAATTGTGTATTTTAAAATATACTTGAACATTAGTTTTGTAAATTACAAAATACATAAACATAAAGTACCTAGGACCTAGGTACACAAACGTTCTTCAACATGGGAGTATGGTACTTATGCACTACGTAAGTAATACGGTTATAAATTATGTTATTAAATGTATAAAACCGGATCCACACTGTAGGAGAAAACAATCATAAGTCATAAATTCATCTTTTCCCAACACAGACGTGGTTGGTTTAAACTAAAAATTGTTTTTAAATACAGAAACAAAATAAAAACCAGATTCTGTGTGTTGACCCTGCATAAAAATTATACAATGAGTAGGTACAGAATAATCATCGATCTATTTTTACACAGTTTTATGATATGATAGTATGTGAGGAAATTGAACGATAATTATAATTATACGAGATGTTAGTACAAAGGTTCTTCGATAATGTAAAAATATTTTTACGTTTTATTCCCTAACGTTAATAATTTAAATTATAAATATATTATAAATTAATAATTAATAGTAGATTTTGAAGTTGACAATACCTACCTAATTAGAATGTGAAATATTATTGAATATAATAAACTTGAGTTTTCAGTTTCTTTTAAAGGAAAGAAAATAAATATTTTTTTCGTATATCTGTTTGGATATGACGATAATATAATGAGTGAATATTAAAAAATTATTTTAGTTGAAGTCTTATTGATTGATGATGAATACTTTTATAGAAATCAATAGCTAAGAGCCTAACAGTCAACATAACAATTTGTATACACGTTTCACTTCATAATATGAAGTGTTGGTATCAGGGATCGAAACCGTTTCAAATTTTAACGGTTACGGTTTTAGTTCTTGAGAACGGTTTTCTAAATTTTCTGGTTTTGGTTTAGGTTTTAAGAACGGTTTTTTAAATTTTTTGGTTTTGGTTTCGGTTTTAAAAAAGGTTTTTCAAATATTTTATCGGTTTAAAGAACGGTTTTAGAAAATTTTCGGTTTTGGTTTTTGGAACGGTTTTTAAAAATTTCCATTTTATTTTCCTGTCTAATTACTATAGATTCGATTTTTATTATCTATTAACTATTATAAGGGCCGAGTCTAAAGCCCTGAAATATGGCTACTTTGTATGATTAGTGTACAATATACGATATAAAAAATAAACGTTCAGCAGAACTAATTTCATGTTATTAACTTAATTATTTTGTACCTAATTTAGGTGCCTCATGCCTACTTTTGCATTCGGACATAATTATTATGTTGCCATATTATGGTTGAGATCATTATTCGATCACATTAAATATTTAATTGTATATTACAATAACATCATACTATATTATTTGTATTTTCAATTTTCAATCATAAGTTTAGTAATAATATAATATATTTATATTAATATTTCGTAATACTCAGTAACTGCATCGGGATTTTTATCAATAAATCCATACATAATAATTTCTTCGTATAAAAATAGTAGAATTACAAATAATATAATTAACTTTATGGAATTTAAAGAAACCGACATTAGTTTTAAATTTTAATCTGTTTTTCAAGAACAGTACAAGAGCGGTTTTTCAATTCTATGGTTTCGGTTTGGGTTTTGAAAACGGTTTTTTAAGGTCTTAGGTTTCGGTTACGGTTTTTTAACCGGTGTTTCAAAGCTTTTGGTTCCGGTTCCAGTTCCGGTGTTCAGAAATGAGAAAACCGCGGTTTTAACCCTGGTTGGTATTATAGATTTAATAAGTAGATGTAATATCATCTGAAATCTGAACCTAAAACAGTTGTATTATAGAATCATAGAATATTTAATGATTACTTATAAATATATAAATACATTGTCAATTAACACAATAATTTTATGATTTTCGTATTACAATTACTATTTAGTTTACACCTATTAATGGTTTATTTCTGGCTGAAATCATTTTAGATTCTGAGTGGAACGATGAATGTATTGATTTTACAATCATGTGTGTTTTTTTTTTTTGTGTCTGTCATCACGTTTTAGGATAGTGAAAGTGCTTGGATTTTCTTCAACAGTACCTTTTCTGATAGGAATGTGAATCTAGTTGGTACTTTGGGGGGGGAGGGGGGGGGGTCAAAATTTCCAATAGTTTTCAAAAGCGCCGTGAAAATCAAAAGAAAAATTAAGGAAAAACGGGAATTTTTACGCAAAATCTGTTTTCGAGAAAATTGATTTTGGTTTTTGGTGTAACTTTAAAAACAATGGCTGTAGATACATGAATTTTTCACTGGTTGTTTATATTTACATTTTCTATACATGATAAAATGTTCAAAATATTTTGGTTTGTTTTGAGCTGTCTACGGACAATTTCAGTTTCCAATTTAATTAGCTTTTTTTTTCTATGAATGTCAATAACACTTTATTTGTTGAGTAAAAATACTTGAAAATTTAATACAAGGTTCCTACTATATTGTTACAATGACATTTGAAAAATAATAAAAATCCTTTGTCACAGTTTTTTTTATTAGCATTTAAAGTTTAAAAATTGACAAAATATGGAAAAATCACGAAAATTACCTGATTATTTTGAGTTTATAATTTGTAAAAATTTTTCTTTTTAGAACTAAGATTTTAAAATGTAATACAAGATTCCTTATAGGATAATCTACCTTTATCAAAAAAAAAAAATGTCTATAAGAAACTCAAATTAAATTTTTATGAGCGTTTGAAATTCATATTTTTACAACATTTG
>NC_042493.1:88085842-88090242 GCF_005508785.2 Acyrthosiphon pisum | reverse complement strand
CAGTTCAAAAATATTACAAATACATAGGCACAATTTTTTTTTATAAGCATTTGAAGTTAAAATCTTGACAAAATTTATCAAATTTAAAATTGAATAATTATTTTGTAGTTAAAATTTATAAAATGTTCAACTTTTATATCTAAGGATTGAAAATTAAAAACAAGGTTCCACGTAAATATTTAAGTCTGTTACCAAAAATTCTAAGAAATACATAAGCACAGTTTATTTTTATAGTAATTTTAAGTTCAAATTTGGACGAAATTTCATATTAAAAAACCTGGAATAACTATTTTAGTTATTTTGTTGTGATTGTATAATATTATTCGTGGGTACATGAAACTTCTAAAGTATAATATTATATATCTACGATAGTATCACACTATCACGGTTTGTTGTTGATGTATAATGCGTTATAAGTACCTAATGGAAATTGTGATATGATTAATTTGGAATTTATTACAGGTACCTATTATACCTTACCTAACCTATTATAGGCCAATTTTTTTTTAATACCATCTATATAAGTATATATATGTCTAATACCTAAACTGATATACCGTCTCCGCTCAGAATCGTTTTTCTTATACAGTGATATTATATTATTGAATTCAAATTTAATACTATCCATTATACAGTAACCCACTTGTAACTTATTGTACAACAGAGCGACATACACTTACCCACCTTTTTTTAATTATTTTATCCTTATATTTTTTAAACTTTTTTTCTTATTTGAATGACAACAGGGTTTTAATTTTATATTCCAAAGCAGAATATTTTTCTTAGTATTTTAATACATGAAAATCGAATTTGGGGCGTAGCTTATGAGTTATAAGTATTTACAGTTTAGATGAGTGTAGTGGAGAGGTAAGGGGTTACCCGCAAAATGTTTTTCAACTTATCCATTCATAAAAATATAATTATCACTATAATTCATAAAATACTCACCTCAAATTCGATTTTCATGTACCTATCAACATTTCAGTCAAATTTTCAAGTATTTACAGTCATTTGTTTTAATTATAATAAAATAAGAGAATCGTTACATGAAATCGAGTGAATATCTAGTTCTAATTGATTTATCTAATCGAGTCAAATTTTGTAAAAATATAAATTTCAAATGCTCATAAAAATTTAATTTGACTTTCTTGTAGATATTTTTTTTTTGATAAAGGTAGAAAAATGTATGGGGAATCTTCTGTTACATTTTTAATTACATCTTTGATTTAAAAAGAACATTTTTTATGAATTTTTAACTCAAAATAATTTGCAAATTTTCGTTTTTTTACGTATTTTGTCAATATTTGAACTTTGAATGCCTATAAAAAAAAATTGTGACTTCGAAAACAGATTTTACTTACAAATTCCCGTTTTTCTTTAATTTTTCTTTTGTTTTTCACGTCACTTTTGAAAACTACCAAGTTATGGAAATTTTGATAACTCTTGACCCCCCCCCACACCAAAAGTACCAACTATATTCACTTTCTTATCAGAAAAGGTACTGCATGTTGAAGACAATCCAAGCATTTTTACTGTCCTAAAAGGTGATGACACAAAAATTTAAAAATTTAAAAAATTTAAAAAAAAAACACACATCATTGTAAAATCAATACATTCATCGCTCCATTCAGAATTCAAAAATAGGAATTTTAAATAACAGGTTAAACAATATCAAATCAATCACGTGATGGGCTCATGTAATCATGGACTTGACATAAATGTTGTGATGCAACATATTTATTCTTTATGTCAATATATAAGAAATTTAAAAAAATTATCAAAAATTATTTATGTATAAAATATTTCAATATTTTATTTTGGGCATGTTTTGGAACCCAATATTTTTAAATGCTTCATTCTATGTAATTTTTTTTTCTTATCATAAGTTTTTTTTTATTTCACTTTATTGTACCTAAGTTTTATCTTACTTATTTTGTATTGATAATTCATATAAATTAAATTAAATCGAAAAAAAAAACACACATCATTGTAAAATCAATACATTTATCGCTCCGCTCAGAATCTAAAATGGTACCTAACTAAATTATAATCGTAATTAAATTTCTGTATTTCTGTTAAGATGACAATAGATTTATATAATGAACGGTAAAACGACAACATAAAAATTAATAATAATTCAGCACGGCACTTAAGCCAAACAGTATTCAGTGTATATAATTTGTATATTATTAGTATAATAATATTTGGACCTCCTGGACCAACATGCAATAGAACAAAATATAGGTATACTAGGTATAGCTACAGTTATTAGAAGTAAACTCGTATAAACCATAATAATTATAATGTGTACAAAATATAAATACTCACAAGTGCGTCGGTGCACGGCTGACCAGCTTGCTACCTGTGCCTGTATAAATAAATTGACACAAAAACCAATATAATAATAATATATGGCGATTCGCGGCTTTCACAGTATTATAGGTAAAAATAATGTGGCCTCAAACTTATATACAAAAACAATAACAAATATTTGGCGATTCGTGCCTTTGACAAATGATACAAATATGGTCCTTGGTGCCTTGCAAAAAAATATAATATAAAATTCCAGCGACGACTGGCACACGAAATAATAATGCGGTTTTCAATAATATATGTGACGATTTGCGTCTTGCACAGAATAATACAAATATGCAAGGCTGGGCAATTTAATGATTTTTTTTAATGTTGAGTTAAGTTAATATGGACCTATAACAAAAAGTTAAAAACTAAATGTTTATTTAAGTATAGTTCACTCAGTTCACTCAAAAGTTAATATACATTTTTTGTTAACTTTTTATTAAGTTAAAAAAAAGGTTAACTTTTTTTTATACAACGCTAGCGTACTTAATTTTTTTCCAACCCAAAACTAAATTATAGACTATAGTGTTTATACTTTATACAGTACTTCCATATAAATTAGATTCGAATGATATACATTTTTAACTTTAAACAATTCACGGTGAATATTTTTTGATAAGAAAACGAAATAGATTGAAATTGTGAAATATAATAAAATTAAAAACAAAATAAATTAATTTAACTTACTTCTTAAAATAAGAAATTAATTCGTTTCCTAATTTCACGTTAATTAAAAAAGAAATGTAGTGGGTAAGTTAACAGTTAAGTATTAATAAAAAGCCAAAAGTAACTAGTTAAGCTAAAAAATAAAATAAAATTAACTTTTTAATTAAACTTAAACTTTTTAATTCGTTAATGCTCATCAGCTTTTAAAATATGTAAGGCGATTCGTGCCTCAAACTAATAATATTTTTTACGTCGATTCGCGCCTTTCACAACAATATAATATTATACTAATATACTGGCGATTCGCGCATTTAAATAATAATTTTTATTTACATCATTATTATTATATTCCCAACTAAAATATACCTAAATTTAATAAAATATTACATTATGCATGTAATCTAAACAAACGCTGTCCACAATATTAAAGGGTAATACTTCTAACGGACTATCGCCTTTATGATAATCTTCATTTACTATATTACGAAAACTTTCATCAGATCTTAATGGAGCATCAATATCAGGAAATGTCATTCTATTTTGTAAATGCCTGCCCTCTTGAGTACACGATGAACAACCAAAATAACCGTTATGTCCTTTTACATTCGATAAAAATGCCTTAGCGGGAGAATCACAAACAATATGACTTATCTCAAATTTAAATATTTTATCATTTACACAAAGACCACTTTCTAACAATGCAAAAATATCCAATAAAAAGGGGTGGAAGAATTCAGTAACTGACGATGGTTTTGTTAATCCTTGAAATATCCCTATTGGAATTACAAAATCAGATAATTCATTACAGTTAATTATTGATAATAATATTGGCCATAGCTGATTTTTAGAACATTTTGAAATTGGCAGGCCATCTATATTAATTCCTATTTTTAAAACATTATTTAAGTCTATTTTATTTAAGTACTTTTTTAAAATTGGAGTTAACATTTTTTCTAGTCCAAAGTGGATGTAAGAACCGTTATCCATATTAAAAATTTCATGAGACAGAGGTGTTTTCATCAAGGTACGTACATCACTAGAAACTTGTAAACCTTCAGATTTCATAATTTTTAATATAGAATTGACACAATTTTGAGATACCTTATGATGTAATATCCAAGATCGAATTTTATCTTTTAAGTCAATACCATCAATATTATAAGGCTGTACATTTTGACCAATAGGGTTATCAGATGAAATGTTTGAAACATTAAACGGTGTATTATTTTGTGTTGTTAATATGTCATTCAAAGGATATTCAACAAAATGGTAATTACGTAGAACACCTGAAGAATTGGAAGCAATTGTAGTTACATTGATTATTGGAGATGGATCACAGATATTATAATTTGGCTGTAATTGGTTGAAAGAGGTAC
>NC_042493.1:88081043-88085792 GCF_005508785.2 Acyrthosiphon pisum | reverse complement strand
ACACAGTTGACTACGACTCACTTAGTCATCGTTTCAATTCATAGCTGTCGTCCGATTGCGTCATCCGGTTTCCAACTAGATTCCACTCCTGGAAGTGAGGACCGCACAAGTCTTCTCTTAGAGAAGAGGGTAGAATCATGTATATAGTGATATATACATAAATAAATAGATCACATGATCTCCCTACAACCCACTTACAATAAGAATTGACAAAGACTTTGAGGCCATTTCAATGAACAAAATACATAAAAAAAACACTAGAGTTGAGGTATACCTAATGTAATATCTAAAAAAAAAAACACAGTTTTCATATAAAATCAATAGTTTATTATTTATTAAAGAAATATAAAGGTAATAAAGAATAATCAAACATAATATAACTCATAGGATGAACATAATAAAATATTAAAAAATAAATAATTACAAAATTCAAATCACATAAAAAGTTATAATATATTATATATTACTATATACATTTGTATTTACCTACTCATTATTAATTATTTCATGCAATGAATGAGTTAGTACAGTCATGATTGCTTTATCTAAACCTATACCTACCACAAAACATTTATATTTAATATCAGTAATGGATATAGTAATACTTTCAGATACTAAATTGAGATCTACTAAATATAAGCCAATGGTAATAGAAGATATAGGGAACGAAAAAATTTCAGATACACTCAAAAATGAATCAACAATTAGTTTAATTTCATTTTTATTACTTTGTACAATGCATTTAATAACTACCAGACAATTATTTTTAAGATAAAAAAACTTATCTTTCTCTTTTAATACATTAATTGTTATTTTTAAATTAAGTAGAATTATTTTTTCAAAAATTGTATCACTTAAGTTACAATGTTTAGAAGGAATTCTGTTTTTCATTTCTTTCAGTACCATATAGTTACATTCTTTTAGTGGGTTAGATATAAAGACCTTTTGTTTTTCAATTATTCTATTAAAAATTTCTTGGAGTGGATATTTTGCACATTTAATTGATTTTTTTATATATTGTAAAAAATTTTCATATTTAAAACAGCTGAAATTATCAAGCGGGCCATGAATTCTCACAAACATTGGTAAGTGTAGCAAACTATGCACATTATAAGAAATAAATTGTTCGCCATATAATGACGAATACAAAGTTATAAATTGTTTAAATAATGTTAAAGCTATATCATTATGAGTTTGACATATAGAACTACTTATTAAAATTTTAACTCCACAAGATAACAGCATAAAATGGGAAAAAAAGTTTTTTTTTAATTTTCCTTTTAAAATTATTGGACCATAATACAATAAAAACGATCTAAGTTCGGTAGCTTTCCAATAATCTATATCTTCTATTGCTCTCGGTAGGCGGCTAAATTCTGATGGCACAGAAGGTCTAAGTTTGATAAGTCAACAGTAATTTGTTTTCTACTTTCCTCGTTTAATCGAACATCTTTTTTACCCTTTACCCAAAATTCAACAAATCTTTTAGTGATTCCAAGGCATATAATTATTATGCATGTAATCTAAACAAACGCTGTCCACAATATTAATGGGTAATAGTTCTAACGGACTATCACCTTTATGATAATCTTCATTTACTCTATTACGAAAACTTTCATTAGATCTTAATGGAGCATCAATATCAGGAAATGTCATTCTATTTTGTAAATACCTGCCCTCTTGAGTACACGATGAACAACCAAAATAACCGTTATGTCCTTTTACATTCAATAAAAATGCCTTAGCGGGAAAATCACAAACAATATGACTTATCTCAAATTTAAATATTTTATCATTTACACAAAGACCACTTTCTAACAATGCAGAAATATCCAATAAAAAGGGGTGGAAGAATTCAGTAACTGACGATGGTTTTGTTAATCCTTGAAATATCCCTATTGGAATTACAAAATCAGATAATTCATTACAGTTAATTATTGATAATAATATTGGCCATAGCTGATTTTTAGAACATTTTGAAATTGGCAGGCCATCTATATTAATTCCTATTTTTAAAACATTATTGAAGTCTATTTTATTGAAGTACTTTTTTAAAATTGGAGTTAACATTTTTTCTAGTCCAAAGTGGATGTAAGAACCGTTATCAATATTAAAAATTTCATGAGACAGAGGTGTTTTCATCAAGGTAGGTACATCACTAGGAACTTGTAAACCTTCAGATTTCATAATTTTTAATATAGAATTGACACAATTATGAGATACCTTATGATGTAATATCCAAGATCGAATTTTATCTTTTAAGTCAATACCATCAATATTATAAGGCTGTACATTTTGACCAATAGGGTTATCAGATGAAATGTTTGAAACATTAAACGGTGTATTATTTTGTGTTGTTAATATGTCATTCAAAGGATATTCAACAAAATGGTAATTAGGTAGAACACTTGAAGAATTAGAAGCAATTGTAGTTACATTGATTATTGGAGATGGATCACAGATATTATAATTTGGCTGTAATTGGTTGAAAGAGGTACGAGGTAGAGGATGTTTCTTTTTTTCCAAATTTATAATTTTTCTGAAGTGTCCAGCTGTTATTAGTTCTGAATCTTTCTTCTTTCTGCTTATTTTCTAAAATTATGAAATAAAGTAAAAATATCATATCCAAATAAACGCCGTGATGAGTATTTTACATCTAATAAATGCATCTCTCTGTAGATCAAAAGTATTTTCAAGTGTTAACATTATTAATTAGTAAATAATTAAATTAACTCATTTAATTAATTTATATTTGTTATAATAACTGATTCAAGAGTTTTTAAAAAAAAATAAAATCTATCAACTGCTGTCATTAAAATATAATACTGAAATACTTGTAAAAAAAAAATGTAATACTGAACATTCATTAATATTTTTAGGTAAATAAATAATTTAATTAAAATTAGTCTGCTTTCTTTGACCTAGCTAATCTGATACTTGCGTATCTTAACCACTCAGCCACAATATTTTCATAATTTGAATCGGTAAATTCTACAGAACTACCACTGCTACACTCCTTTACAACTTCTGTTAAATTAAAAAATATTAATATTAATTATTTAGTTTGAAAATTGATAAGTTGAACAATTATTTGCCAAACAAATACATTGAAAGTGTTTAAAAAATGCATACTTTAAAACTCTCTCACTTTTTAAAACATTAAGAAGTTCAGATTGTCCAACAGTTGTTGTTTTGTCTTTCCCACGACCAGTTCTAGTACATTTTAGTAGCATATTCATCACTAAAAAATTTTCCCATCATTCGCTGCACATGATTTTTTGAATTAGAACCACCGACATTTCTTATAAAATATTCCTATACATTATTTAAGCGTCTGTTAATAATTGGTTATAGAACTGAATAAAATATTCTTACCAATTTAATTTTAAATGAAGTATCATTTATAGTTAGATGTTCTACTTCTAGATACATCGTATGGTCAACTAGAGGAAACTTCGATAAGAAATCAGAATCTAAATGCACTGATGATCCATTACTGTTCTTACTATTTCCTTGAATATTTAATTCTAAGCCATTAATTTTGTTTAATAAGCGATCTTGTACTAGTTTCATGATGGATTGTTCTTTTATAATCAAATTATTTTGATTTTCAATGTTTAGTAATATTTCCATTACTGTTTTTTGTGTGTTTGCATCATTTAATGCTTTTAATAATAATTAAAATAAAAAGCGTATGAACAAAGTATACATAATATATATGAAAATAGATAAATTTTATAAAATATTACTTGGTAGAAATGGAACATTTTGCTGTACATTATTATCTGATTCAGAATTACACATATCATACATATACATAGAAGTAGATGGTATGTTATGGTATGGTGATGGTACCTACATAATAATTTAGTTGCATTATTAATACAAATAATAGAAAATAATAGCTATATTTGACTAAACCTTAATGATGTTTTAATTAAATAATAAGTTAATTTGGTACAGTACAAATGTACCATAGACCCTCAATACCTAAAATAACCTTCACGCAGCATATCTAATACCACAGTATTGTATTTAAAATTGAATGTTCAGACAATTAATTTAATTTTAAGTTCTTATTCCTAGTTAATTTGTTTTTTTATGTTTGCAATAATGTATATATGAACTAAGGCAATTTTTTTTTTTTAAGTATTTAGGTTTTATACATACCAAATTATCAACACGTGTCGGCGTGTCGCATCTAAACATTTTGTAGTGGCATTAATCAAATTATTTGCATTTTCCTTCATAGAAGTCTAAACATCAAATTAATTACATTAATAATGTATACAGCCATATAGGTGTAATACTTAATTTAAATTATTCTATTTTGAATACCCATATAGTTCTTCACAATGATTCATTATTATTTATTTTGAAGTCATATCCATTTATAAATGTATGGGTTATCATGATCAAGTTATTAAAAAATAATTAATAAGTTTTTTCCTGAGAAATAAAACAATTAAAAATGTACTAAAAACTATTGGAAATAAGAATGTACTTAAAGGAATAGAAGTTATAAATTAATTAAAGCTGTTTGAAATAAAAATTACCATTCTGTGGCCATCTTTTTCAAACTGTTCATTTTCAGGGTTTTCATCAGATGAAAACATAAAAGGGTTAACTAAATTTTGGTCAACTGAAAATTTCTTCGACGTAGAGGGCTACAAATAAACAATTCAAAGTAAGTAAATAAGTAAATTATGCATAATATCTAAGTTTACATCTATATATTTATTTCATAAA
>NC_042493.1:88067852-88080993 GCF_005508785.2 Acyrthosiphon pisum | reverse complement strand
GACATCTTCTTAAAGCGAATAATGCAATGCTGTTCTATTCTTTACCGATATTTATTTAATTTTGCCGTCCTAAATGAACACATGGTTTCCTTGTGCCTATAGTGACCAAACCGGGTTTGGATACCTACTTCAATGGTTAGAACACAAATAAATCATATTTTATTTCTATGAAATTATAAATTATATTAAACTGAAGACATAATAAATTATATATAAACCACTATTGAGATTATATTTATCACAAAACGAGTGACTGAAGTTTCCAAGTTTCCTCTTTAATTGTTAATGTTCGTTCATCGTTGTTCATCTTACCTAATACTCGTACTGTAATATATTATTTATTAAATGTAGACAGTGCTTCAACTGGTGGTTGGTATACCAAATGAATATATTCTCAATACAAAAGAGGCATGTAGCAATATAAAAAAACTTTTAGGAAATGCTTGGTTTAAATTTTTAAAGGGTTTCAACATTCCAACTGTCAGCTGTCCAATACCAGTGGTAATGTATGAAACATTAATACCAATTAGGTATTTATATACTGTATACCATACATTTATAATAACTATAATAATATATATACATACAGATCCTGATTTACCAATTTATGGGCCCAGTACAATTTTTAATTTTAGGCCCCAAATTCATGAAGGTCATATTTAAATCATTACGATTTAAAATACGGTCACTAGTGTTAATGATCATAATATAATATATCCATAATATTATAGTTAATGTTTCGACAGTTTTACCCAAAACCACAGTGTTTAGGAATTATTATTTACAGACAAGAGTATATTACATACATCAAACGGACAAGCGGTACGTTTAAATATTTATTATTTATATTATAAAATTAAATTATTTTTATAGAGTTCAATTTTTCACACTTATTCTTACATAATTAATAAATTAAATACATATTACCTATATGGCTATACATGACTACGTTTATTAGCATGGAAATGCATACATAAACATTTGAAATATTTAGAATAAAAGAGTAAATAGTAATATTAATTATTGTCATCATACAGACTATTGAAATAGGAGGCACTTAAAGTAAGTTGTCTTAATATCAAGGGTATTATCCAAGATTTTTATTGCGGTGGGGGCTGGGGTAACTAATAGATATTTGTTTATAATCTAGCTGTCGCAGAAAAATATATTAGAAGAACAATATTAACAAGTTAATATTTAGGTATTTATTTGTAGAATATATTATATAATTTATATACTCTCTTCCAATTTTATCGTATGTGTCTTTAAATTATTTTAATGTAAAAGTGAACTCATCATGGTGATTACCTTTCCTGTAGTCCTGTCTAAAAAGGATGTCTTAAGATGATGCCAGGCGTTAGCGCACTATTTGTTTCTCCCTCTGACTCACGCGGATATACCTTATACCTATACAATTTATAAATTGAAAACGGAAAAAACCAAACAGTTGTTTGTACTATAAAAATTGTAGGATTGACTGTACATTATAATTGCTATAGGGATAGCTATAAGGTTAGTCAGATTTACTAAAATATTATAGTTAAGTTATTATAGTTATTTGAACTGAAATATGCTATTTTAACTATATTTTTTAGTTAATTAAGACATCAAAAACTTCATTAAACTATAAAATATAGGAAAGATTACAATAGCAAATAACTATTTTTACATAGTCATAATAAGTAAATC
Source organism: Acyrthosiphon pisum (assembly GCF_005508785.2). Classification (NCBI taxonomy): domain Eukaryota; kingdom Metazoa; phylum Arthropoda; class Insecta; order Hemiptera; family Aphididae; genus Acyrthosiphon; species Acyrthosiphon pisum. The sequence goes on along the minus strand of NC_042493.1, from coordinate 88,079,304 downwards.
ATTTTAGTTATTTTACCTATTAAATAGTTATATCTACTATAATTTGTTTAACTGTAATATTATAGTAATTTTTTTTCTCGTTCAGCAGAACCAATTGTGTAATACTTTTAGTATTGGATCTATTAGTATTGTAATCTATCTATTATCAAACAAATGATAACATTATCCGTGTCGCTATATTGGTTTTTTTTTTAATACTTTAATGTGCATGGAAGACGTAAGTTATGAGCGTGTAATAGCCAATGAGCATAATTTAAAATTGGTTAAAAATTGCATACAAATTAAAATATTCAAAAAAAAATAAACAACAGTGACAGGTAATATTTTTAAGTTAGAGTTTGATAATAAGTAAATTCATTCTAATACTAAAAGCAACAACACAAAATTTGTCTGATGAACGTAAATTTGCCATTTTGCGCGTAGGCCAGAGAGAGAAAAAAAATAGTGCGCTGGTGCCTGCTAAATAATATACCTCAATAGGTATACATACTTGAAACTACTACTACCAATAAATTATGCAATAAATCATTATAATTGTTACTCAACATGGTTTTTTTATACTTTTATTTTTTATAGTAAAATATATAATATATTGTGATGAAAATTACTTATTTATTTAATATTTAGACATGGATGATTTCATGAGAAAATGTTTTAAATATTTATAATAAAATATAGTTATTGGTCACAGATTATGTGACAAATTAGTAAATGGAATAGTTGCAGTAGAACCTATAGATGTTACAATATGCTCAATTTCACTTCGAGATATATTAAAAAAAATTTAGAAAACTCAAATTTATTAGATGTATCATTGAAATATACAGAAAATATGAAATCCAGTAAGTTAATTTATAACTTTATACAGTCCCAACTATGGAAAGAAAAATGTTCAATCAATTCAAATAAACTTATTTTACCATTATTTTTATATTTTGACGATTTCGAAGTCAATAATCCACTCGGTACGCATGCTGGTTCGCAAAAGTTCGCCGTGGTATATGTTTCCTTAGGTAGCATGTTTACCTCCAGAGTTATCTTCGTATTTAGATCAAATATATTTGGTATCACTTTTTAAAACCAATGACAAAAGGGATTTTGGAAATAGTGTTATTTTTAAAGACTTGATTTCAGAATTAAATTATTTATAAAATACTGGTATTTTTGTTACAGTCGATAATAAGGATCACCATATATTCTTCTCTTTGAGTTTGATTGTATGAGATAATTTGACCTTACATTCTATATTAGGGTTTACTGAAAGTTTTGTTTCCAGATATCCATGCAGGTTTTGTAAAACAATTAAAATTGAATGCCACGTACAAACAACAGAGGTAGAAAAGAATGTTAGAAACTATATAAATTATGCTGATGATTTTGAAATAAATGAAGCATTATTAACTGGAGTAAAATTTTCATCTGTTTGGACTGAAATAAGTTCTTTTCATGTGACACAGATTTATTGTGTGGACATAATGTACGGCAGGCTAGAGGAAGTATGTAATTATGACATAGGTTTGATGCTAAAAACAATGATTTTTGACCTAAAATATTATACAGTTGATAAACAAAATAGTAGAATAGAATTATTTGACTATGGATCCGTAGATATCGGAAATCAACCAACATTAACTGCTAGTGAAACATTGAAATGTAAAGGAAGTAAACTGAAAATGTCAGCAAGTGAAATGCTATGTTTTTTTAAAAACTATTGGGACTCATTATTAGTGATTTAGTTCCTCTTAACTCAGAAATTTGGTCAATGTACATTATACTTGATAACATTTTAAGTATAATCTTATCAAAGTGGATTAAATTTGAAGACTCAATACTCCTTAAAGGAGCACACAACAAAATAAAAAAAAATTATTTAAATTATTTTTAAATGTTAAATTATTATAGGTATGGCATATGAAGTGATTTGGTGAAAATCCGATGTAAAAAAAATTATTGCTTTAAGAGATATTAAGAAATGTAAAATAGCCGCGTGATGTCATTGGGCCCTACTCTTCATAATTGCCTATCTTATACGTGTAAAAGTTCCTCGCTTCTCAAAACGATTTACCAACCTAACCATTTTATTTTTGAAATTTGATTTACGTATAAATGTGTGGTTTTATGTGTTTAAGACGACTCAAGAATCAGAATTTTAATATGACGTTTAGTTTTTTAAATATTAATAATCTTAAAAGAGACATTTTGGTTAAACGGCATGTCATGGCGGTCGGTGGACCCGTAAAAAAATTACTATAAACATTGTCAAATAACTAAATTTAAAAGTAAAGAGTACTAAAAAATTATATTAAAATGACTATAAATATTGTTCATATAATTAAATTGTAAAGTAAAGAGTACTAAACATTTTTGGTACAAAACACCATAATTTTTGTCTGGCCAACTATAAATCATACCTACATATTTATGATTTTTGCACATGGGCCCAACACCTTAAAATAAAAAGAAAAACAGTCAACTCCAGACTCCATTTACTCCGCCCACTATTAATATACAAAACCATTATCAGACCAGTTTGGCAAGGCTGGGCAAGTTAACTATTTTTTTTAACTCGTTAAGTTAAGTTAATTTGGAAAAATATAAGTTAAGGTTAAAGTTAAAAGTTACTTTCCTTTTTTATTTAACTTGTTAAAGTTACAAGTTAGTTGGAAAAAATAAGTAACTTAACTTAGTTAAAAATAATTTACTTTTTTTTTTCATATAAAACTTATAATTACACCATTTACACCTCATGTTAAAGATCTACAAATAACATAATATTATAATGTAGGTCTTTATATCTTAAAAAATGTATTTTGTTGTAGTACTTATATATTATGAAATCCAACAAAATAATTAAATTATTTGTATATTTTATTTTTTTACCTAAAAGTTTTCCAAAGTGATGGTAAAACTTTTAAATTTTACTTTGTTATTACCAACTATGAACCAAATATTAATAATCAAATTAATTATAAAAGTATATAATTTAACGTGATTATAAAATGAATTAACGAGTTAAGTTATAAGTTATTTAAAAAAAAAAGTAATTCGTTAAGATAGAAGTTACTTCTTAAAAAAAAGTAACTCGTTAAGTAACTTAGTTAAAAGTAACTTAACTTTTTAACTTAACTTTAACTTTTTAACTCGTTAATGCCCAGCCTTGCTGTTTGGTCCTATGGCATCCAGATTTGGGGCTCTGCCAAACCCTCCAACACGAGAACAATCCAGGCATTCCAGTCTATCTGTCTGAGGCAAATTGTCTCTGCTCCATGGTTTGTCACAAATAATAATCTCCACAAACATCTAAATATTCCATCGCTCTCTCAATTAACAAAGTCTCACTACGTCTCCTTCCATTCCAAGTTAATCCAACACTACAATCCATTAATAAAACGCATATCTTCTCTAACAATCCCTGACAACCCCCAGAGACGTTTAAAACGCTCCTGGCCTAGAGACCTTCTAATTTAATCTGTCGGGTGGCACTACTGAGTGCCCTCCTCCATCTGTTATACTCGATATGTAAATACTTTGTCTGAATTACTTATTGTACTAAATTGTTGTATAGATTGTAATTATATTTTAAATAATAAAAAAAAAAAAAAAACATATTTTTAGTAAATCTGACTAACATTATAGCTATCCCTATAGCAATTGTATAATACAGTTAATTTTACTATTTTTATGAAAATACCTGTTCTGTTTTTTCCGTGTTTATTTCATAAAAGGGTGAAGCTCATTAGAAATAAAATAATTTCGTATAACAACAGGAAAATCCTTCAATAATTTAAAAAAAATATTAATGTATAAATAAATAAATTTGTAATTAAAAAATATGAATTATGTATATTGTATATGGTATATTGTAAACTTTAATAACTAAGTTGCATAGATTAGGTAGGTACGCCAATTTTTAATAACATTCCTCACATTAACTATATAAGGCTTACCCTTTGTATTATAATACATACTAATTAGGTGATTTTACTATAGATTACATTATTGATTATATATCATACATTATCCAAACAGGAAAACGTGCAAGTAATTTGTAATCGTTGGCAATTTAAATGACGACAAAAAAAAAAAAAACCAAGTTTGGTATTGTATATAGGTATGCAAGTGCGATTGTGTAGACAGTGTGCTTTGCGACCAGTCTGAGCGATGACTCTACCGATGCATCAAGACGCCGCCGCCGCCTCTGTTTTCAGGAGGACTATGATGCTGCTACTTTTGCTATTGATGTTCTCCTTATCGTCGTTTCAATCGGTCACCGCAGAGTGCCCGGGCGGATGCACGTGTTACGATGAAGTTTTTGCATGCCATGACCAGGAACTGGACCGGATACCCGACCGCATACCTCCGGCCACCAAAGAGCTGTAAGTCGACTATACGGAATATAATACCAATGTTAAAACGCCGGGTGTCGAGTTTTAAATTGTACTTAATAATATTTTACTTTTCCCGAGTATTGCGAAACCAAATTTATCAATAATTGTGTTAACGCCAGTGGCGTTTTTGTGGATGCAAGGTGGGAATTTTCCAGTTTTGTTATTAAACGCTATTATTGTATTTAAATGTTAGCTATATCATAATATAATTGGTATCTTTTAAAAATTGAATTATATACAATTTAATCTAAATCGAGTTAATACAATTTAAAAATAATTTACCCCGTTTCCCTCACTACTGAATACTGCTCAAATACGTCTCGGTGTTATGATCTTATGGATATTATAATTCGAGTGGCGTGTATGCAATTTTAAGATCTCACAATCGTATTGCATCGTATCATTCGTATCGAAGGTTGTGTTGCTGGCGCACTCCCACTCATATTTAAGGAGTAATAACTAATGGCCATCGTCCTGGGTCATAATATAACACTGGAGCATTTTTGGTTATACGGCAACGGCACACTAGGTGTCCTAAAAATGCTGATCAAATATTGTTACTTTTTAATACAAGGTTTAAGGAAGTCGTTCTTATAGCGATTTAAAAATATCATAAATACATAAATAGGCATTGGTATATTTGTTTCCGGCTTGTAAAAAAATAAGCTAGTAGCAAATTCGTAACAAATTATTGAAGTATTATTTGAGCAAGCCTGGGCTAGTTAATGATAATTTCAATTGAGTTAAATTAAATTGATAGAAAACATTTTAAAAAGTGTAAAGTTAACAGTTAACATGATCTATTTTTTTTAACCAGTTAAGTTATAATTATAATTATTTTTTTTTTAAATATCTTTATAAATGGTAAATACCCATTAACATGGTTAAAAATAATAAAAATTATAAATATAATTGAACACAGGAAATAGCTAATATATGAGCATAACCTAATAGTTTTAATTAAAAAATAACTTTTTTATGTTCTTGAGAATTGTACATTTGTGATTTGTATTTATGTCAATATCATAATATAATATACTATTATTTATTAGTTATTAGTACTTATTAATTATTATAATTGTTATTGTTATTAGTATGCCACGGTATGGGATGATATATCTTTATATTTAAATATAATATGTTAATGGAAAAATAAATAAATTTAAATTTAAATTAACTTAACTTGAATTTGATTAATGGTAACTCATTATTTAATAAGATTTTATCAATTATAATAAGTTAAGTAAAAAATTAAGTTAATAGAAATTAAATTTAAAAAAGTTAAGTTATAAAGTTAAAATTAACTCAACTGTCGTTTTTAACTCGTTTATTCCCAAGCTTGGATTTGAGGTTGTATTACTAACTGATGGATATCAATTTAACCCCTTGATTCAGATGATCACTGTTTTCACTCGAAATTAAACGCATGTTTTTAAAACATAATATATTTCATAATCAATAATTATTTTAAAATTATATATCGTTGTAAAGCCAGTAATTCGCTTAACATTAATATTGTCATTTGAAAAAATTAATTTGTGAAAATCCATGTTGTCACACTACCCAGTACATGTACACCGAATTTTGTGTAGGTTTTAACTTTTTAACTTTTAAGTCCCAAAATGAACGTCATAGGATTATGGAAAAATGATAATTTTTTATCATAAATAGAGCCATAACTCGTGCAGATTTAGATATTAATGAAAACAATAATTATATCGATATATTTCACTTGATTGACATCCGTAGGTACCTAAGTACAAAAAAAAAAAATAGAAATACAAGTGAAATAATTTACATAAAACGAGGGACAATAATATTATGAAATAATCATATATTTTGTATGATAATAATTAAACAAATTGTATTGTATTCTAGGGACTTGAGCTATAATGAAATCAGGGATATCGAATCATTAACTCATCTAACAGAGTTAGAGACCTTGTGAGTTATAATATACCTAATATAAACACTTTGAAGTGCATAGGCATTATTAATTAATTATAACTTAGAATGTAAACATATTTTCAGACTTTTGAGCAACAATAATATAAGTGAAGTGAAAAATGGTGCATTTGCAAACCTTTCGAAGCTTCAAACATTGTAAGAATATAAATTAACAAATTGCTAGTGATTATTTATTTATTTAAAAAATATTATTACCTATATATTATGTATATATTAAATTATTAAATTATTAGATTCTTGAGTGTAAATAAAATCGATAACATTGACATTGGGGCTTTTAATAACTTAACGAGTTTGAAAGTATTACACTTGGATTACAACAACATTCATAAGATCGATTCGGAAATGTTTAAGGGACTTACAAAACTGAATAGACTGTAAGTACCTATTAAACACATTTTTCATGTGATCGTATTATAAAATACACCTAATATAAATAATATATATAGTACACCTAATATAAACACATTGAAATGCATAGACAAAATTAATTCATTTTAATCCAGAATGTAAACATATTTTCAGATATTTGAGCAACAATAATATAAGTGAAGTGAAAAATGGTGCATTTGCAAACCTTTCGGAGCTTCAGGCGTTGTAAGAATATAAATAACAAATTGCTGTGATTATATATCTTTATATAAATAATTCTACTGTACGTGTGTTTGTAAGCGAACTCCTCCTAAACGGCTGGTCCGATTTTGATGAAATGTTTGATGTGTACTTGAGTGGGCCCTTGAATGGTTTAGATTCACAATCAGACCCGGTAGGACCATTCCAGAGGGGATCATGACGTTGAGCCGACAACCAGTAGGCCGACAAGATATAAAGCCGACGGCGTTGGCCGACAGGATATCAGGCCGACATGGTATCTAAATTGTATATATTAATGTTTAAAATTAAAAAATTGTTTACTTAATTACAATTTATTTTCGTCTAAAAAATATATTAAAAAATTAATTACCTACATATTTTAATATAAATTTAATTTTAAAATAATAAGTTATTGTTAAATTAAAATATATTTAATATCAATATTAATAGTATAATCGTCTAAAAATCGTAAATCGTAAAAAAATTACATTTATAGTTTTATATTATAAGCTACCCCTTTTAGAAAATCTATCAGGGTCCTATTACCTTTATCATTAATAATATTATTTAACCGTTTCTTACGAGCAGCATATTTTGGATGTTGTCGAAGCTTTGGTTTTCCAGATAGAATTAGTTCAATTTGGCCTAAAACATCAGATTTAATTATGAATCATAAATGAAATACATATAATGTCAAATAATTTATGTATTACTACACTAGTATACTAACCTATTGTATTCATCTGTTCTTTTTTCATTTATGAAACAATATGTAAACACCCAATATGATCTGCTCCAATTAAAGTCTTCCAACGTTTGTGCCATGATTCTACCTTGTTTTGAGTTCGAGGTATATCTAATTCGTTGTTATGACTTACTGACCAAAATTCTGGTGGAAATAAGGGCGGAGACCGAGATATTGTGCCATTTCTAAATGTCCGACGAATTTTCCCATTTACATAAGTCTCATCAAACCAATTATAAATCTCAATTGGTATATACTGTTTTATTTCATTAAATGCTGTTAACATTTCATTTGGTAGTAAAAATGCCAATGCAGGAATATAGCGTAATTGTAAACTAAAATGTTCATCGGTACCATACGCAGTAGCCAATCCACACGATTGAATTTTCCTCCAATCATTCTGCTCCAAATGAAAAAAGCACCCTATTTGGACACATTCTGGAAATATGTCGTGTATTGCATTAATTGCTGCTTTTTCGAAATCATTAATTTTACAAGCTGGATTAAGATCATAACCATAGTTATTGCCTATCTCAATCAGATCTTGAAATAAGTGTTCATAACATTTTTGATTTTTACTTGACATTAAAACATAAACTAATGGAAGAATTCTCGAGTTTATTCCTCAAACTGGGATGTGAATAGTGTAAATTTGTAAAAATATATTTGGGACTGTCTTGAAAGTCCCGTCCATAATCCAAAATTTAGCTCTTACAAGTTTTTCAATTTCAAATTTAGATGAAAAAATCAATATTTTATCGTTTTCTATTTTAGACTCACGTAATAGAAATAATTCTCCAGCAAAAGTATTTCGTAGGCTTTCAGGAATATTAATATCTTCTAAAGTTGTTGGTTCGGCTGGTAAAGATTTTCTTCTTCTACGTTTAATAATTTTTCGTACAGCTTCAGGACCAGGTAAATATGGTTGAATACTTAATGGTATATTGCTAACTAGTTTTTGCAATATTTGCGATGGTTTATCACGTGTAGAATGTGCTTGTTTTTTTATATCTGATCGAAAATCTATAACTGTTGCCCTGTGAGCTTCGGGTGCGTGGTTATGATCTGTAGGCGTGGCACGAAGTGTATGTAAACCATTGACACAATCAGTCGTAGCTCTGGCATTACAATTTTCATGTGTTTCTAAAGTTTTTCTATGGATTCTTTTTTAACACTCCCAGTTGTACCGATTTTCATGCACTTTATTTCGTACCATTACATAGCCATTTATAATAAGTTTGTTGTTCAACAAATAACACTCCATTATTATAAAATAAAATACGACGAAGGCACAAACCTCACTGATTCAATATTACATTAGAGAATAACACATCGGCTCTTCGGTTGTATGATGTATATTACTGGTTCGATATCTTATCTCAAATAATTGTTTTGATAAATATCGATATAATTTGAAAATTTTGGATATAATATCTATATCACAATAATAATACCCAACGTCTCCGACGGGTCTTCGGCCGTCGGCTCGTCGGTTGTCGGCTCACCGTCCTAGTCCCATTCCAGAGAGAATTTTGAGATTTACGGTGGATATTTTTGTTTATAAATGGTTGCCATTGGTTTTAAAGCTATTATAATAATAAACATATTATATATATAAATATATATATATATATATATATAAATTAATATTTGTGGGTAGATTAGACCTCTGGGAATAAGGTAGGTTAATTTACAAAGTGTTAAATTTGTTTTTTGTACATAAAATTTTAGTACGGTTAGGTTACAGATAGGATTTTGTATAAATTGATTATGATATAAATCCACCGTAGGTAGAATTAAGTAAGAACGATACGTACAAAGTGCATGGGATCCGCGATCTTCCGCAGGTAGATTGCCTAATTGATAGTACACTACTGCGAATAAGAATTTTCATTCCAGGCAACGGAAAAGTTATGATAAATTTTGAACACCGAATATTAAATAACGAATTGAACAAAGTTTGAGCCTTATAGAGTTGGTACATTTAACAGGAAACGAAGTGCACGGGATCTGTTAGTTTATTTATAAAATATTATTACCTATATATTATGTATATAATAAATTATTAAATTATTAGATTCTTGAGTGAAAATATTATCGATAACATCGAGACTGGGGTTTTCAATAACTTAACGCGTTTAAAAGAATTACACTTGGATTACAACAACATTCATAAGCTCGATTTGGAAATGTTTAAGGGCCTTAAAAAACTGGATAAACTGTAAGTATTAAACACATTTTCCATGTGTTCATATTATACAATACACCTAATATAAATAATATATATATAATAAAATATACCTAATATAAACAGTTTGAAATGCATAGACATAATTAATTAATTTTTATCCAGTATGTAAACATATTTTCAGATATTTGAGCAACAATAATATATATAAAGTGAAAAATAGTACATTTTCAAACCTTTCGAAGCTTCAGACATTGTAAGAATATAAATTAACAAATAGCTAGTGATTATATATTTATTTATAAAATATTATTACCTATATATTATTTATACAATAAATATCATTAGTTCCTCTGACAGAGTTACAGTTCTTGTGAGTCACACTATAATGCAGGGCTTGAAACCGTTTTCAAAACCGATTTCAGAAACCGGTAAAAACCGTTTTAAAACCGAAACAGAAAAAAATTTGATACCGGTATTAAAGTCAATACCGAAACCGGAAAAAATTGGCTACTGGTATTAAAGTCAAAACGGAAACCGGAAAAAATTGGATACCGGTATTATAATTTAAAATAAAAACCGAAAAAAATTAGATACCGGTATTAAAGTTAAAACCGAAACCGTAAAAAATTGGAAACCGGTATTAAATTCAAAATCGAAATCTAAAAAAATTGGAAACCGTTATTTTTTTTTTCAATTGACGTGTTTTTAAATACGTGAATTCCATTAATACGCATAATTAATACTCATAATAAAATTTAGATCATGATTAAGATATTGATAACCATTTCATTATTCGCCAAATTATTAGTTGCTTTAAGTAATATAATAATATAAATTATAGTTACTAGCAAATACTATATATGACAATAGGGGAGAAACAATGATAATTGTATAGATGATACAGGACCCTGAAAATACTCGAATGCGCTATATTTGTATCTTTCAAGTTTCAATCCTAGACCGTTCGTTACTTGCCCAGGGGAATTATCCATGTGTCGCGATTTTTGGTACTAGTTGTCCCGTATTTTCTTATAAGCTATAACCCCTATAACCCATATAGTGTTTGCTATTATAATTTATTATTATATTATAGTTATTTATTGGGCAGTGGGCACCACATTACATTTGACATTTGACAACAACATTAGATTATTTTACGGACGACCGCGGCGGCCCGTATATGTCTATTCATATTTTATTGAATAAGTATTAAATTCTAAATAGTATAATGAATAATCCAACAATAAATAATAAGATCATCATATAATTACTGAGAGCCAATTATTTATACACGTACAATACCAGGAAAAACTTAAAATAGCACGGGCTTTAAATTGGGCTTTTGATTTGCGTGCATCTTTAGATGAAGAACTTTTGGAGGCTATAATGGTTATAAGATGTAATGAACTATTTAAAAAAATCATGTTAAAAATATATATAATAGTGTAATAAAAAAGGTGATTGAATAAAAATTAAAAAAATTGAATATTAATTCATAATTGAGGCTTTGGTGTTAAAAAATAATTATACTTAATGATTATTATAACTGGAGCATAATTTTTTTTC
>NC_042493.1:88061090-88067802 GCF_005508785.2 Acyrthosiphon pisum | reverse complement strand
GACAGAGTTACAGTTTTTGTGAGTCACGCTATAATTTCTACACTTTTAAATGTCTAAATAAACATTATTCATTAATCATAATCATATAATTTCTCATAACACCAGTAAATATACGACAGTAAGCAAATTGTATTGTATTCCAGGTACTTGGATAATAATAAAATCGAAAACATCGAGACTGGGGCTTTTAATAACTTAACGAGTTTGAAAGTATTAAACTTGGATTACAACAAAATTCATAAGCTCGATTTGGAAATGTTTAAGGGCCTGAGAAAAATATATAAACTGTAAGTATTAAACAAATTTTCATGTGTTCGTATTGTATAGACTATAGACGAGTGAAAATTACATTTTATATTTTTTAATAGGTTTTTAAACCACAATATGATAAAAAATATTCCACCTGGAACATTTGATTCATTAACGTCGTTGAGTTTTTTTGTAAGTCAGCATGAATTGCCTACAATATATTATATATTATTAATATTACAATAATTGCTATACATTCATTATCTGAATTATATATTTCTAAACCCTAGGAATCTTCAGATATTGTAAGAATATAAATTAAAAAGTAGCTAGTGATTATATATTTATTTATATCATATTATTACCTGTATATTATTTATACAATAATCATTATTTGCTCATCTGACAAAGTTAAAGTTATTGTGAGTTATAATATACCTAATATAAACACTTTGAAATGCATAGATATTATTAGTTAATTATAATCCAGAATGTAAACATATTTTCAGAATATTGAGCAACAATAATATAAGTGAAATGAAAAATGGTGTTTTTTCAAACCTTCCAAAACTTCAAATATTGTAAGAATATAAATTTAAATATATTAATTTAATTATATAATAAATTATTTAATCATTAGATTCTTGCATAGAAATGAAATCGAAAACATCGAGACTGGGGCTTTTAATAACTTAACGAGTTTGAAAGAATTACAATTGGATTACAACAACATTCATAAGCTCGATTTGGAAATGTTTAAGGGACTTACCAAACTAAATAGACTGTAAGTATTAATCATATTTTCCATGCGATTGTATTATACAATACACCTAATATAAATAATATATATAATATACCTATTGTAAACACTTTAAAATGTATATACATTATTAATTAATTATAATCCATAATGTAAACATATTTTCAGATATTTGAGCAACAATAATATAAGTGAATTGAAAAATGGTGTTTTTTCAAACCTTCCGAAACTTCAGATATTGTAAGAATATAAATTTAAATATATTAATTTAATTATATAATAAATTATTTAATCATTAGATTCTTGCATAGAAATGAAATCGAAAACATCGAGACTGGGGCTTTTAATAACTTAACGAGTTTGAAAGAATTACAATTGGATTACAACAACATTCATAAGCTCGATTTGGAAATGTTTAAGGGACTTACCAAACTAAATAGACTGTAAGTATTAATCATATTTTCCATGCGATTGTATTATACAATACACCTAATATAAATAATATATATAATATACCTATTGTAAACACTTTAAAATGTATATACATTATTAATTAATTATAATCCATAATGTAAACATATTTTCAGATATTTGAGCAACAATAATATAAGTGAATTGAAAAATGGTGTTTTTTCAAACCTTCCGAAACTTCAGATATTGTAAGAATATAAATTAACAAATAACTAGTGATTTTATATTTATTTATAAAATATTATTACCTATATAATAAATTATTTAATCATTAGATTCTTGCATAGAAATGAAATCGAAAACATCGAGACTGGGGCTTTTAATAACTTAACGAGTTTGAAAGAATTACAATTGGATTACAACAACATTCATAAGCTCGATTTGGAAATGTTTAAGGGACTTACCAAACTAAATAGACTGTAAGTATTAATCATATTTTCCATGCGATTGTATTATACAATACACCTAATATAAATAATATATATAATATACCTATTGTAAACACTTTAAAATGCATATACATTATTAATTAATTATAATCCATAATGTAAACATATTTTCAGATATTTGAGCAACAATAATATAAGTGAATTGAAAAATGGGGTTTTTTCAAACCTTCCGAAACTTCAGATATTGTAAGAATATAAATTAATAAGTAGCTAGTGATTATATATTTATTTATATCATAATATTTCCTTACCTATGTATTATCTATTTAATATATTATTTAATTACTAGATTCTTGCATTCAAATAAAATCGATAACATCGAGATTGGGATTTTTAATAACTTAACGAGTTTAGACTCTTTATCCTTGCATGACAACAACATTCATAAGCTCGATTCAGAAATGTTTAAAGGACTTACAAAACTAAATAGACTGTAAGTATTAATCATATTTTCCATGCGATTGTAGGTATTATACAATACACCTAATATAAGTAATATATATAATATACGTATTGTAAACACTTTGAAATGCATAGACATTATTAATTAATTATAATCCATAATGTATACATATATTCAGATATTTGAGCAACAATAATATAAGTGAATTGAAAAATGGTGCATTTGCAAACCTTTCGCAGCTTCAGGCATTGTAAGAATATAAATTAACAAATAGCTAGTGTTTATATATTTATTTATAAAATATTATTACCTATATAATAAATTATTTAATCATTAGATTCTTGCATAGAAATAAAATCGAAAATATCGAGACTGGGGCTTTTAATAACTTAATGAGTTTGAAAGAATTACAATTGGATTACAACAACATTCATAAGCTCGATTTGGAAATGTTTAAGGGGACTTACAAAACTAAATAGACTGTAAGTATTAATCATATTTTCCTTGCGATTGTATTATACAATACACCTAATATAAATAATATATATAATATACCTATTGTAAATACTTTTAAATGCATAGATACTATGAATTAATTATGATCCAAAATTTAAACATATTTTCAGATGGTTGAGCAACAATAATATAAGTGAAGTGAAAAATGGTGTTTTTTCAAACCTTCCGAAACTTCAGATATTGTAAGAATATAAATTAATAAGTAGCTAGTGATTATATATTTATTTATATCATAATATTTCCTTACCTATGTATTATCTATATAATATATTATTTAATTACTAGATTCTTGCGTTCAAATAAAATCGATAACATCGAGATTGGGATTTTTAATAACTTAACGAGTTTAGACTCCTTATCCTTGCATGACAACAACATTCATAAGCTCGATTCAGAAATGTTTAAAGGACTTACAAAACTAAATAGACTGTAAGTATTAATCATATTTTCCATGCGATTGTAGGTATTATACAATACACCTAATATAAGTAATATATATAATATACCTATTGTAAACACTTTGAAATGCATAGACATTATTAATTAATTATAATCCATAATGTATACATATATTCAGATATTTGAGCAACAATAATATAAGTGAATTGAAAAATGGTGCATTTGCAAACCTTTCGCAACTTCAGGCATTGTAAGAATATAAATTAACAAATAGCTAGTGTTTATATATTTATTTATAAAATATTATTACCTATATAATAAATTATTTAATCATTAGATTCTTGCATAGAAATAAAATCGAAAATATCGAGACTGGGGCTTTTAATAACTTAATGAGTTTGAAAGAATTACAATTGGATTACAACAACATTTATAAGCTCGATTTGGAAATGTTTAAGGGACTTACAAAACTAAATAGACTGTAAGTATTAATCATATTTTCCTTGCGATTGTATTATACAATACACCTAATATAAATAATATATATAATATACCTATTGTAAACACTTTGAAATGCATAGACATCATTAATTTATTATAATCCAGAATGTAAACATATTTTCAGAATATTGAGTAACAATAATATAAGTGAAATGAAAAATGGTGTTTTTTCAAACCTTCCGAAACTTCAAATATTGTAAGAATATAAATTAATAAGTAGCTAGTGATTATATATTTATTTATAAAATATTATTACCAATATACTATCTATTTAATTATTAGGTCCTTGAGTGGAAATAAAATCGATAACATCGAGATTGGGGTTTTCAATAACTCAACGGATTTAGAAGAATTACACTTGGATTACAACAACATTCATAAGCTTGATTTGGAAATGTTTAAGGGACTTACAAACCTGAGTACACTGTAAGTACCTATTAATCACATTTTTCATGTGATCTTATCATACAATACACCTAAAATAAAGAATATGTATAATATACTTAATATAAACACTTTGAAATTCATTAACATAACTAATTAATTATAATCCAGAATGTAAACATATTTTCAGATATTTGAGCAACAATAATATAAGTGAAGTGAAAAATGGGGCATTTGCAAACCTTTCAAAGCTTCAGGCATTGTAAGAATATAAATTAACAAATAGCTGTTGATTTTATATTTATTTATAAAATATTATTACCTATATATTATCTATATAATGGATTATTAAATTATTAGATTCTTGAGTGAAAATATTATCGATAACATCGAGACTGGCGTTTTCAATAACTTAACGCGTTTAGAAGAGTTACACTTGGATTACAACAACATTCATAAGCTTGATTTGGAAATGTTTAAGGGACTTACAAACCTGAATATACTGTAAGTATCAAATACATTTTTCGTGTGTTCGTATTGTATAGCCGAGTGAAAATGACATTTTATATTTTATAATAGGTTTTTAGACCACAATATGATAAGAAATATTCCACCTGGAACATTCGATTCATTAACGTCGTTGAGTCTTTTGTAAGTCAGCATGAACTGCCTACAATATATTATATTTTATTAATATTATAATAATTGCTATACTTTCATTATCTGAATTATATATTTCTCTAAACAAAACATATATTCTTTCTAATATAGACAGATTGACCATAACCCGTTGACGTGCGATTGCAATATTCTGTTGCTTGTAAACGTGCTGAAAGAAAGAAGTGATGTACTCGGAGATTACGACCTGTCGTGTAATTTTCCCGTAGAAATGAGAGAAATATCGTTGGAAGAAATAACTGAAAATAATTTTAATTGCAGTGAGTAATGATTCTAATTAAATAAAATACATAAAATATATTACATAATATTATATGCTATAATCTACATAGTATAATATTGTCTACAACAGTGCTGTACCTAGCTTTATTGTTGTACAGCCGGTTATTATTGTGTTTTGCCTTAATGGGCACTATTGTTTGACAGATGTCGAGAACGAGTTGTTTTATTTAATAATGTGATGATTTTGACGAGTGTATTATATATATTGTTGTACATACAGCGTCTCCGGATGTAATTGTGGTGCCAGAAAACAAGACATTGTCGGTCGGTGAGCAGTTACAACTCTCGTGCAAAGCTGTAGGAGACCCGGAACCTTCTATAACGTGGGCCAAAGATGATATCGATCTAGAACTTGGGAAAAGAGTTCAGGTAAGATTATTTTAAGAAATAGGGTAATTGATCTTTCGGGAAAACCCGGTGAAAAATCAACTTATATATAATCGTCCACTGTTGTTAAAAAATGTTCTATGGATTATTTACTTTATATTCATTGCATAAACTTAAACTTTTTAGGAATATTTTCCCAATAATTTTGCACCCCTTGCAAGTATTTTCTATTCCTGCACTAAAATCCATCACTAAAGTCTCGTTCGAACTCTTTAGGTTTAGAAAAAAATTGCTTACCACTAATAATAATTTTTAGTTTCTGAGCGTATTCCTTTTAGATTCTGAGTGGAACGATGAATGTATTGATTTTACAATGATGTGTGTTTTTCTATTTTATTTTTTATTTTTGTGTCTGTCATCACCTTATAGGACAGTAAAAGTGCTTGGATTTTCTTCAACAGTATCTTTTCTGATAGGAAAGTGAATCTAGTTGGTACTTTGGGGGGGTCAAAAGTTTTCCAGTAGTTTTCAAAAGCGCCGTGAAAAACAAAAGAAAAATTAAGGAAAAACGGGAATTTTTACACAAAATCGGTTTTTCACAAAATCGATTTTGGCTTTTGGTGTAACTCTAAAACGAATGAATGTATATACATGACATTTTCACTGGTTGTTTATGTTTACATTTTCTATACGCGATGAAATTTTCAAAATATTTTGATTTGATTTGAACTGTTTAGGAACATTTTCATTTTCCATTTTTTTTAGTTTTTTTTCTTAAAATATCAATAAAATTTTATTTGTTGGTTAAAAAAGCTTGAAAATGTAATAGAAAGCTCCTAGTATATTATTTCAAAGGCAGATGAAAAATATTAAAAATCCTTAGTCACAGTTTTTTTTTATAAGCATTTAAAATTCAAAAATTAACAAAATATGGAAAAATCACGAAAATTAGCAAATTATTTTGAGTTAAGAATTCGTAAAAATTTTTCTTTTAAAATCTAAGATTTTAAAATGTAATACAAGATTCCTTATGAGATTATCTACCTTTATCAAAAAAAAAATATCTATAAGAAAGTTAAATTAAATTTTTATTATTGTTTGAAATTCAAATTTTTACAACATTGGATATTCACTCGATTTCTCATAGCGATTTCCTTATTTTG
Organism: Acyrthosiphon pisum; assembly: GCF_005508785.2. Taxonomy (NCBI): domain Eukaryota; kingdom Metazoa; phylum Arthropoda; class Insecta; order Hemiptera; family Aphididae; genus Acyrthosiphon; species Acyrthosiphon pisum. Next base: position 88,061,220 of record NC_042493.1, on the reverse strand, counting down.
TTGTAATTCAAAAACGAATAACTGTAGATACCTGAAAATTTTACTGGATGTTTATATTAGTATTTCCTATACACCATACAATTTTGAAAATATTTTGACTCTTTTTGAGCTGTTTACGGACATTTTCAAG
>NC_042493.1:88047690-88061040 GCF_005508785.2 Acyrthosiphon pisum | reverse complement strand
GATGCAACTATACATCTGCTCCTCAACCTATAATGAATCTAGGAAAAAAACCCACTATGAATGTCTCCCTTGAACTGTATAAGTATAGAAACAATTTGATTACCATTAATAATAACTAGTGTCAAAAGTAAAAATACGTAAAATTCACGAAAATGTCAAAATTATTTTAATACAAAAAAAAAAATCAACAAGCAAACCAAATTAAAATTTTATGAGCGTTTGAAGCTGTTTACGGACAATTTCAAATTTAAATTTTTTTATTTTTTTTTCTATGAATATCAAAAAGTTTTATCTGTTAGGCAAAAAAGCGTGAAAATATAATACAAGACTCCTGATATATTTTAACAATAGCAGTTTAAAAATATTAAAAATCCTTAGTCACAGTTTTTTTTATAAGCATTTAATGTTCGATTTTTGACAATATTTATCAAATTAACAAATTAAAAATGATTTTGTATACATTTATATCTAAAGATTGAAAATTTAAAACAGAGTTCCTTTTATATAGGTTATATATTAATTACTTTATTCTCAATCATATCATCAAATGTATTTAGTAATATCATAGACAGACTGACCGTCTTCGCTCAGAATCGTTTTTCTTATACAACAATATTATATCATTGAATACAAATTTAATACAATCCCTTAGAGTGACCCACTTGGTACCTACTACAGTACTTAACATACAACTGGATTCCTAAGAATGCTGATTGAAATTGTTTTACTTTTTAATACAAGGTTCCAGGGAAGTCGTTCTTATAGCGATCTAAAAATATCGTAAATACATAAATAAACACATTTTTTTTTTATTTGAAAATAAAGTTAAAAATAACAAACAATGTTTATTAGTTTATTCAATGATTTTACATTGAATTTGAATTTTACGTATGTATATCCATTATCCATAATACAATGAAATATAATATTATATTATGAAAAACACTCGTTACTTCTTGGCTATTAACAACATATTTTCAGCAGAGCTACTTCCCTGGTTCTTTTTTTACTGTACTGTTAAAATATATTGTATATATTGATATGCAAATATTAATCCATAGTAAACTAATTACTGCAGGTATTTCAAAACAATACATTGATTATATCAAAAGTGGAAAGAACGGACGGCGGTAAATATAAGTGCGTGGCGTCCAATTATCTTGGACGAAAATCTTTCGAGGCGATGGTTAACGTAAACGGTAATATCACGTATATCACTATATAGTCATATATCATTATATCATCATACGAGTTCTAAATCTCATGTGACTTTAAAGTTCCAAAAAATCAAAATTTCCATAATGCATCCTTCGTCAATCACTCTTTGTGTGATACACAATTAAAAATATATTATATTTATAACCAGGCGTTGATCTAGAACTATAATTAAGGGAGATCATTTTTTCGATATCGGAACTATAAACATTTATTTAAGTTTAAAAAACACAAAAATAATGGATTTTGAAACAATATCAACAATATCAAACAATATCAAAAATTAAAACAATACTTCGCATATAATGTTCTAACCTATATATTGTTTATATCCATATCAATTTAGAATCTTACCTATCACTACAATTTGTAATCATTTTAATCTTACACGTAATACAACATAATAACTAAACAATTCACAAGAACAAGTGAACGTTAAATGAATAAACAAATACAAATATAACTTTTGCCTACTTCATATATATTATTTATTTAAACAACTATAATATTATGTATGATTTATTTTAGGTTTTGGCGGAAAACGATTGTAATACCATGTTTTTTTTTATTATTATTATATTAGCGAATTATCTATTGTATAATGACATAATATTGTAAACAATTTATTATTATTATTATTATTGTGACTTGTGTATTGTATATTTTACAATTAACATGCATATTGTAATATATAATATAAAGTAACAACTGCATATTTGGCAGAACTACAATACAGTTTATAGTTAAATTTAACCAATTTGAAATGATTTTCTATGTTATATAAGTCGTAGTACAACATAATATTATGTTTTAATTAAAATTTATTAATTCAAAATTATCTTGTCAATCTGCATTGTTTTTGCTAAGATGTAATAGCATTGATTATAAATGATAATAATTATAATAAGTATTATGTATTATGTTTACATATCGTTATAGTTATAATTATCTCGAAGCTTGTTCAGTCCAATTTTCATAGCTTTGTTTATTGGTTCAATAGTTATTTCGTAGATAATATTATTGTTAATATTTATTATATTGTACTATATAGTTTAAAAATGTTTATATTAATAATTAGTTTTATTCAATGGCACACACTCCCATTGATATTCCTTACATATAATTATACGTATTTATTAAATCTAATAAAATCATTTTTAATAGTTTAAACGAGTTTAATATTACTATATTATATATTTATATTATATTTTATAAATTACACGTAATGCGAAAAACATGCGTCCAAAATAATAGGATTTTGATCCATTGGTTGTTGTTTGTCTTTGACCTTTTTTCATATACCATAATATTTTTCACTTAAACTTTATTTACTGCAGTTGTATATTTATAATATTATTCACACGCGTGTTCGTATTTTATACATAATAATGCTTACTTCAATAAATTAACAATGACCATCGGTTGTTATCTCGTTAATTTTATATTTCTCAGTAGAGCTCACCTATACTGATTACCTATATAATATACAATCTATTATTCTAATCTTTTTGGGATTATTTGTTCATTATTATCAATATTTCTCTTAAAAAAAAAAGGTTTGAGTTAATGGGCTCACCTATCAAAAAAAATGTATGCGTATTATAACATCAGTAAATGTGTATGCGTGTATTATTACAAAATACAAATTATGTATTGATATATACCTACTTTAATTAAATTGCATACATTAGGTATTTATACCAATTTTTAATAACATTTCTCTGTTTTACTCTATCAGGCTAACCCTTTGTATTCTAATACATATAAATTAGGTGTTTTTATTATAGATAACATATTATTGATTATATGTCGTACATTATCCTAATAGGAAAACGTGTAGGTTGTTCGTAATCGTTGTTTATTTAAATTAATCGATCACAATATTATTCATCCTACTTTTAAATGTTCATAATATTATTATACTTGCCCTTTGTAGGGTATTTGACCAAATTCGAATATTGTTGTAAATGTAGGTTTATGTTGCATATCAACAAATTACAAAAATACCAAACAAGTGTATGTAAAAGAAGAATCAAGTAATTAAAATCCCAAAATAGTCAAATTGTGTATTTTAAAATATACTTATACATTAGTTTTGAATATTACAAAATACAAAAACATAAAGTACCTAGGACCTAGGTACACAAACGTTCTTTAACATGGGAGTATGGTACCCATGCACTACGTAAATAATACGGTTTTTAAGTATGTTATTAAATGTATAAAATCGGATCCACACTGGACGAGAAAACAAAACATAAGTCATAAATTCATCTTTTCCCAACACAGACGTGGTTGGTTTAAACTATAAATTCTTTTTAAAAACAGAAACAAAATAAAAACCAGACTCGGTCAACACACATAAATTATACAATGAGTAGGTACAGAATAATCATCGATCTATTTTTACACAGTTTTATGATATAATAGTATGTATGGAAATTGAACGATAATTATAATTATACGAGATGTTAGTACAAAGGTTCTTTGATAATGTAAAAATATTTTTACGTTTTATTCCCTAACGTTGGTAATTTAAATTATAAATATATTATAAATTAATAATTAATAGTAAATTTTGAAGTTAACAATACCTACCTAATTAGAATGTGAAATTTTATTGAATATAATAAACTTGAGTTTTCTGTTTCTTTTAAAGGAGAGAAAATAAATATTTTTTTCGTATATCTGTTTTGATATGACGATAATATTAAGCTATAATGAGTGAATAATAAAAAATTATTTTAGTTGAAGTCTTATTGATTGATGATGAATACTTTTATAGAAATCAATAGCTAAGAGCCTAACAGTCAACATGACAATTTGTATACACGTTTCACTTCATAATATGAAGTGTTGGTATTATAGATTTAATAAGTAGATATAATATCATCTGAAATCTGAACCTAAAACAGTTGTATTATAGAATCATAGAATATTTAATGATTACTTATAAATATATGAATACATTGTCAATTAACACAATAATACGTCATTTTATGATTTTCGTATTACAATTAGGTACTACTTAGTTTACACCTATTAATGGTTTATTTCTGGGCTGAAATCATTTTTAAAATTACCGTTCACTGTATCACGATATTATGATTGAAATAAGTAAGATCTGAAAAGTTACACTAAAAGTCAAACAACCCAATAATAACATATTAAATTATGTTTAATATTATATCATATAAATTTGCTATGAAATATTCATATAATTACAGATAAAACCCACGGGTAGAGTAGGTACATGTTATTTAATTGTATAAATAATAAAAACTAAGCTGAGCTCATTATTGCGATACTATTTATATACCCCATTAAAATGTAATATATAAGAATAATATTATAATATAAAAAAAATTGTCTCGCTTCTTTAAAATTTAATATTTTTTCTGAGACCTATATATTATACAAATAAAGTATAGTTATAGGTTTCTTAATTTCTAACATAAATACCCATCAGTACCTACATAATATTTTGATTTACAAGACGTGTTGATATATTATATTGTTGATTTTTATTTATTTGTCCGTAGTTGCTGTAAATAAATTGTATATAATATGGAAATATAATTTTTTGCGTTGTATTAAAATAATACGTTACTCACTGCGGTACCCACACACAATCACACTCACACTAATCATCATTGACGACGGCAACGAAATTGCATATTGCCTAAATATTGACCCTTATTAACGAAACATGAGCAGGTCCCTTAACAAGGTTGCTAAGGCAATGAATTGATATCAATTATCAGTTGCTAGTTATTAGGCACTACAACGTTAGACTTTAATTTTATAATATTAATTTCATCTTTGTTATCGTTTGGTTATCATGGCAATTGCAACAACAGTCAGAAAATAATATTATATAAACAAGCCAAATACCACTCACTTAGTCATCTCTACTTCTCAAAAACTACAAACAGCGTTCAAGCTTGAAATTTGGAATAAACTTTCCAATTGAATTTAGCTGAAATATCAGAGATTTATACCAGAAAAGTTTAGAGAGTATAAATAGTTCCATCACAATATTTATATCAAGTCTAGTTGCGCCACTGGCTATAACCTATGCTATAACCTATGCTATATTATAGTCATAGTCGACTATAGTCCGTGGTACTAGACGGTTGTGTTGTTCGTTTTAGTGTCCGTTATCGTGGTGCCCTTTGTATTATCATTAATTTTCAACGCTAATTATGTCGGTTTCTTCGCCGTCTGATAGTGATGATAAATTTAATAAACTTATTATTATGTTCAACGATTTAAAAAGCTCGCAGAATAAAATCATATTATCACTTAATTCATGCCGTGAGTCTATTAAGTCACAAGAAATAAAACTGTCTTCATTTGATTCCAAGTTTGACTTACTTTCCAATCAAATTACCTCGGTAATGGAAGAAAATAAGTCATTGAAATCTAGAATTGAGCATCTTGAATCTAAGCTATCATCCGTCGAACAATCTCAAAGCAATACCCACTCTACCGATCAAGAAAAACTTTTCTCAGAATTTATGGACCGTCAATCCAGATCTCGTAACATTATATTGTTTAACTTGCCAGATCTCTCAACATCTAATGATGTCCATAACAACGACGTTTCACTTATTGACGAGATGTTTAATATTATCGGCATATCTACCAAACCTCTGTCTGTTCATCGTTTGGGAAAGCCTTCGAGTAAGCCTCGTCCTATTCGGATTGTTATGCCGTCACCGTCTGATGTTTTTCAAATTTTAAAAGTTAAACGGCAACTTTCAAATGTTGATAAATTTAAAACTGTTCGGGTTTCATCTGACCAAACATTACAACAGCGTAAGTTATACTCCTCGGTTGCCACTGAACTTAAAACACGCAAAGATGCTGGTGAATCCGATATATTTATCAAGTTCGTCAATAATTTCCCGACCATTTCAAAAAACGGTCAGCGAGCCCAACATTAGTTAATAAAATTTCCATCTACTATCAGAACATTCGAGGTATTAATACTAAATTGGATATGTTTACTCGTAATGTCTCTCTATGCAATTATGATATTATTATAATTACTGAAACCTGGTTATCTGACAATGTAATCAACGCGGAACTTGGACTTTGTCACCGTTACACTATTTTTCGATGTGATCGTTGCAGTACTCGTGATGTTATTACAAGAGGTGGTGGAGTGCTGATTGCAGTCAAGAACCAGTTCTCGTGCCGTCGTCTTCCTATCTTGGACAACTCAGTTGAGCAATTATTTATACAAATTAGTGAAAAATCTTTATCTTTAGTTATAGGTGCTGTTTATATCCCCCCTGCTTCTGATATTAATGTTTACGACATACACTTTAATGCTATTGATGTTTTGTTAAATAATAACTGTCATTCGAAATTTTTAATTTTTGGTGATTATAATCTACCAAATATTAGTTGGCAATCTGTAAATGGTTCAATTGTCGCTTCAGGTGTTCGTGCCGGTTCTCTCGAATCTAATGTGTTAGCGCATTTGTCTTATCTAAATTTAATGCAATTTAATTTGATATATAATCGCTCTGGTTCGTTACTTGATCTTATTTTTTCTAACGTATTTGATATTAATGTAATTAACGAGATTCACACGTTATTACCATTAGATTCTATGTACCATCCAGCACTATCAGTTGAATTACCTATTTTACCATTTAAGTACTTAGAATATAATGAACAAATGTACGATTTTGTCAATTGTGATTATAATAGTATTAGATCAAATCTTGCTTCGTTGGACTGGAATGGCATATTCAATGGTCTAGATATTAATGATACAGTAAATATATTTTATGAAAACGTTTTTAAAATAATTAATGCCTATTGCCCGGTTAAAACTGTATATTTAAAAAAGCACCCTCACTGGTTCAGTAGTTCTTTAAAGAAATTAATTCTTGATAAAAAAAATTGCTCATAAAACATATAAACAATCACCTAATTCATATAATTACAACAAATTTTCTAATTTACGTGCATGCTGTAAGGCTCAAAATAAAATTGATTATAATATTTTTATCCAAAAAACTCAAAATTCTATTACTAGTAATCCTAAGTTATTTTGGAAATATGTTAATAGCAAACGTTCTACTCTTTCACTCCCAAACTCTATGTATTACAATAATGAAAATATTTCCGGTGGTAATGACATTACTAATTGCTTTGCTCAGCATTTTTCCAGTGTCTTAAATATGCCGTCAGTTACAGAAAGTATTGTTGATTATTACAATACAAGTATTCCTTCTGTTGATTTAAATTCATGCACTCTGGCTATTAGCGATGTTTATAATGAGCTCAATGAAATCAATTATAGTACTTGTTCTGGTCCAGATAATATTTCTAACACATTTTTTTATGCAATGTAAATTTGTTTTATCAACTCCCTTATTGATGATATTCAATCGGTCTCTTGCTATTGGAGTCTTTCCGGACCAATGGAAAATATCATATGTCTCTCCGGTTTATAAAAGTGGAGATATTAACCATGTAATTAACTATAGACCTGTCTCCATTATATCAATTATTCCTAAAATATTCGAGGGTATCGTATACAAGAAGATTAGTCCGCTCTTTAAAAATTTTATTATAAACGAGCAGCATGGTTTTATGTCAAGTAGATCCACTACTACTAATCTCTTGGTTTTACAACATTTTATTTTAAATGCATTTAAATCAAATTGCCAAGTAGATGTAATATACACTGATTTTGCTAAGGCCTTTGACCAGATAGATCATAGTATTCTCATCAAAAAATTATTCCAATCCGGTCTCCGCAATCCATTCTATTATTGGCTAGTCTCTTTCCTATCTGGCCGTAAGCAGTACGTGAAATTTAAAAATTATAATTCTTATATTTACAATGTCACCTCTGGGGTTCCTCAGGGATCTCATTTAGCTCCTCTTCTTTTTAATATTTATATTAATGATATTAGTAATATCAACTCAAATATACTGCTATTTGCTGATGACGCTAAACTCTTCCGTATTATAAAAACTCCACTAGACTCTAAACAGCTTCAATATGATCTTGATAACATAAGTAATTGGTGTGATAATAATAAATTATACTTGAATGTTTCAAAATGTAAAATTATAACTTTCACTAGAAAGCGTGTGTCTATATTAAACAAATACTTTTTAAATGGTATTGAACTAGAACGAGTTAATCTAGTTAAAGATTTAGGTATATATCTTGACTCCTCTCTTTCATTCAATGATCACCATGTCCATATTCAGAATAGAGCGTCATCAATGCTTGGCTTTATAATGCGTAGTTGTAATAATTTTGATAATCCTTTAGCACTAAAATCACTTTACTGCGCTCTAGTTAGATCAATTTTTGATTATAATTCAATAATATGGTCTCCATACACACTAGGTCCAATTTATTCTATTGAGGCGATTCAAAATCGTTTCTTGAGACTTATATCCATCAAGTGTAATATTAAACGTTTGCCTCACACTTCATATGAACCATTGTTACTATATCTAAACATTGATACTCTTCAAAACAGAAGGATTAAAAATGATATTAGCTTTATATTTAAACTATTAAATGGATATATTTACTGTCCTGATCTTTTGTCAAATATATCATTTCTAGTTCCTGGTCATTCAACTAGACAGACAGACACCTTTTATGTGCCATTCCAGCGCACTTTATATGGTAAGAACGCCCCCTTAATTAGATGTATGCAACATGTAAATAATTTTAATGTCGATCTTTTTATTTGTTATTCTGTGAGTTCATTTAATTTATATCTTAGAAATTTATTCACTTAAAATATTTTTGTACCTCCACAACAATCATTATATATATATTTATACTATTTTATATTCCACAATAACCATTATGTACATACTATTTTATATTCCACATACTATTGTAATTGGGCTCGCCCGTTAAATTAATAAATAAATAAATAAATTATGTACGATGTACGGGCGCTGAACGTTTGGTCACATTGACCCAAAAGCCAACACGTTTGGGTACAAATAGACACAACGTTTGGACACAAAATAAAAGGTATTTTATAGTTTTACCTGGTAAATCAAAGAACGTTTGGGCAAAGGTAGGCAAGTTAATGAAAATAATTAACTTAAGTTAAGTTAAGTTAAGAGGACACAAGATCGATAAGTTAAAAGTTAACAGATAACAAATTATAAATTTAACTCGATAAGTTGAAAGTTAATATAGAAAAAAATATCAGCTTAACTCAGTTTAAAAAAAGTTAATCTATTTTTTTTTTTAATTAGTAATAGTATGTAAATCACATAAAGAGTGATTGTGTCTTTCTAATTTCTAATCTATTAGTTATAAAAAACAATTTTATTGAACTTTTATCATGATGTAAACTGTATACCCTTTTACTTTTACTTGACTATTATTCACTAATTCAAACTATACTCATCTCAAATTAATAATTTAACAAATATATTTTTTTATATTGTATAGCAATTGAATGCCATTATACGTGAAGATGAGTAGGTACATGGCCTTCATATATATTATAAGTTATAATATAACATTAAAACATAACGATTGTCAATTTGTAATTTAAAATTATTAATTTTATTAAAAACATATATAATTGCAACTCGCAACTCGCATAATAGATAATTTACAATTTAATAAAATATATTAATATACACAAAATTATGTTATCAAGAAAAAGAGCAGAAATGTTAGTGTTTTTGTATTGGATTATTTTTATTTTATACTGATTTAGTAATATTTACGTATAAACAAAAAATTTCAAAATGTTTTTAACTTGATGGATTTTTTTAAAGTCAACTGAGAAAATCTAAGTTATTTCAACTGTAAATTAAACTAGTTAAGTTCATAAGTTGATTAGAAAATGAACTAACTAGCTAAGTTAAAAAGTTTAAAAAAAATTAACTTTTTAACTTAACTTTAATTTTTTAACTAGTTAATGCCCACCTTTGCGTTTGGGTATACAAGACACGTTTGGGTAAATCTTATAAACACGTGATATACAATAGTGGTATACTTTATACTTTAACTCCAAACCAATTAATATCAATTACCTTCTAATAATTCAGATAATGTTGAGTATATTTTAAAAAAATACAGTGAGTTTAAAGTTGACAACAATATAAGGAATTATCTATATGACATCGGTCCACTTTTTGTCCGAAAAAAAAATAAATATAGATGAGTAAAAAAATAAAATAAGATTTTAATAGAATTTTTGTAATGAATGACCAAATATTTTAATATAATATGACAAAATAAAATAATTAAAATATTAATAATAAAAAATAAAATAATGCACATTTTTGAGAGACTATTAAGAGCCAACCTCCTCGCGGTGTCTCCTGGGTAACGCTAATAGTCTCTAAAAAACAAAATTTAAAAGTATAAAAGTAAAAAAGGCGGGTAAGTCGTGGATGTCGCTCTGCTGTACAGTAGGTTACAAGTGGGTTACTGTAATGGATGGAATTAAATTTGAATCCAATGATATTATATCATTGTATACGAAAAACGATTCTGAACGGAGATGATTTGTCAGTCTAGGATATATTATTTTTAAAGAAAAACTTATGGAGAACCTTGTACCAAATTTTAAAAACTTAGTTATAAAAGAAAAAATTTTTACGATTTTTCAACCACTAAATTACTTGCAAATTTTCGCAATTTGACATATTTCGTATAAATTTGAACTTTAAATGCTATAAATAAAAAATTGTGACTAACGATTTTGGATTTTTTTTTTATCACTGTGAGAACAACTTATAAGAAACCTTGTATTAAATTTTCAAAGTTTTCTACTTTGAAAATTTAACCCTGTATAGACAACGCTAATATAAACATCTGTTGCAAATTTCAAGTGCTTACAATAATTATTTTTTGAGTTACAGTAAAATTAAGTTTTCGTTTTTGTCAAAAATTGGTTTTGCGTAAAAATTCGCGTTTTTCCGTTATTTTTTTAAGGTTTTTCCTGCCGCTTTTGAAAAGTATTGGGAAATTTTCACTTTTGACCCCCCAAAGTACCAACTAGATTCACTTTCCTTTCAGAAAAGGTACAACTTTTGAAAATCGAAGCATTTTTACTGCTCCAAAAGTTGTCGTCAGACACAAAAAAAAAACACACATCATTGTAAAATCAATACATTCATCACTTCGTTCAGAATCTAAAATATAACATATAAACGTTGGTACCCAAACGTAGTATTATTTCAAAAATATTATGTTACCCAAACGTTATATTGATTACTGGGGTCTGAAAAAAGTGTAGGTACCTAAACGTGTGTTCCCAATCGTTTTATCAAATCTCAGGTAAAAATATCGTTTTGTGCCCAAACGTGTTACGGCCCGATGTACCTATAAGGTAGGTATATAAAAAATTACAATAAATAACTCGCCAATATTCTTGTTATCGCTGCAGCTCGGATAACGGCTTACGACAACAACGTGTTTCCAAATCGAACACCGATTATAGATTACAAAAATTTCCTTTTTGCCTTTTTTTCCCTTTTGTACTTATAAATGCCTTTTTTGTGTTTAATTTTCAGTTGATTTTATAAATTTATACACAGCTTACGTATTATCACTACAAATGGGTTTTATTCTTCGCAATATTTACCGATATCGTCTTATCGAGTATTTGGAATAGCCATAAAGCTCACTTTTTTATTTTGTATTTTATTTATTATTTATGAATTGCCTTATTATATAAATTAAATACTATTTTTTGCCTTTTTTACATTTTAAATGCTTTATTTATTGATTATTGCTACACATACCGTTGTTTTAATATTTCTAAATGTTAATAATACAATATACTAGCTGACCCGTCACAGCTCCGCCCGTGATTGGTTGTTTATTTTGCCTTCGGACACTGATAATTTTTTATTCAAACTTTATCGTTTTATGTGATAGGCAAGTAAATATATGAAAAACGGTTAATGAAAACGTATGAAAATGTTTCTAGAGGTATTAATGGTAAATATATTTTTATAGCAGAACCCATGCACTACATTGCCCGTAAAATAGTGCAACTCTTAAAAAAATTATGATTGTTTAACTATTTAAGGGTGTATTTTACTGCATAAGAGCAACTCAGCCACCCTGGTAGGCAATCTGACTACGTCGGATCGTGGACAAAGGGAAACTCTTTCACCTACTGGTAGGCAATGTTCAATAATTCGATTTGATGCAACCTTATACCTGATCTGTCCAAATAACCAATAGCAACCGATAATAAATCAACACTAATTTCTACTGTAAACTGTTAATATTTTCAGTTTCTATTTTTTTTTCTATAAATATCAATCAAATTTTATTTGTTCGTTAAGAAAGCTTAAAATTGTAATGGAAGGCTCCTAGTATATTATCTTAAAGGCCGATAAAAAATTTAAAAATCCACAGTTACAATTTTTTTTATAAGCATTTTAAGTTCAAATATTGATAAAATATGTAAAAATGACAAAAATTTGCAAATTATTCTGAGTTAGAAATTCATAAAAAAATTTTTTTAATCTAAGATTTGAAAATGTAATTCAAGATTCCTCATAAGTTTGTCTACCTTTACCAAAAAAAACAAAATGTTTACAAGAAATTCAAATTACATTTATATGAGCGTTTGAAGTTCATCTTTTTACAGTATTGGATGTTCACTCAATTTTTCGTGTAGTGGTTTTGTTATTTTATTGTAATTCAAAAACGAATAACTGTAGACACATGAAAATTTTATTGGATGTTTATATTAGCATTTTTTATACACCATAATTAAAATATTTATTTTGTCTAAAACGGGTTATTATATTTATTTCTAAATTTAAATTAGCTAATTATAATGATTATCTTGATCTGTCAATTTTAACTCCTTCTGTACCATTAGATTTAAATTTGTAAATTTATAATTTCTAGACCGACTAAATTAACGATTAAAATAAAGTATTATACAAATTAATAAATATTTTAATCTGATACTAGAATATTGCCTCATCACACCACCATCGCCCCCCTTTTAAAGAATAAATAACTTTATTTATTTTAATTTATTATAAAAATGTAAATATTGGGCTCTAAGTTACATAAATTATATTTAAATCGTCAACTCTATTTTTATCATTCAATTTAAAAATTGGATATTTACATTT
>NC_042493.1:88046338-88047640 GCF_005508785.2 Acyrthosiphon pisum | reverse complement strand
GATCTTTGTCAAATATATCATTTCTAGTTCCTGGTCATTCAACTAGACAGACAGACACGTTTATGTGCCATTCCAGCGCACTTTATATGGTAAGAACGCTCCCTTAATTAGATGTATGCAACATGTAAATAATTTTAATGTCGATCTTTTTATTTGTTATTCTGTGAGTTCATTTAATTTATATCTTAGAAATTTATTCACTTAAAATATTTTTGTACCTCCAAAACAATCATTATATATATATTTATACTAATTTATATTCCACAATAACCATTATGTACATACTATTTTATATTCCACATACTATTGTAATTGGGCTCGCCCGTTAAATTAATTAATAAATAAATAAATAAATAAATATCGGTGTTGACCCGACTGAAAATTCCAAGTCGATGCTCATTTATTAACTTCTTCACATTACGTATTGCTTCAAATTTTTTTTAAATAATATTATCGTTTATGGGGCATATCTTGTCCCTTATACTAGATACTCCGCAAAAGTAGCAGTTGAAAAATATTAAAAATACATGGGCACATTTTTTTTAAAAGCATTTAAAGTTTCAAATTTAAAGTTAAACATTTAAAAAATGTTCAACTTTTATAGCTAAGGATTGAAAAGTTACAAAGATGTTCCTCGTAAATAGGTTGTTTTGTAAACGAAAAATCTCAAAAATATTTTTTTATGGTTATTTTATATTCAAATTTGGACGAAATTACATAAATAACCAGGAATAACGATTTTAGTTATTTTGTTGTAACTTTATAATATTAATTTAACTTGACGGCTACCGTAATAATAATAGGTAATGACAATATAAATGTAATATAAAAAAGGTGGGTAAGTGGATGTCGCTCTGCTGTACAGTAGGTTAGAAGTGGGTCACTGTATAATGGACAGTATTAAATTTGAATTCAATGATGTAATATCACTGTATAAGAAAAACGATTCTGAGCGGAGACGGTATATCAGTCTATGTATTAGACATAATTATACTTATCTATGGTATTAAAAAAAAATTGACCTATAATAGGTACCGATAATAAATTCCAAATTAATCATATCATAATATCTATTAGGTACTTATAAGTTATAACGCGTTATACATCAACAAAAAACCGTGGTAAAATCATAGATATATAATAGTATACTTTAGAAGTTTCAAGTACCCACGAATAATATTATACAATCACAACAAAATAACTAAAATAGTTATCCTAGTTTTTAATATGTAATTTCGTCCAAATTTGTACTTAAAATGACTATAAAAAATAAACTGTGTAAATGTATTTTTTAAGATTTTT
>NC_042493.1:87999276-88044916 GCF_005508785.2 Acyrthosiphon pisum | reverse complement strand
AAAAAAAATAAAAAAAAAAACACACATCATTGTAAAATCAATACATTCATCGTTCCACTCAGAATCTAATATCCACACTGACAAACCGTCACCGCTCCGAAATCGTTTTTCGTATATAAGTCAGGAATCTCTAGAAGTTCTATAGGCAGGAATATACCGGAATTTTGCCAGAATTCAGTTAGTACTTAAAAATGGCAAGATATGTCTACTTTAAAGTTTTACATACGCAGTACAATATATTGATACCTACATATATTTAACGATATTAAAATAGTTAATGCGCTAAACGGCAGGAAATATCTCCTAATGACAAGACATCGGAAGGCTGTAGAGGCACGGTGGTCGTGAATGGATGCATGGTTTGTCATTTTATCGATTGTTTCTTAAGTAAACATACTCTACAGGAAATGGTTTCTAATGGCAATATGGCAGCCGTGAACGGATACAAGGTTTCTCCTTTTATTGATTATTATTCTTTAAGTGAAAAGACTCTACAGGCAATGGTTCCCAATGACAATTTGGCGGTGGTTGTATAGGTGCCAGTGGATATGACCGGATATGTGGTTTGTCATTTTATCGATTATTCTTTATGTGAAAAGACTCCTATTGGAATGCCCTTTTATCGATTATTCTTTAAGTGAAAAGACTCTTCAAGCAATAGTTCCCAATGACAATTTGGCGGCGGTTGTATAGATGCGGGTGGACGTGACCGGATGTGTGGTATGTCATTTTATTGATTGTTCTTTAAGTAAAAAGACTCCTAATGGTATATCATTTTATCGATTATTCCTTAAGTGAAAAGACTCCTAATGGTATGTACTTTTATCGATTGTTTCTCAAGTAAACATACTCTACAGGAAATGGCTTCTAATGGAAAAATGGCAGCTGTGAACGAATGCATGGTTTCTCCTTTTATTGATTATTATTCTTTAAGTGAAAAGAGTCCTAATAATAAGTAATTTTATCGATTGTTCTTTAAGTGAAAAGACTCTTCAGGTAATGGTTCCCAATGACAATTTGGCGGCGGTTGTTTAGGTGCCAGCGGACGTGACCGGATGTGTGGTTTGTCATTTTATTGTTCTTTAAGTGAAAAGACTTCTAATGGTAGGTATATCCTTTTATCGATTATTCTTTAAGTGAAAAGACTCCTTATGGTATGTCCTTTTATCGATTATTCTTTAAGCGAAAAGACTAATGGTTTGTCATTTTATCGATTGTTCTTTAAGTGAAAATACTCTACAGGAAATGGTTCTTAACGATAATACGGTAGCGGTTGTATAGGCGCTGGTGGCAGTGAGCATATCCATGGTATTGGAAATAGCACCGGCTTGCCATTAATGTATGATAAATATGTTAAATTTTTCTCACATTTTACATATATAAAATTGTTTTTTGTTAGTTCAGTCTGGCAACAAATTATTTCAGATAATTCGTTCTATGTAAGTGGAATTCGACGAGGTATTGACAAACACACACACCGGAGAAAAACCATACACATCGGATATCTGTGACCAGTCTTTCAGCCAAAATAACAATTTGAGGCGCCTTCAACGAACACACACCAATACGCGTGCAATGTATGCGATAAGTTTTTTTCTGCTGTTTTTGTGAATCGTGTTATGGATAATATAGTGCAGTCCACCAGATGAATAACATTATATAAAATATAATATCTACCTTTAAGACAGTGGTTCCCAACCTTTTTACCACCACGACCCACCTCGACAATATTTTTTAGGTCATGGACCACATCAATTTTACAAAAACTAGGAAGACCTTTTTTTTTTATTATTATTATGTAATATAAATTTATAAATAAACGCCGTCGGAATCGCCAATGAGTCCTTCTTCGTTGGAAGTCGAGAAAAAACAGTTACAAATTTTGCATCACGCCCCAAAGGAAAAATGAAATATTTTTAAATTTTGTAGGTATGGCTCGCGGACCACCTCACGATGTCTCGCGGACCACCGGTGGTCCACGGACCATAGGTTGGGAACCAGTGCTTTAAGAAGTACATGGCGAGTTTTTCATTCATCGCAACTTATTCTGGTCAAAAATATTTTCTATAGCGACATGGAGTGGCGGTACGTACTACTGTAAATTGATTGTTTTTTTGAAATGTGTGGACCCGTTCAAGATCGACAATCAACCAGTGTTTACCGTCAATTAACTATTTATAGGACTTTGAAATTGAGTTATTATAGATGAGTGTAATTTTATGTTTGATTCAGGGATTGAAACTGGTCTACCTTGAGCTTTCAGAGGCCTATATTTTAGTATTTTTAAATATATTCAATTTAATAAAGAACAATTTATATCAAGACTAAAATTAATATACCAATCACTTGTATATATGTATACAGTATTATAGTGTGACTTATGCGTACAGCCGAAAAAACTGACTGTCACTTTCGACACGTATTTGCAAGAGATCGTTTTACTGCACTCGTCGAAAGTTTCAGTCGGGCGCAATCATCATTTTTTTCATACGTAATTAGTAATATATTAAATTTCCACCGGGGAAAAAGTGTTGAGATGTGTTGCACGATGAAGAATTTGCGTTTTCATTTTTTTTTTTTTTTAAGAATTTAAGATACAATTCTTAATAAAAAACGTATTATTATACAGGTACCTATAGTCTATATTCTTTTATTAATTATACCAAAAAACTATTAATACAATAAGGAATATTAAATTATATTTAAATTCATTGAGAAGTTTACTTGAGATCGATCGTATGTATAATTAATTTTGAACAATTTCCTAAAAATTGTACGTCCTAAAAATGCAATAATTAAGGCAGAAAATAAAAGTCGAAATTTGAAAATTTAGGTTGGTTGATTTCAATTACAAACTTTAGAAATATTTAATTCAAATCAAAAATGTCGTTGTACAGTACTATTATAGTAGTATTGTAGTTTATAAGCTATAGGTATGTCGAATGATATGTTATTTAATAACTGTGCCAGTATCTTTTCCGATGTGTCACTTTTGCCGGTATTACTATATATACTTATAACTCTAAGTAAAACGACTAGAAAAAAAGAAAAACGGCTCTAAGCAAAGACTTAGATTGTCAACCTATAACGTAACTAAGTCTATTTTATGATATTATTGTGATTAAAATAATGTACTATACTATTAGGAAATAGTAAAACTTCAGTAGGTTTAATAAGTTTTTGCTAAATAAATTGTATTTGAAAATGTCATAGTGAGTACAATAATTTTGAATTAAAACAAAATATTTAAACATTTTACTGTTCATTTAAATATTTATTTAATATCACCCAATTATAAGCTTAGAATTTCTAAGGAAAGTTCGGATAAGGTATTTATATGCCTACCAATCATATTAGAAAGTTAAAGTAATAATTTTTATTGGGCACCCATATCTGATAGATTTTCACAACTGGTCTAGTTAGTTCTGTACCACTTGATTTTCGTAGAGTAATGACTATTACTACTCCGTCCTTTCCTGGATGTATTTCCGTAATTCACACAAGTTGCCAAGAAATTGAAGGAGTGTTGTCTTCTTTCAGCACAGCCAGTGCACCAATATCGATCTGTGTAGGTGACTGTAACTACTATGTCTTGCCTTGCAGTGAAGACAAATATTAATTTTTTTAACTTTACAAAACAGTTGAAAGGCTTTCTGTATTATTAACCATCGCTTCAGTCGATTTAACGGAATTTCACTAACATCAGTGTCAGGTGACGCTAAGAGAGAGTCTCCTACCAGAAAGTGGTTTGGCGCTAGACCTTGATTATCTCCTGGTTCGGAAGACAGAGCAGTCAATGGACTTGAGTTGAGGCATGATTCTACTTGTGTTAATAGTGTGGCTAGTCCTTCGGCATAGATGATAATTTACATGCTTTCACTGATAACTCCCAGAGGCCTCCAAAGTGAGGATCATTGAGGGAATGAATACCCATTGGATGTCGTCATCAGCTAGTACATCGGTAACTGATTGACTGTTGCACGTATTCATCAGTTAGTGACTTAAATCCTTGCAACTGCCAACAAAATTGGTTTCATGGTCAGACCATATTTTTTTTGACTGGGTAGGCCACACTTTGAAATTTATTGACGTAGTGAAGCTAAGAATGCTTCACTGGATCGATTGCTTACTAGTTCTAACTGAACAGCCTTTGTTTCCGTGCATACAAATACAGATGTATGCCTTTACTAGCACAATCTTCGCTTCGATTCGCAATCCATGTTGTTGAACAAATGTGGTGTATTGGTACTGGGTTTGTTGTTGATTGTTTGTTTTTCCCGCTACAATCAACCTAGTTATGGTTTGAACAATCACGACGAACCCCTCGTAAACCAATTTTTTCATTCAATAGGACTCCAAAAAATCCTTCATTTCCAATTAGTAGGTCAATACCGGAAGTGGAATGGAACTACGGATCACTTAATGAGTGTCCGATTTTTGTTGGTACTGATCAGGAAGAGATATCTACATAAATATTGAGTGCTGGCACAACTGGCAGTACTTGACCATTTACGGTACATGAGAGTAAACAAGTAGTCTAAAAACGAGATTGAATTAATACTTTACAACATTTTGAGGGAGTTGTTCAAACTCCATTTACACCACTTATTTGAAGTGTGCTGTGTTAGTTAGAGAAAGTGTACTATCCAGTGCCCAGTGCGCTGCTGAAAATCAATTAAAACATAATTTATATTTTTTGATTACCTCGTACCTTTTTTGGATAGATGTTGGTGTTTTTTTGTTTAAGCATCTTGGCAGCTATGTTTGTTTATGTCTGGCTTTTGAAAGATTCCAGGGACCCAGCTATGCTTTCTAAGAACTCAATTATATGCTAATACTGACTTCAGTGTTGACTGTGATTGACAGGTACCACTGTTCTAGTCTTTTTTTAATATCTAGTTTAGCTCTATTCACCAATGTGTCCAATAATTAATCCCAGTGATTGACAGAACATGAAAGTGCACTCAAGGATTTTAGATTTCATGAGATATTGAGAAGAAAACTACGTAGTTCATTAATGAATTAATGAGTTTTAGAGGTTATATAACAGTTCTCAAACATGTGAACAGTGACTAACCTTTTCCTGTCATACTTGCTGTTGTAAAACGCCCATAATATTCTCATAAGATGATTCATTCGATTTTAACGATTTTATTAAGTCTAATGAAGGTTCTGATAGATAGGATTGCAGAATATTAAATTTGTACACGTTCGTTAATGACAGTTCATTGTGTATGTGAGATTTAAAGCGATTAAAGAATCGTGGCCAATTATTGTAATTACCATCAAACTGTTCCAGTTCCAACCGTGGTAGATGTGATCGGATGGACATAATGCCGTTGACCCTTGACTGGCAGGTTATTGTTCTCGATAACATGTATCTATGTTATTAGC
This sequence comes from Acyrthosiphon pisum, assembly GCF_005508785.2. Lineage (NCBI taxonomy): Eukaryota > Metazoa > Arthropoda > Insecta > Hemiptera > Aphididae > Acyrthosiphon > Acyrthosiphon pisum. Next base: position 88,039,522 of record NC_042493.1, on the reverse strand, counting down.
ATAACTATTGTCTGGTTGTGGCACGGGTCTCAGTAATCTGGTGAGTCAACCTGCAGTGTTGTAATACTTGGTTTCAAACTCATCTCGATCCGTTGGTTATTTCTGATAATTTTCTGTGTCAATTTTTTGATCCAAGTCTGTAAACTTTCAATTTTTTTAGGTAGTGCTGATATCCTGGACGATGCTTCGCTTAAAGGCTGAATGAAAAAGAATGAAAAAACTCACCTGGTAAACGTAAGCTTGTAGTTTAAGCCTTTTCTACCAAAGAACAACCTCAGTCTCGCTTGATGATGCTGCGCAACGCCAGTAATATGGTCTGCAAACTTCTTGTCCACTGCGGATTGTTGTGGGCGGTCAAGGCGGCTTTCAATGAACGATGAATATGTTCCACTTGGCCTTTCACCTGGGTGCAATACGGAGAAGTCTGAATGTGGTGAATACCATAAGTTTGGCTAAGTGGGGTGAACATTTCAGATTCAAACTGCTTCCCTGGTCCGTGGTAACGATGTCGGGAACTCCAAAATGTGAGAACTACTGCGAAACTATTTTTTCGTCGACGACGTGAGCTGATATATTTGAGAGTGGGTAAGCTTTGGGCCAACGCGTATTCCTGTCGATTATTGTAAGAATATATTCAGAATCGTTGTCAGAAGGTAACGGTCCAACCATGTCCACATGCACGTGCGTCGGTCTAGTGTCGAAAAAGGAATTATCGGCGGTACCCCACGTGACGGTGAACCTTAATCTTTTGACAAACTGTGCAGTGTTTGGTCAAGGTGTGAAACTGCCGATCCATGTCCGGCCAACAATGACGCTCCTTGACCAACGAGAGGATGGCTTTGACACCGTGGTGCACCTGGTTGTGAAGCATATCGAAAACGCGTCGTCGAAGTGTCGGGGGACGTACATGCGTGACCTGCCGGCTGTCGAAGTTTCAAAGTAGTCCTCAGCCAGTATCGCATGCTTCCAAACATAATGAGCTGACCAGCGTGCCGTTAAGTATACGTTTAAGTTCCGGGTCTTCTTCTTGGTCCTTTAGATAACGTCGTGAGATCCGGAAGTTGTGCATGTAGAGTGATGGTATCGAGTCAGAAAATTGCATCCGGAATTACATTTTTGTTATCCTGTATGTGCTGGACTTGTTGCACGAATTGTACGATAAAACTATGGCAAGGCTGTCTGTCACTGTACTTGCCAGTTTTTGATCCGTGAGCAATACTGCGTGTCTGCCCTCGATGAGCTGCGGAAAATGTCGAGTTGCTTCATAAGAGCGGCGAGAAACTCTTGGTCGAACGTACTATAACGGACCTTCGCGTGCGTTAGTTTCCTGGAGAAAAATTCGAGGGGTTACCAAGAATTATGACGGGAGTGTTCCAGCACCCCACCTATAGCCGCACTAGATGTGTCTGTACAGAGTTGGAGTTTGGCATCTAGTTTCGGGTGCGACAAATGCAATGAGTTCGCGAAATTTGACGAAAGCATCGCGAATCTTGGGTGTCCAAAATAGTTTTCCGTCTTTTTTCTTTATTGACGCGGCGGCTCAAACAACGGGGCTTGCAACTGTGTGGCATTTGATATAAACCTGTGGTAATAATTTATTAAACCCAGAAAACGTTGAAGACCTTTTTTTGAAGACAGGAGGGAACAGTTTTGGATTTCGCTGATCAGCTCGGGCAATAAGCTGCAACCAGTGATGTAAACGACGTGACCGAGAGTTTTTTCTAGGGGGAGTAGTGTGGCGATAACGCGGTTTATCATCACTTGCTCCCGCCTTTTACGTTACCGTTCCGCATCGCGGACTATTTCATATTATATTCGGAATTAATTGATTGATTTTAAATTCATTTTTATATTGTTGTGTATACAACTTCGGTTATTTTTATATTTATGTTCCTTGTAACTTTGATCTCGCGTCTGTCATTCGTGATGCCAAGCGACTCATCCCGCGACGGGCACAACATGGCCGACCAACCAGCCATCGTTCTCTTTGCTCACCGCTCTCGACCCAGCTAAATGTTTCCGACCAATTTGTGATCTCCGTCCACTATACAGCTCAGATCTCGCGTCCCAGCATGGGTGACGCATTACGCGGCGTCCTACGTAAATCTGGTGAGTTCGACGATTTCTATTCTGACCATGCTGTTCCGTTGCAATACGATGTGGCCGATGCATTGGTTTTAGTCACATTTTTCGGATTCACGTAGGACACGGCGTTAGCCCATCAACCCGACGGCGCTAACGTTCTCGAACGACGGCTCATCGCCTTTTTCCGCGACCGCTACGCTCGTCCACCGCGCCGGCATTGAGCACACCCGATATCGTTGACCTGATCAACCGACCGACCGCTCGACAATATATTTCACGACCTAAAATTATGTAACGAAATACACCCGCGGGTACGTCCATGTATTAACCAATAAAACGATCTCGACAGAACCACGTCATTACAAAAACCAGTGTCACAATTATTTACCATCATCGTGCAAATTCCTAACCTTGCGACTCTTGAGTCAGGGAAACGATATTTACGCAGGTGTAGTTGTCGCCACTATCATGAAATCCACGCATTGGCACTTCCACACTTGCTACAATAGTATTGATAATTAATAATGTTGTCAACCTGCGGTGACAGGTTTGTAGTTCACAACAGAGCGGCCAACATGTCCTATGGTCTTGTTCAATATCCGTGCACGTTTTGGTGGCAAGCTCCACTACAATGAGGTAGGCCTCCATCTCGTTGAACCTCTGGTACAGCAGTATTATACATACTTATAAGCCCACTGTCCAGTACAGCTATGCACCAACACCGCTCAACCAAATGACGGCGTGTTCCAAATTACAGTGGTGACAGGTACCAGAAGTAACATGTTTAGAAAGCTTTCGTTTTGGTTTACGTTTCACAGGAGGAAGTACGGTATTCATGCCCTTTTCTATAGGTGATATCACAAAACAATATAGAATCGACACTCGATCAGCTGATTGGATATCTGTATCTTTGTGGTATGAAATAATTGAAATCTGAAAGTTGTACCGTATCTGTAATCTGATTGAATGTTCCTGTACCCCTCTTTGTTACGAAATTACATAAACGGAAACAATGCATTGACCATTAAGTCCATCTCCGTTTTAATTTATTCAAAGTTTTTTATACATAGTATTGTCAGTTTCAGCATATTTTTATACACTTTGCTATGAAATATGAATTAAATATTATAATATTATTATTTGAATTTTTTTCAAATAATCTATAATATCGATATGAAATATTTAATTTAAACATATACCACACACTTCTCCCCCCCAGAGACCGTTTTCAAGGCTACAGTCACCCGATTTAGCCATCACACACAGCACCTTGGTGAAAGGTCCAAAAGCTGAGCCGTCGTTGTCAAAGTCCAACATACTACTTAGTTTGTAAATGAACCTGTTGGACACGGAATATGAATGGTAGATATCAGAGTTTCACAATAATCTCATTTATATTTAATAGTTATATTATCAAATATATACGTCATCATATATTGAAGTTTATCAAATATTAATTTAGTATTGAATGTTAATTATTTGTTTTACAAGTTTTTATATAAATGTAACAATACATTGCCTTTGAGTTTTAATTTGCATTAAATAAGTTTTCATTTTTTTTTTTCTTTTATTATTTATTATTTTGTATGGAATATTCGCCTATCGTTACTACGTATATTATCTACGATATACATTCAAATTTTAAAAACATTTGTTTTAATTTTAATTACCATGAAGTATGAACCTATTCATACGGTTCAATGGCACAAGTGCATTGTATTTTAAGTTGACAGTACAAAAAATTAAAAAGTAATTGAGCATGTAACTATATTCTAAAGTTTACAAACAATAGGAACATTGATATTCAACAATAATAAATAACCATAATCGATGTTTCATTTTCACTTAATCACATATTCAATTTACACTTTTCATAATATATTTTTATTATAGAAAACCGTAATGAAAGACATGCCACCTTAAAAAAAATGATTCTGTTCCCCACATCTAGTAGTATATAGTAAATTTGTATGTAATAGGTAAAATATGCTTAGGGATAACGCTGACGAATGTCTCTGCTCAGAATCGTTTTTCGAATCCAGATTTAACAAATCTGTTGCTGCCACAATTTAGCTGTACTGCTAGATAACGTGACATACGATAGATATAATATTGAACATCGTATTTAGTCATCAGAATGAACGATAAGGGAAAAAATTATCGATATGACTGTAAACAAATTTTGAATAAAATCATATGTGCAATAATTTATTATAACCATTAACTTGTAGCACTATTATTATGTCTGTTTGCCACTTGGATTAGACGAGTTATGCATGTAGAAGCGTAAAGACTTCCATCAATGTAATTGTATGAAATATATTAGATATACATATTATAATATGAACCTTGAATTCAATATAATATTCATAAATATGGATAATATTATGGACAATTATTGCAGTAGGTACCGTGTATTCACCATATTTACACTATTTACGGACGGCGGTGCTGGAAATCGGCACAATTCGTAATCCTTCCACTTTTCATCGTATCATCGACCTGACATGGATTATTGTAAATATGGAATGAAGTTTACGTAGATGTGAACGATTCTTCGGCTTAAATCTATAAACGAGATTAATATCAGATACAGTCATAATATAATGGATAATTCTGTGGTCAAAACTACATGATAATTAATAATTAACTGTGAAATTAGGTAGAAAGAATTTTCTAAAAAAAATGTGCTTATACAAGTATTTTGAGATTTACAGAAGTTGATGGAAATGTAAAATAATTTTATAATAAAATATAATCGTTATCATTGGTTTCAGATTATAATGGAAATGGTAGAAATGGTGGACAATTTTTGTGATTTGAACACCATTACGCTGAATAACAAATGACGAATTGAATCACGTACAGTTGTGGATCAATTACGGGCAAGAAAGCTAGTCATATTATTATATTATTAATTCTGCTATAATATGGAAAAAATAAAATTCAACATCCGCAACACGTACACGATCGTTGTACCCACGTTTCAAACTATTACCTAGCTGCTGCAGTATTCATTAAAATTTTTGAAATTCGGACCCCGGAGGACGTCGTGTGACATTGAAAAAACATATTACTGCCGCTCACACGTTATTTTTATCATTATTATTGCGTCGCAGTCTATGACGTATAATAACATTATAATAGGTACGCATGATAGTAAAATCTAACGTATTATTATGGCCGCGGGGCCGGAGCGTAAAATATTATGATATACGCATTACTCCACATAAGTTATTATTATGTTATGTTATTTTTACGGCGTTCTCGGCGAGTTAGACAGAGAGAAAGAGATGTCGGCGAGAGAGAGAGAGAGTGATAGGGTGAGAGAAAGAGAGAGAGAGACGGGTAGAGTGGCGACTGGTGGCAAAGAGTAGATCGAATCATTTTTGATTGGATGTGTATGTGTGTGTGTATATATAATAATAATAATAACATGTACACGTCAAAAAGCTTGAGCCATAGAAAATACGTCGTTGACAACCGCGTCCAATTCTCCGCATTTTTCCTACACACACACACACGTCGTAAACATACCTACGTGTGTGTTTCTCTCGGACCATATTTATTATTATTATTATGTCGGTCCTCTGTCCGGCAGGTTATTAGCTGCGAACGTTATACGCACTATTATTTTGTTATTTTTTTCCTCTCTCGCTTCTCGTCCCTGTCCGGGACATATATATATATATATATATATTATATACATATAAATATAAAACATCATACGTATACATTTTATATACACGTACGTGAGTACTAATACACGCATCTGTATATAATATACAACATAATAATATTATATATAAATAATATATATTATATTATATAATATTATGCGCACGGTGCTAATTATTATTAATGTTGCGAGGGAAACACGTCACGTAGCTGGGTATGTACACGGAGAGAAAAACGAACGAACAACGGCGGCGGCGGCGGCAGTCCGTATAATATTATAACATAATACACGTTTATTATGGTATAATATTATTGTGTAGGTACCTGTATCATATATCTACCTACCGACCGTTGGATTTAAACATTTTAAATTTCCTCCGTGCCTGCGCTTCTCCTGGTGCAGAGCGCACATAATGTTATACGCTTTTATCGTTCAACTTATACACGCACTAATGCAGGGACAAATATTAATGACCCGTCTGCGGTATTTTCACGGGGACAAAAAGAATAAATGTACGGGATACGTATAATTGTCGTCGTAAATACTATATTATTGTACAATAATACGGTTTTAGTTAACGAGTGTATGTTATATTTTATATACCTACCTTCCGCGACAGTGCAGAAGTCATTTCTTACATGTTTGCAGGTACTATATTGTTGTGCACACTGCGATCTGCTCTGCATAATAATTATACCATATATATATATATGGGTACAATACAATGTATTATTGTTATGATATGCTCGTCTACAATTGTATCGGTTGAGTATATGCGTTACGTTGTGTCCGTCTTACGACATGGCAAATTTTCGTTCACTAATTTCGGTATAGCGTGGTGCTATTTGTTTGATATTAGAGTGTAGATCAGAGAGTAATATCGACCTCAAGTTTTTAAGTAAGAACAATATTACCAGCTGCGTTTAACCGACAGATTTTATATTCGGTATTTTAATTTTCAAGCGAAATTCGATTGCGTTTTTCATTTGCGATATTTCACACACGAATATTATTATATATATCTTGAAAATAAAAATATCCAAAAAAAGTCGCTCGAGCACAGACAGTGTTCTTACCCAAAAGTTTGATATTAGGTCGATATAATTCACTCTAATGTCATAACTATAACAGCACAATATTGAAACTATAATAGTGAACGATAATAATTTGCCGTGTCGAACGTGTGTGTAAGACGGAGACAACAAAATATGCAATATGGATAGCGTCTTCTTGACGTATTGTACACGTCCTGTAAGAAAGACCAGAGATTTCCGTGGACTTGAAAAACGCTTATTTTTCGTACTCGGAATATCATGAAATTGTGTTAGATTTTTGCACGCGCTCAAAATGCGTTGTGGAACTATACATGTCCCCTTTCCTACATACACATCGGGTGTGTGTGTGTGTGTGTGTGTGTGTGTGTGACCAAGTACGGACACGGTCGTGTAGGAGTCGTATGGAAAAAACGATATATTATTATGACGATCCGAAGACATTGAGCGGACCACGACGTATATAGTTACGCTGTTACAAAGTTTGTCGGACGATCATTACGGTTTACGACTTCTTTCATAATAATAAACCTACAACTGACGGGAGCACAACGGAAATCAGTTTTGGCTCCGAGTTCTGCAGCAGTACGTCATAATATAGTACACTATGTTTTATGATTATAACATATGCACAGTGTGCACGTAAAAATATATAATGCGTATGCACAAATGTATTATTTATGATCACCGTATTCCTAAATATTTCTTTATAATATTATCGTTTATAATCCTACGATGACGTCCACGCATATTTTATGATGCTTGTCGGTTTATTTAAATCGTATACCTCGAAGATTCAATGATAATCCATTCGAATACGGAACATATATGACTATATTATTATATTTTCTTATATTTTCCAATTTGGTTTTCCTAATAATTTTGGACATGTATTATTATGTAGGCGTGTTTGTGTTCAAATTAAAAGCACGTCGAAACACGTATTATTTCCTTGACACTAGCCTACGAGTATTGGCAAAATATAGCTTTTATATTTCGATAAAAATTGGAAACCGTGGGTGTAAAATTTAATTTTTTTTATTAATGCATAATCCGAATACCACATAAAAATTACAATATTAATGAACGTGAATATTGTATAATAATATTAAACGAAGTATTTACGTGTTCAATATTATGTTGTATTATATAGTCGCACAATAGTCAGTCGTTTTCAAAAATAAACAATTGAATGAAACACAATTTACCAAGTATATTTTTTCCGCTCATATCATACTAGCACGTATACATATATATGCTATTTTTTTTAGCATTATATTTCATTAAAAATGAAAAGAAGTTTTGAATAATTAAAAACTAGTTAGCAGTTATACGGTAATCGATATAAATTGTTGAATGAATGCATTGTACAATTTGTAATAATACAATATTGATGTAACAGTTGTGGTTAGGCACAATAGCACCTTTACTCCTATTGTTATCGAAATCTTTGTTAAATAAGTACTTTTCGGAAGTTTTTTTATTATTATTTGATTTTAATATATAACATGAATGATATACAACATGTCAACATATTGGAGGGTCTTGAAATCTAATTGGTTATTACGTCTTAACAGTTAACACTATAGTTAAAACTATGTCTCAGGTAATATAATTATAATTATAAGCGAGTTATGGATAGCATTTTAAAAATAATATTTCAATTTCTTATTAAAATTGATTTTTTTCTGCAAAATTCCTATGTGATTGTTGTAAAAATAATAGAGCATTTGAAATCAGCTTGTTTATAATGACAAATCTATTGAATAGTTTAAAGCCTATGGTCTTTTCTACCATTGTATTATTATCAATATTTATTAATGTATTTAATATAATAGGTTGCTATAATATTATACAATTACATACCTATTATATATTGTATAATACTTATATTATTACTTTATGATGGAGTTTAGTCACGTTGGTTTGGAACTTACTACTTACTGTAAACTACTTTATACACACGAGTATAGGTATATTAGTATTAAGTAACTATGACACAAATATTATGTACCTATTGTTATTATTATTATCAGACATTATATACTCATATGTGTTGGTACCTATACGGCTGTATAAAAACAAAAATGTTTATCTTGTACTTGGCTCTGCTGCATTTATCATGGTGCTTAGGACTAGATCGATTATTATAATATTTTTCTTATCCTGTTATACGAACGGCGCCGAATTATGTTTTTGTTTGGGGCGGGAACACGTTTTATTGAATAATACGATGATATTAAACTATAATATTATTAACACCAACATGTTCCGTCACGGCGTACACCGCTCGAATACAATCCTATATCATACAACTAAAAATCAAAAATATATACATAGAGAATTCACATGGTTTATAATATTATATCGTCAATTTTATCTACGAATATAGTACAGGGAAGTAACCATCGGCGATTTTCGACCGCCGCACTGTAGAATTTTGATATTACTTTCGTGCAACATGACAGTCTCGGTCCTTTCATGATACACGAGTCTATGTAAGTATATACCAATTGTTTCAGTGCTTATTACTTAATATAATACATGTATAAAACATGAATATAATATCGCATGGTTATGTTATGTATAATAAAATGTATAATAATAATAAAATAATACAATATTGGTATGTAAATATATAATAATATTATGTATAATATAATAAATTATGTCAAAACATAACAGAAGGAATTCGTTTCTGCTGTATAGTAGGCTTCGAGAGTACCTCGTCACTGCAGTCTGTACCGGACAGATATGTTAAATTTGAATATTCAATGCTAAGTTATATTGTACTCGAAAAAACTGTTCTGAGTGAAGGAGGTGGGTGAATCAGCATATATTTCTAAAAATAGTTCATGTTATACATATATGATTGTATTTATAATATTTATATATTTTCAGCAGGTGAACGTAAATACCGACAGCAAAACAAAATCGATGTTATCGTAAAAAGTTAGTGGTATATCTCTATTTTTGAGCCTCCAAAGCACCACCTAGGCTATTTTAATCATATTGATAAATTTTTTATCAGACACCACCTTTAATGTATTTTATACACACATAAGATGCAAATATAACATAATATAAAGTTGAAACGAGTGATGAGATAGAAATGTGTAATTAATTATTCATATCTGTCATGGTAAATTATAGATCCACTTAGGTAGTGCTTATATAAGCTGTTATACCACAAAATGACACTTAATGTGCAGTTGTACGGTGGTATAGGTTTTTAGTTACCTGCTATCTTAAAAATTAAGTACTTACCTAAGAGTGTAGGGTACCAAATCAGTTTAACAATATTAGTTAAATAATTATTAAATATAATATTAGAACGATTAAAACTTACTTGATTTGATGGCTTAAATTTTTATTTTGGTATGTATACAGTAACATAAACATTATATAACAATATAAAACAAAGTACACATAACATTTATTTTGTTCGAATTCGATGCTGTAACGATCCCATTCACTTGACTCACAGGGAGTTCTCAAGAATCATCCCACTATCGGGGTTATTATGGTTGCCGGGATGAAACGTTGTCGAGTTCAAACCCTACACCGTTGCAGTAAAACCAATACAGTTACACTATAATATACTCGCTCCGTTCGTAATCTAAATTTATACCGATATTACCCCCATTATGGTGGGGGGGGGGGGGGTAATTATTGGCTTTTGAACGTATATAATCAACAATCAGAGATCGTTCTCGGGGAAAAAAAAAATAACAAACAATAATAGTGCCATTATATTATTATTACGTCTTATTATATTTCCTATTATATTATATATCACAATCCCAATTGTACATGTTTATTACCACAGTGCAATGTGGAGATGCACGTGTAAATGTGAATAATATAGGCAGGTACATAAAAAATAGTGCGATATTGAAAAGAACACAAACGATACAAGTACACAACAGTACAACACACACACACACACACACACACACAATGAAAACGCCACAAACGACATTTAAGTGCACACACTCGCAGCGCAATCAACTATCGACTCGGTCATCTGTACAAGACGTCATCATTACCTATACACGGAGGCGATTATTATCCCGGCGCTAATCGCTCCTCTGTGCAGACCAATTATTATTATCGTCGACGTCCGTTGGTGGACGAAACAGATACGCTAAGGTAATGCGACGATAAAAATAATAATATCACAAACGGTGGCTGTACGGCGACGGCGTAGAAGGCAATTATAACTCGCACGGTCCGCTGACTTTCGCCGGCGCCTATAAAGTATAACGTATTTCTTTGCACTATACGAGTCGAGTGCGATTTTCACGTCGACGCATTGATAGGAAATATTATTCCGTTGTGTGCAATATAAGCCAGCAACACGAATATCGACCCCTTGCCATCTCCTTGAATTAAAAATACATTATTTGCATTTTTAATAGTCACCTAAAGAAGAAAATGTCAGAGGTATTTAAAGGAACTGCAGACTTCCAAGAGGGTAAATCCACACCGATATTATAATATAATATAGGTGTACCTATGATTTATGATATCATCATCACTGTTTTTAGTTTTCACGCGTACATCGGGTGCATTAAATATGAAGGAAATATACTCCGATGCCTGAATCACTTGAGCCCCAATTTGCGTACTTCCGCCGTCCACTATAGCCATCAGAGGTGTGTCATCGTAGGCCAGCGGACATTCCACAGTGATATAACTCTTCAACACACTAGAAATAATTTTAAATGTCGATAATTTTTATACAATTGATTTACAAATGCGCAAGAATATATAATGGGGTGGGTCGTCGGCGGTCCCCGTAAGACCCTCCCCGCACAGTCGACGGTCGCCGAGTATGAAGTATAATATTATGCGCAATGTAGAACACACACGACGAGCTCATCGATTGGAAAATCCCGCGGAACCACGCGGGTTTCTTCGCAGCAGCTGCAGCGGGCGCGATCATCGCGGTCGGTGCATCGAGCATCATGTATACACGAAAATCATATATAGTATTACGATGTTATCTGTGTGCCCGAGCGTGCGTCTCATCGGTCGCACCCGTTTTACTGGTCCCGTGGTTGTACATTATTATATATTATATTATATTAATATAATATATAAAATAATATGTTTTATTCGAAGATAGACCGCTGCGGCGGACTCCCCTATCTCGTCGCGTGCGTGACTGATGCGTCGCGCGCCTACCGCACACGTGATAATATAATATTATCATCCCTTCGGGGGAAAAATAAAAAAAAAAAAATAATAATAATATAACAACGCGCGGAAAGATAGACGAGCCGGAAAAAACCTGGGCCTGCAGATCGCGCCCGTCCCGTATCTAAAGCGCACACGATTCGCTCGCGTACACGCACATAATAATAATCATCAGCGCGAGCGTTGTACGTACAAGAGGGATGACAGGATATAAATAGATAAGATCGAACGGCTGACGGGTGCACCGGCCCCGGCCCGGGGAGGTGCGGCGGCGACAGTCGTGTCTCTATGATATGTACACACACACACATATTGTAAACGTGACTGTTGTGTCTGTTGCGCTGTAGAACGACGACGATGGACGGACGTGATAGCTGAACGAGCGGTGGCTGCGTCGAACGAGGGACGTCCCCCGCTCGCGACGAATCTTTTTCGCGAGAAGCGGAGATCGTCCGTGGTGATTATAACATCATATATAGACATGCGCTGCGGTGTACACAATAATATATTATATGTATTATTTTGATTATTATAATATCATATTACTGCAGTATGCATCGGTAGTGGGAAAATAGTTTTCGTCACGGAACTGATAGGTAGGTATAGGTGCATAGGTTGACGAGGGACGGAGAAAAATCCAACGGTGGCGGGGAAGGCACCTTAAAGCAGTTTTCGCAAACAAAAACCATAATAACTTATATAATTTTATGACAGACCACCGGCCTCTATTGCATGGCGTTTTTTTGCTGTCAATAAAAATATTTCAAAATTTCCTAAAACAATCTAAAGTCGTTCATATTATAGTTACATAATATCAATATTTCGAACGTGACTATGACGTAATAATTATTATGAAATATATTATAATTAACAACTGACTTGAAACACATCCAAAAACATCACTGACCGTCGGTAACAATCATTTCGGACCATTATATCTTCAGTATTCTATCATGATATATTATTTATTAATAACCATTAATTTATGGACTATTTGGGGGGATTTTTTTTTTTATATAAATAATTATTAATACACACATCACCGCACCCTCGTTGTTTTTGAGTTCACGAAGAAAAACAATTTTATTCACGAAAGTATTGTAGGAAATAATATTATAAATCAAAAACAACCACCACGCGTGCAGGGCATGTGCGAAGTTTTCGTATCCGACAATGGGCACTCCCTCATTTATGGCTGGAATGCTGTGTGAAGTCGACAGTTTTGCGTGAAAGGGTTAAGCGATTGTTTTTTAGATGGTTTTTTAATCTGGATTAATTGAGTGGATAATTCAAAGTTCTTTGTTTAAACATTGTTAAATGGAGCAAACGAGAATATGTATAAAAATTACTCGATTGGCCAACATTTTACACGCACTTGGCCAAATTGAAATCGTATTTTAATTGGATGTCAGTTTAATTTGCTAAATTTCAGTATGCTTGCTATAAACTGATCGTGTCGAAATTGGAACCTGCGATAAAGTGCGTGGGTCTGTGACAAACAACGATAAGACCGAAGACATCATAGTATTAAGTAATATAATATTATTATTTCTAATTACCTACCTTATTATTTCTTTCTCATATTATACTGTAATATGTACGTACGTGTATATTATCTATATTATACTATTATTATTGTACAGCACTATTGTTTGAATTCGTTCCATAAGCGTGATGTTAAGGTTTATGTTATTTCAATATAGTAATATGCACACATGTTAATAATTTTTTAATTGTTCATGAAAGGACCACCAACTGTTCGAAACGTCTAAGATCGGGTTTTAGAAACGATTTGAAACCAACGTAAAAAATATCATTATTGCTTTGACTGACCGCATTTATCGAGGCGAAAAATAATAATTTAGAGTTATCCATTGTTATTGTTACATAACAATGGGATATTAATACGAACAAAGAAAAAATCATACGTTTAATTAATACGTAAAATTAAGTGTTTATATTTATTGTCCATTATACACCATAATAAATTGTTATAAGTTCTTGACATTTTTAATAATTCTTAAGATATCTTATAATATGCACTATACTTAAAACAAATTTTATCTAAATATAAATTTGCTTCAATTCAGGGATTATACATGAAATAAATAATATAATAATTCAAATGAAATAATCAAAATAGAATAATATTATTGAATAGGTAGGTACCTAATATCGATAATTTTATAGATTACAATTAAGACCTATATAATTATTTATTACTTTACTTAGTAACTCTTTAGATAAAAATAAACTTTAAAACACTTTTTAAAGTTTATTATAATCAACTATACCTGTTAGTCGGAGTAACTCAATACAATACACCACAAACGAGTAACGACACTAAACAAACTAACTATTGTTACTTATGAATTATAAGGGCAATATGCTATTGATCATTAACATTGGGGGATAGAAAGACAAAACGTGTATCAGTGTATCATCAGAAATTAAAAAATATAAAGACAAAATGTATAAAGTGGTTTAAAATAATAAATAATAAGATGTGCTCATTGGTAGGAATTTAAGTATAGTAGTCACATTGATAATTTTTGACAGTATAATATTGAGACAAAATTATAATGTATTATTGTACCTAGAATATTTCATTTTCGTTTATTATTTAATAACATAATGAAGTTCACTAAAGTGTTCGTTATATTATTTTAGAATGTGTTTTATAATAATATGTAAATCGACAAGAATTTGTATTTTTTAATGAATTTTTATTATTAGTACAATATTTTATATCATCAGGTACATTAAACATGTAAACACTATCCAAGTTAAATAGAAGATCATGTTCACTTTTTACTGATGAATGAGGCTATTTACGAATTTTATACAGAAATAATTTTTTATAAAATACAAAATCATACTTTCTACGAGTGTTGCAATATTCAAGTTTTCAACTAAAGAAAATTTCAAAATCACTGTCAAAGAACTTGTATATAATATATGTATAAGGAATAAGAAAAAAACAGAGAATACCCAATCCTCTGAAGTGGTTTTTTTTATACTAATTTTTGACATTTTATTATTTATACATTATTAATAGTCCATAAAAAATTAATAACAACGCAACAGTTAATATATGCACGTGTTATTTTTTACATTTTAATATTTTACGAGCATAATGATGGTAAATTATAATAAAATCACCGAAAAAATAAAATTATTGTAATTTTAAATTCGATAATTTAGTCGTAAAATCAACTAATGCCAAAGTTGTGAAAATGTGTATAGCTTTTAGTTGGAAAAACAAATAATACTATTTAAAGACTTTGAAACCGTTTCCAAACCGATTTCAAAAACCGGTATAAGCCGTAAAAAAACCGAAAACTAAACCAAAAACGTAACCAAAAATGATTGGTAACCGGTAATAAATGTATAACCGAAACCGGAAATAATTAGAAACTTACTGATATTATAAAATAAAACCGAAACCTGAAAAAATTGGATGCCCGTATTACAATTTAAAACCCAAACCAAAAATATAATTTAAATATGCAGTATTTCTTTTGAAAATTGTTGTTATAATCTATAACATTTTGAAAAGTTTACTTCCACATTCACGTGATTCAAATAAAATATTAATAAACCACGAATGAACGTAAATAGTGTAAGACTTGATACTGATTTTAGAAACCAGTATATCGTTAGTATATTTAAACCGTTTCAAAACCGAAACTGAAATTTTTTCAATCGGTTTCAAGCCCTGATTTATATATAACATTAATTGTGCGATTTTAATAATAATATTGCTAGACTATGACGTGTGTCAAGCACCTGTAGCTGTAGTATGGCCGTATCATTTTAACATTTAAAACATTAATGGCAGACATTAATTAAAATTTAAAATTGTAAATTAATTTTATAATATTTAATGATTATCTTAGCTTATAACAATGTATAGTATGTACGATATTTACATATTATATATCTTCATCAAATAAATTGTATCATCAATAATTGGAACTTATAGAAGCTAGATATAAAATGAAGTATACTTACCTATAACTTATAAAACGCATGTCGTATACAATATATATATATATATATATAATAGAAATGTTCCGGGTACTCGATATCATATTTAAGACTCGAGTTAGACTATAGGTACCCTGTGAAATACTACATTTTTACTCGACTCATAGCTGTAACGAATGTCGTCATCGACATCGTACATTACTCCCTACGTTGAGCACGGCTAATATGCTGAGTGTTAGCAATGGCAAGTGTGTATATATAATGTATGATATATATATATTGCTGACGCGATGTTTAGCTTGCATCATGTTAATATACGACCGGGACACCTAGCGGAAAGTCGTAAGAAGTCTGTCAACAGTCGATAGTCGGAAGTCGCAAGTCGATAATCGATGGAGGAGTCTATGGTCGGCAATCAATAGTCAGAGTGGATGGTCGATAGTGTAACTCGATGGTTGACAACGACCTGAAGAGGACCTAAGGAAGACCAGCTCAACTCACATTTGGACATCGGCACCCACGACACACCATGGCCCGATCAGTAACCCTGAGTTATAATTTATAAGTATACTTTCGCTGTTGTAACTTGTAGTAGATAATA
Source organism: Acyrthosiphon pisum (assembly GCF_005508785.2). Taxonomy (NCBI): domain Eukaryota; kingdom Metazoa; phylum Arthropoda; class Insecta; order Hemiptera; family Aphididae; genus Acyrthosiphon; species Acyrthosiphon pisum. The sequence continues at coordinate 88,022,913 of NC_042493.1, read as the reverse complement.
ACAATACATTAATATTCAATAACAGATACATATATATATATATATATATATATATATACACATTGAGTAAATTGCTTCACATAAGGTAACCCTGATCCCTAGTAATAATATCACACACCGAGGTCGAGTCTCCGAGAGCGAGGTGAAGAGGAGACGTTACAGTTGGTGGAGGCGCTCGTCCCTGGAGTCCCGATTTTTTTTTGAAGAGGAGACGTTACATAGCCAATGACAAACGCTGATAATCTATTTATAAATATATGCATACCTATAATTAATATAACGGGGAAAATCTAAAATTCTAGGGTAACAAATTGTAATTTATTTTGGTACATATTGGAATAACTGAACCAATTTACAATAGCCAGTTGATTATAAACAAATCATGTTTTTCTTCTATGAATTACAAAAATAAATCTCGTGTTTACTGCCTAATATTTATATAGTTTATACTTGATACTTTGACAGTAGTATAATACCCATTTTTTATTTACATTTCTACTCTACCTATACTCGATACCCGGTTAGTGTTAAATTGTTTACTATATATACCTATAGGTAACTATACATTTACAATACTATACTATTTGGGATGTCGGCACTGGTACTAAATGTATAATAGGACTGTACAGCGGCAATTCATCACGTTAAAAGTATTGCAACCCTATATACGTGAAGGAATAGTAGTAGTACCTATTTAGGCTATATGTATCTAAAGTTCTTAGAAAGTGAAAAAATCCGAGGCGGGTGACAAGCGAAAGCCTCAAGAAACCCGGAGAGCTGATGCAGATATAGTATGACGTAACAATATCATAACTCCTAAGTACATACTTACTATATACGAGTCAAACGCGTAGTTTTCGGCCAAGGTGCAGTAGCCGAAAGTAAGTCCATAGTGAGTACCCAACACGAAAGTTCGTAAATGTCTACACACAAACACAAGCACACACATACACTCAAACGATTGCGTTTGAAAACATGCCATCGCCGTATATAACTGAACTTTAACGTTATACCAGAACACACGATCCGGCGCGAGCGTATATGATATATAATACACTGAAGCTTTCGTACAACGAAATTCCATATTTTAACAGAATTTTCTGTAAAACGAAATAATTTTCAAAATCTTCAATTATATTTAAAAATTTTCACTATAATACGAATTTTGATGTCAATGTGACTTTGTAATATTGAAGTTCCAAAGTATATATTATGTATATATAATACTAGCTGATCCCGTGCACTTCGTTTCCCGTTAAATTTACCAACTTTATATGACTCAAACTTTGTTCAATTCGTTATTTAATTTTCGGTGTATGGTGTTCAAAATGTATCTTAATTTTTCTGTTGCCTGGAATAAAAATTCTGCTTCGCAGCAGTATATTATCAGGTAGGCAATCTACTTGCGATTTATCGCGGACCCCGTGCTGTTTATAACGTAGCTTTATAATTTAACTCTTAAGTATCAAAGTCATGCCAAGTATGTCACTGAACTCCTCCTAAATGGCTGTACTAATTGTGAATGCCAAGTCTGTCGACCAATATTTTCTCCTCGTCCACGATTACGAGGCATTGTTTTATGTACGTAACTTATATGTGAGTATAATATGATCAATATGTACGTAATTGCGATACACGTAATATCAAAGCACAACGTACAAAAAAGAATAAATGCATTGAATGAATACACTGATTTCACGGCAACCAATAATTATTATTATTATAGTTTTAAAGCCCATGGCAACCATTTCTAATAAAAATGTCTACCGTAAATATCTAAGTCCCCGTTTGAGCACATCCCCTGGTTGGACCTGGCTGGACCTAGGGGGATGATTTGTGAATCTAAACAATCCGTGTCGTCACCCAAACGCATACAAAAAAATTCATTAAAATCAGTCCAACCGTTTAGGAGGAGTTCAATCACAACACACGTAGAGTAGAATCATATGTATAAAGGTACGTACATATTTTGTATGTAGCTACATAATATAGGGTGTGTAGTGTGTACAGATGGAAGTCGTATACATCTAAATAGTTCTTGAAAAGTGAAAAAGTCCGAGTTCCGATGCGGGTAAAAATCGAAAGGCCCCTGAAACACTGCGAGTTGCTGCAGATATTGAGCCCACGTCATATTTACATAATATTATCATCAACACAAGTAACAATAATATAGTATGCATTTATATAAGTACAATTTTTACGATAGCCGAACGTTCGCTTTTCGACCGCGGTGCAGTGGCCGAACGTAAGTCTGCGCAACACGGAAGTCCGTACGCACAAACACACAAACACTCGATCGCGTTTGTACACAATATCATAATAACACCGCGGTACACAACACGTGCACGTTATACCTACTTATATTATTGTACACGCACACACGAACCCACGCCAGCGTGTATAATATATTATATTGTAATAATTATCATATAATGTATAATATAATATATATGTGTACACTGCAGTGATGGCGTGCATAACGCATTTTCATCATCCCCACGAACGCGGTCGCGGTACCTACTGTGTAACCAGGACATATCACGCACCCTTTCACCCGGCGGCGGCGCAGGGATCGGACGCCGGTGAACCCGCGAGCGCGTGTATAATGCACGCGGACGCGCGCGCGCATCAATTAGCAATTAATTAAATTACAGTTTTATAACATAAATCAATTTCTTCACGTATCATTAATAATCTGTTGTGCTGCTGACCCCTCGGGCGGCGGCGGCCCTCGCCCCTTCCGCGTGCCACCCTTGTTCGCGCGCCGACCACCAGCCCCCGGCCCGCACCCACCGCGGCGACCCGGATATAAAGCTCGAGCTCTCACCCTGCCCCGCTCCTCCCGCCCACACCCTGTCGACATCCGCATCCGTATATATCCGGCGTGCATGGTCTGTCGTATATATATATATATTATATTATACAGTCGACGGACAGACGCAGCCACGAAGGCCGCCGCAGCATCATCATCGCCGCCGCCCACGTGTGAACCACAACACTTGCTCGTTTCTTCTGTTCGTCCACGCCGGAGCAGTGTATATAATATAATATATATATATAGACGAGAGTATGTATTTATTCGATTCACTCTCCTATTCCCTTTCGATTCCCTTTTTATTTTGTTATTATTATTATTATTATTTTTTTTTTTTACTTTATTATTTATACACCTCTATACTATACGCTGTGTGTCTGTGTATATACGCGAAACACGCACACTTCTTGGGAGATTGGGAGAAGCATCTGTAGTCGTATCCGATCCTGAGGCCACTGCCACCTATCTGACGGGCATATTATATTATATATCATTAAACGCGTTGTACATGCACGATATCGAAGATCCGCAATACTACATATCTTAGCGTATAATTTAGGCACCACTAGAACGGGTATTATACTGGCTAGGGTTGCGGGTCGGAGATCTCCGCCTGGGCCTAGTGAACATTTGGGAAGTATTTGAATAATTAAAATTAAAATTAAAATTATTATTTTAATAATTTTAATAATTTTAGCCGATATTTTATTACAAGTCCGGTATTGAACAGAATTTTCTGCTTTCTCGGGGCCAATTTTATTCCTAGTTCTCTCCTGTACACCAGAGTCGTTCGGGCAATGGTGCAAATTACGTACCTAAGTAAATCGAAAAAGAACTATTAGAGAGAGATCAGAAAAACAGTGACTTATAACGATGTATTTATGCAACGTATAAATTAGGTAGGTATTCGAACGCAAACGATACACTTTTGACGAATCATTCAACTCCGATACAATACTGATCTCGAATTTGCATCGTTGTTGTGAGTTGTGACTAGGGTTGGCCTTTTAGTGCGATTTAGGTTTTGATTTTGGTTTAAGTTTTATTATGGGTAATATAATTTTAATGTTTTTAGTTCTGAATTAGGTCATAGGAAAACATCGGGGGCTTGGGTATTAAGCCCCCTTAAAATATCACAGTTAGCCCTTCAAAAGCTAACAGCTCTTTGTTTATATGAGATAGAAGCTCTCGCTCACATCGATGTTAAAACATTTAGCCCTCCCCCTGAAATTTTAAACTATTTCTGTCTATGTCTATTAGGCATATCATTTTCACAGTTGGAAGTTCAACTTTGTTTAAAAACACCTAATTTCGGTATCATTAAAACGTAGTGTGTTAGTTTATGTTTTGTCCACTGCACGGGCAATTATTGAACCACCTAGGTACTGTAATGTGAACTTAACGATTAGAAATTGGTTGGAAAAGTTTATGGATATCCGGAAATTCATCAGCGAATTATATGAGCATTTTTCAAATGTTAATATTTTACGTCCTCATAACTCACTTCATAATTTAAATATCGTAAAAAACAAAGAAAGAACACAGATAATGTTCTTACGTGTATGTTCGATGATAGGTCGATTCATTCTAATAATTATTATTAGAATAAATATTATAATTATTATTATTATTATTATTAATTTTATTATTATTATTAATTAAAATTAAATTATTAAGCTATAACAATTCACAACAATTGGAACTTCTGAACGTAATATTTTGATATATTATGCATTACTAAGACGGAATTATAAGCACTCATGCTGTTCGTTTGTTTATTTATTAAATTTATTCATAACAATATGCATTAATAAATTGTGAACAACCTTGTAAATTTCAGACTAGGTATACGACTGAAAAATATTTTGATCATTATTGAAAATTGTGACTGATGACTAATAACAAAAAAATTAAACTATTTTTAATATTATGAGAAACAAATCAATATCCCATATATTATGTTTAAATAATTGTCCACAGGCACTAATTATGTTTGATCAGAGTTATATTTCGTAATTTTATTATTAGGATTTAGAAAAAATTTGAATTAAATGTATACGTTTAAAGGTCTAGATACAAACATGTGTCTATGTCGTTTGACTGGACTGTAGATACCTACCATAATAAACTTACTACAAGAAAATCGGGAGGGGATATAGAATAAATTATGTTATAATATAACATATTATGGTGTCCTACGATTATTGCTATTCCACCCACATTTATTAGGCTCCAAAACGATAAGAATTACTAATATCATTTTTTACTGAGAAATAATAAATATCACCACTTGCCAAGGAGGAGAGGTGGGTGATATATGTACCCCAGATAGGAGCTTGAAAAACTTTGTACAACTTATTATATAGTTTTGCTTGTTATTTTGTTTTCCTGATCCATATTTTGACAAATCATTAGGTTCACCCTAAGTTATACCATGCTCGTTATCGTGGTCGTCTTGTTCGGATACTTTAGGTGTGTTTTAGAGAATCTGATTTTTACGATTACATTGATAGATATTCTAGCCTAAATACCTATTTGATAAGTCCCATAAAGTGCACAACTTTTAAATCTGCAGCCATTTTTTAAATAATTTTTTTAAATTGTTAGCAGCCCTGTTCTTATCATTTCTAGTATCTACTATTACTCTGATTTAATTATCAGCTGTTGTTTTCTATATTGGTTCACTTGCCATGGAGCGGTTTACAAATAAACAACGTTAAGTAAAGACCTCCATAAGCATGCATACAAAATCCAATTCGTGCAGCAGCTCAAGCCGGCGGACCATTATTGTTTGATATTGTTTTCCACCATTAAATCGGATATGTTATTGAATGTAAATATATAAAAATAAATACATTTCGATTGATATAATATAACTGTGTTATTAATTATTTAAAAGTTGCGCACTTTATGGGACACAGTATATATTATGTACCGTACGTATACGTATACAACGAAAGTATTCGGGTTAAGTCATTGTATACTTAAAATCAGCCAATCATAATACTATGTCTTATTGTAATGTTTAATAGTTACTGTTATGTACTGTCACTGTTATAAGTTTTATATTGCTGGATTCGCGTTAAATTTATTCAACCTATATTTATAAATGAATAGTATTAAACTTGATTTTTAATTTTACGTGTTCGTTTCTGTTTTTAATGTATCAACACTGTTGATAGACTAATGGGAAATAATAGTGGTTATACCACGCAAATTGCTATACCGTGTTTCGTATTATACATAATTTAATATTATATATACTAGGTATACATATAGGTATTATGTAGTATATAACCCTAATATACATTAAACGAGTTCTAAATGGATGGGGTTTTGACAACATTATATTAGCATCATAAACGAGCAATTTTTTTTATTTTCATAAATATGAATAATCAATTTTTCCATCGAATCGAAAAACACTATACATACAAAAATAATGAAGCAAAATACTACCTTAATTTCCGCGAAAACCCAATTATTACATTTTGCTTGTTCTAAAATGTTATATTCATCACGTATAATATAATATCATACCTAACTACATATGCACCGCACTCGATTGACAGCTCCAAATTGTTAAGCTACGTGAAGCTATATATATGGTTAATGATTTAACGTTATAACATTTTAAAAAACTAATTTTTATCGCAGTTTAAAATGTTTGTCTGTTTATTCGCAAGGCGAATAAATAATTCACGCGTAACCAGCAAACAAAGTGGGAACGGGAAGAAAATTATATCATTTTTCTTAAAGGCTGTATGTATACGTGTCATTTAACTATAAACAACATTATATATTTTATAAAATACCTATATAAATGTATATGTTATGGCGGGACGCATGAAGTCCTCATAACTTTGAATCGAAGTCTGCCATGGTGCAATTTCTATTATCCGGCAGCCGACCAAATTTTGTCAAGTTTTCTTTTAATCTATTGGGTCCAACGACGCACTAAAAAAAATAAAAGCATAAAGTTTCAAGGAAATCAGTTGGCGTTTTCGAAAAGTTTCAACTTCCAAACTTTGATTCTATCGGAGTTAATCAATCAGTCACCAGGACCAGGGTGTAGAATATTTTATATTTTTATGACGTCTATATTATCGTAATAAATATTATACATTAAATAGTATAAAACTGTTTTCAATTTAAGCCGTCAACGACTTCTGTGGTCTGGAATCTGGGAGCAATCTCGCGGGAAACAAATCTCTAAAAGGAAGAACGATGTACAGCAAAATATTACGCAGTGTCTCACTTCTATACCTACATTATATATATTATTAAACTAATCCGGAACGGAACTCTTGGTATATGTGGGTACTAGATAGTATTGGTATTATACGCATTATTCGTATACACGACAAGTACTGAAGTATCTAGCAGAAAAAATTATTCTATTTGCACCTTTGGTGGTTATTTCTGGTAGCAAATTGCATCCCAAGGTACATCCCCTGATGTGCTGGGCTTTCAAATATTTTTAACTTCCCAATATTTTTGTGTTCCAAAATATACAATGTTTATATAATTAAATATTTTAAACAAAATATTAAAAACCACAATGTTTTTTTTTAAATATTAAGGACCATACAAAATGTAGTATTTATTTATGCACAATATGCCAAAATTATCAATTTAGTATTAAGAAAAAAATATTTAAATTATAAAATTAACACTTTAACAATGTCATAATAATATGTTAACATAATGTCTCATATTTTAATATGGCACATGCGGATCAAAGGTCTTTGATCAATTCCATACCGAGTGCGTCCGCTTGTGTACCGTCAAATTGCCCCTTACATAGAACGACTTGTCGCATACATTACACGCGTACAGTTTATCGCCAGTGTGCATTCGCTTGTGTACCGTCAAATGGTCACTAACACTAATGGTCACACACAGCGGACCAATAAGAAATCTTTTTTTGTGTAATAATATAATAGTTAGGTAATTATATATATATATAGTTATAGAACTATTAAACTTATTCACACTAATAGCTCCTTCTTTCTACTCTTACTGTTTGACAGTACAGTATTAACCTTAATATGGGAGATGGTATTTTAAGGGGCATTCTAACGTTTGTCAGTACGGTAATATACCCTAAACGCTCTTAGAGACAAATTAATTTCACTCCACGTCTCTTGACTGGTAGATGGTTACATTATAGACCACATGCTAATATATGAGTCAAACGTCTATGAAACGTATATAATATCGATAAGCACTGTGCCCAAGGGTCGGTACTAAGATGAACCCTGTGAAAATTGTTTACGTCAACCTCCTACAAATTCCTTTACCCAATGGAATATAGTGTCTCGCCTTTACCGATGATGTCGTCCTAGGGGCAACCGATGAAGAATGTGAATTCCATTAGGAATAAAATATTATGAAATCCCAATTAATAAAATAATAATAGCAGTAGGTGCCTACTTATATTTAATAAGCGAACTTATAACATTTTAAAATGATTGTGATCTATATTTCCTGAAAACCAAACAATTTGTACAAAATATGTATCGGCCTACTTTGATTATAGCTATATTTATTTTACTTTTTAACAGAATATCACTCTCATACTGATATAATATTAAATTTAAATTCATTTTCACGGTATCTATATTATAAAGTTTCCTTAATATTATATCTATTTTTACAATATTTTATACTTAAGTAAATTGTTTAAACATATTCTCACAACATAAATTTTGCTCTTGGAGAACAACTAATGCACAGAGTGTTTTAAAGGTAGTGATCAGTTAATCTTGAACAATATTTATTCTTTAAAAGCGTAATTTTGGATAACGAAGTTTCACATATGTATGTGGAGCCAAAATCCATCCAAATACAACATAAAAATAGATAAAAATATAGGTACCTTTTATGTGCGGAAACCAGCATTAAAAAAATATTCTTGGCAGTCCAGTTATTTTCCCTCCATGGGCCGGATTGAGCCAGTGGGCCTATTGCCGACCTCTGGATTAGAATTTTTGTCAAACCTCAAAAATGACAGGACAAAACGTGAACTGGCCATGGTACTTGACGTCTTGACTACATCTCGACTTTTGCCTAGTTGCGGCTAACACCTTATTTGGTCTAAATATTAGTAAACCGTAGCAAGTAGGTCTGCATGTTGTAAAACTAACATGGTATGCAATAGGTGGCGTTATAATTTAAGTGTCGTGCAAAGATAAATAATTGAATAGTTAAAAATAATCATATAAAAACAAACGATCATAATTAAATTGTTAAATATAAAACTTACAAATCGTTTGTGTTCATATTTCTTATCGTCCGTGTAGGTATTAGGTACATTCATATATATAATATAAACATTAAACGTCTATATTGCTAAATGTGCATAATATTATTACAACATATAAAATTAATATATACATATATATAAATCGCATTTATAACTAGTAAATATTTTAATTTAAAATATAATAAAATATTATATAATATTGATACATTTTTGTTCGTAAAAGTGTAAAACAATACTGGATAGTATAATATAGTGTTGTAATAATTTTGCAATTAATATCCACTATCTGGACATATTGAACATATTATTTTCAATTCGTGAAAAGATGGATTTAACTAAGTAAATATGATATTTTATTATTATATACTACATAATATGCATTACGAATATTTTCAATATCACATTATGTTATAATATGTGTCGGCTGTTCGTTATACAATAGTATACGATCGAGTGCGGTGAAAAGGGACGGTTTTTGGAAGGCGTAAAATAAATATATAAATTCGAGGCGTTGACAGCGATAGGCCGGCAAGGGTTTTCGGTGCGGTATCTACACGAGAAAAAAAATTATTACAACAAAATATTTATCATCCGATTCACAAGTGTGCCCGGTTAACATGAACCCTGTAAAGTTTTTTTTTTTATGGTTAATTACTCGCAGCAGATAATATGAAAACAACGGTCTCCGTGTTGATATAGGGACATGGGAAAAATGAAAAAAAAGTCCCGTGTCAATTAATTATATTGCGTCCGCCGCCGCCCCGTCAACGGTCGGTCTACTGCAGCAGCACAGACCGCACCGCCACCGCGTACAATATAACGCGGAATAAAAACAATAATAATAATAATAATTCCACATGATCACTATATTATTACGGTTATTAAAAAAACACATGAACCGGAGAGACATCACTGCTGCTGCTGATTTTTTATACTATGCTGCCGTTCGCGTTTCCGCGGTGGCGTAGCTCGTCCACCGTACCTTCGCGTCATAATACAGTCGACTATAACGGTATAACTTGAACATAATATATATACATTGCCTTTCAACTAACAATATAACACTAAGCGCCAGTGCGTTTCAATAAACGTAATATGTTAACTAGAAAATAATAAATTGGATAAGTTTTCGATATCTCGAACTTTATAATGCAATTTAATCTTAAAAACAATGTTTATCATGATTCATGGTGATTCGTACGACCCAACCATTACAGTAAGTTAAATACCGGTGAGCGGAACCTTGATAATTCTATAAACAACTCTATTGTACAATATATGATAATAATAATTGCGCACCGTGTGTCAGTTGTGTCACGATGTTTTAAACAAGTAAAATAATTACCATTAGGTTATTATGAAAATAAAAAAAATATGACGTCTGCCTTTTTTAATCTGTGAATAAAATTATAATTATTATTATTATTATCTGTGTTAATGAAATATTATAGATTTAAAAAAATGGTTGACGAGAAAAGGAAGATCTTATACTTTTCATCGATAATTGAACAGCACACAATACAACTTGCACGTTTAATAATGCTATTCGATAACAATTTTTACGTCTCAATACTGCGTCTGTATTACAGTCGTTAATCAAGTGATAATATCAATAAATTTAAAATAGTAGGTAAATATATTTTAAAAATAAATCAAACGTTTTTAAGATTTTGATAACTTGACATTTTTAGTCCCCTACCCACCGTGAACTTTGAGTTACTGTGGGTCGACTGCGTATTATGACATAGCCATAATATATTATTATAAATCGCGCGTGTAATCGTAACGCGTGGGCTTCCTCGGGAATATTTTTTCAATTCAAATTCAAAGCACCAGAGTGAGTGAGTGTGTCTGTGTCTGTGTCTATGCGTATGTGGGTCTGTGGGTCTGTGGGTCTGTGTGTGCGTGCTTTATTTTCATTAGACTTAAAACAAGTGTTGCGTATCGAAATTTAAACTACATGGTCGGGCATTGTCTGTGCGTCCCGTACTCCCGTAGTGTAGGTATATGTAGGTACAAATTATAAAACATATATACAAATAATGTATAACACACGTATGATATAACGATGATGTGTACGGATGAAAAACCCGTACGCGTTAATTTATATTATAATACGCGTGTTACAAGTAATAATATTAATAATATCGTATTATTTTTTTTAAACATGAAATGGCTACAGCTACGGTCAACTACAACAACGACAACTGTTGTAGGTAGTGAAACTATTATACGCGCTGAACATAAGGCGCAGATTTTACAATGTAATCTGTATAATATGTTATAAAAAAACTTGTCCAGACCGACTGACTTACCGATTCATCATCGCCGAACCATGAAAATGTTTGGTCAATACTCAATAGTTTCGTTTTATGATGTGAAGACGACCATCTAAGAATAAGGCATTTCCAAAATTCACATTTTAGAGAAGTCCTCAAACAAGCATTTTGAGATTCGCGATGGAAATTGAAATGATAATTTTGTTTATAAACGGTTGCCATTGGGTACACGGACAGATAAGGTAAAATCATGTATAATCAGATCGTCTCGTTTGCCTGGCTTAATTTCACTCGATTAATGAAACGAATTGTTCGTAATTTATAATATATACTCGAAGGCTTGAGAGATTTTGATGAAAATTGCCGGTGTTATTTATCAGACAAGTTTAGAGAGTAGTTTATAAAATATACCAAGTGCTAAATGTAATCCGTCTGCCCATCTAGGTCAAATTATTTCACCAAGCTATGAACGCTGACGCCGATTTACTCGTGAACTGAAGTGGCTAAAACTGAGATACACTCAACCCGATATACGCAAAAAAAAACTGGGCACAGGCGAAGCCAGGTTATTCAGCTAGTAAAACATAAATATATGTATAAAAGCCAAAAGGTACAGGTAAATATTTTTTTTTAATTGATACTTCTTAAAAATTTCGGCAGCAATGGACATAAGTTAAATCATAACTGCAGGTGGTTTTAATACTAGATTAGGATAATAAATATCTGTTACAATAGTATAGTACTCGTTTCTGGTCTATAATTTGATCCAAGAGATATTATGGTGTTAAAGATTTTTTTCTAAGATTGGTAAATATTATTATTTGTTAGACAAACTTGAAATTATTAATCACACTCTGACAGACAATATCTTAGGAATTGCTGTGTTATATGACACGAGCCGGATGTATCTAGCGGAGTGCGAACACAATATTATATAGTTATTAATACGTTAAAAATAGCATAGTTAACATTAAACACATAACTCTTGCGTGACCTACTTGGAGTATTATTATATCGTGTTAAATATTTTATAATACTATTATTCGTGAGTAGTGGCATGATATTATTATACTGGATACTAAAACTTATTAAACGTATACCTATTATCTTTATGGTCGTTTTATAATATTATATTACGTGTACCTAAATAGTCATAAAGCATACAACAATATAAATAGCCAATAGGTACATATGTGGTCGTAATATGAGGTGACATAGAATATAAACCTTAATACGAAAATAAAGAGCGGTCAGCTCGTTTGAGTGACATCGCCATCAAATAGTTTAGTAGTAGCTACATAACGGGCAGACAAGCTACTATACATTTTATTATTTTCAAATAAAATGTTTGATTCAGCCGAAAAGTAGTAAAATTGATCTGCTGTATGTGTTTTTGTTAAAGATTATAGTTGTACTTGTCCCACGAGCTTACAATGTTATCAACGGAATAGACTGGAACTGAAGTTTACCTATATGTTTTAAAATAAGCATGATGATTTCAACTCGTTACCTGTTTAGTTATTGTCGCATATACGTATAACGATGCAATTAATAATAATTATAATACAATCATAATATAATATTTGATACAGAAAATATCATAAAAAAATTTCATTCTCGAAAATAATGCAAATATATCACCAACCGTTGACGGATGTTTCACGATTTTATCAAACACCAGCACCGCGACTTCTTACTGATATTATAATATTATTATAAGAACAGCGGGCGAGGATTTAAAATATTATTATTCTCATATTTGGATATTTTTACTTTTGGCTGGTCTGGAAGCAACGGACAAAAAAAAAGGTCAATTAAACAAGGCGTACTCACTCCTCTATCCCAACACACACACACATTCATAATATTATACACATTATTATAGTTGTGTGGTGCAGCGTGTTAGTTCAGCGATCCCGGGTAATAGCTACGGATACGACGAGAAAACAACACACCGTTAGCTCGCCGGCAAATAAAATACGAGGTAATAATGTATATATAAAAAAAAAAAGATAGAATAAAAAAACGCACACGGCGCCTTTTAGCCTTTGTTAACAAATATTATTGGGGACCGAGAAAAAAGGTAGGTATAATATTCCGGAAAATAAATTATCGCCGAACCCAAATATTATTATATTATTCGTGTATACAAAATAATATGGGCGAAACACGGTCACCGCCGTATACTGGATACACGTGGCGTGGTGAAAACGAGAAGTCCCACCCGACCGAATCATTACGCATAATATACAATTATATTACATATATAAATTCGTTGTGCTGTATTAAAATGTGATATCTATATACGCCCTATACATTCGTATGATAATATGATCGAGGGGATATAATTAATTATTATTTATTTATTTATTTTTATTAGTTTTGAAGCATCGACAACTATGGTCATTAGTGTGAAGTTTTGAGCAACACGTTTGTCTGTGGGGCGAGTATTTGTCGCTAAAACCCGGGTGGACACCCATCCGGGAGCTAGCGACGCCGGATGATGCTTGACCGTTGCACACATTACCGACTGTGGCCAACCATCGCGCCACACCAAGTCTCTTATTAATCATTGATATTATTATTATTTTAATTATTACCCTTGCAAAGATCGATACAATATTTCGGTTTGAATTGTTACAACCGTACTTGGTATTACCTCATGGATCATACCAGTTGCAAGCACCCATAGTATAATATTATATGATATGGTTACTGCAAAGATAATAATATTTGAAATGTACAACTAAAATTTATTTTTTCCGAAATTCCGCAAAATCAAACCGGGATACTAAGACCGGCTGACAGGGAAACCCCGAGGCACATCGGTTTCTCTATGGCCTATATACATAGTATAACAGGACATCATAGGTTCCTACTAAATTATATTTGGATTCACTTAAACGAATCTGCATACGTGCTATCACACACACGTCACATTACAACGGGCATAGTCGAAGTAAAATTTTGAAATATTGACACCACTGACCCTGAAATTGAAAATCTATATCATTCTGCTGCCGCGAAATGTAGGTACACTCCTCTACGTGTGTATTGACTTCACGCGTAATGAACCTTAAAGAACCAATTCTGGAACCGGAACCTTTAAAATATTAAGAACCGGACCCAGAACCTATAAATAAATCAATAAATAAAGTACTGGAGCCGAACAGGAATTTTTAAAATAAATAGGTCCTTTTAGGTTCAAGAATAAAATGATTTTATTTATCATAATTTAATGGTATTACTGTTTTGTATATAAACTATGTATGATCATATGAGTTTTCTAATATTTCTCATACTATTAGTAAGTTAAACCCGAAAAAGGATTTAAAATAATAATGCTTTTCGTATTTCGGTACCTAAATTATCTGGAGCCGGTAGCGAAATTATTTAGAACCGAAAACTTTATTTATTTTTTTAATCTAAAAACTAGAACTGAACAGGAACAGTTATTTTATTTTTGTAGAACCAGTACCGGAACAGATACCGATAAATTCAAAAAGCTCCAGTGCCTGGTCATGTTATAGATTTTGGTTGCCTATCTCACTTCCACGCCATTTAGTGGTTTGGTATTGAGGGGGATACTGCAGCAGGTATTAAATAGTGACACGAGCTACACCGATCCGTTTTTCACTGGACCCTTCTTTATAACGCGAATTTATTCGGCGTTTAATATAATGTTGTGGCTGAATACCATTTGAACACATGACCACGGGACGTCATTAAAAGCGATGATGATAATAGTAATAATAATAACAGTCTATCGGACGGTCGACGCAGCGGCGAGGTTCGCGCGTCATCGTCATTGGTGTAATACACAGTGTGCTGGCAGTGTATTAAATTTTTTATTTTTTATTTTTTTGTACGTGGGCGAAATAACGAAAAAATATTACACATAATATCGTGGCGTACAAAAGCTCTGGCGCGCGGCGGCGGGAGAAACCCGTCCGGATCCATCCACCAAGCGGTAATAACACGTCGAGCCGGAAAGACACTCTAATGGGTTTTTGATTGCCTTTTTATACACGAATATTAGAATATCAGAAGAGTATAAACATGACGTGTGTGTGTGTGTGTGTGTGTGTGTGAGCTTGGGTGCTAAATGACGACGACACCATCATCAGACGAGAGTTTGGTTGTTTTTTTTTTGTTATTTAAAATCGGTACATACGGCAGCAATGAAATATCGGAAACGTTTAATATATGTCTTAAAAACGTATAAGTACATGTCCATGTAAATAATATGTAATATCCTAAACATTTTTGGTACAAAATATGAAAATGAAATGTGTGTAAAAGTATAAGACTATAAAGTTGAAAAATTGATTTTTAGATTCTGAGCGGGGAAAAAAAATTATTGATTTTACACAAAATTGTGTTTTTTATTTTATTTCGTGTGTCAGTGATCTATGTACAGAATAATAGTAGTTAAAGTTATGCTTATTATCAACTTTGATATATTTTCTGGTGGAAAAATGAATGTAGTTGGTGCATTTGAGTATTTTAAAAGCATCAGTAAAATCAAAAGAAATAAGGAATAACGGGAATTTTTACGCCCAACAATATGTTTTTTTTGGCGTAACTGAAAAACGAATAAAAGTAATAATATTACCAAATATTTATATTTTTAGATGGTAACATTTTCATAATATGTTGACACATTTTGTCTGCTACTAGACATTTTTAATTTTCTAGTGCTTTTATTTTTTTCTTGACAAACTTTTTTGATTTTGACCTGGATGGATGATATAATATCTCTATGGATGATTTCATTCCTTTCGAACCAATATGCTCCAACAATAGTATGAAGAGCAACATTTTATCAACGTGTAGAGTGACTTCCATTTAATAAATTGCCATTATTATTGGTATGAATGTATGATATAATACTCGTATATCTTGTACATACGACTATTATATTTTAATAACATTCAGTACAATATAAAAGCACCGGAAGCACCTGGTAAATAACCAGGTACGTCTAAATTGTCAAATGTATAATATTCTATTAAACAAAAATAGTAAATACTATTAATTGATAAAGTATTAGAAAATGTTAGTGTTATAATATGTTTTGAGATTCAATAAATTGAATATGATATTTTATAAGGTTATTGCACTGATAGGTAAAGAATTTTTCAACATTTTTATGTTAAAACGGACTTTTGAATAACATATAAAATATAGATAATACACTAAATATATAGCAGTGCACTAGAGGTACTTTGGGGTATGAATTTTAATATTGGTTTTACGACAACTATTAACTATTTTTGTTAAATTAATTACTGTCACGAAAATCACTGTATCCTGGAATTTAGGCGGATATCAGTTTTTAAATACCTAAACAATTTGTATATCCGTTTTCGATGAGTAAAAATCGTATTCTCGAAGGATTTCTGTTTTTTCCCTTCACTGATAGATTGTGGCTGTGTTATGGATACTGTAGCGTTTACAAACAAAAACGAATTCTTCGAGTGAGCGACCCACATATTATCGCGCATATATTTAACCACACAATAGATATCCATTATCCATTAACATTAATATATAATCGATTTCTATTATATAAAAGATAATACTCTGCATATATATATATTATATACTGAACAACGACCAAAGCTATATTATATGAGGTTCGCATCAATATTGTTAAAAAAATATATATATATTAATTTATAGCAACACGGTGCTACGACGACGATGACGACGATGATGAATATGATTATGATGATGATGATGATCCTGATGATGATGATAATGATGATAGATCGATTGGTAAAATTAATTCACTATATATATACGTAATCGCATAATCATCTTGCGTGACGAAAGCACTAGTGTATACAAAACCTATATGACCATAAAAATAATAAATAACAATATTATGTAATTTCAATTGTGATTTTCTTTTTTATAGACTTAACGTATACTATAATACTTATGTATCTTGTAGAAACCTACATAATATATTGATTATTTTTCAAAACGGTTGTATGTTTATAGTGGATGGAAAACGTTTCATTATTAATTAATTCAAAAATAGGCTTATACTATAACTTAAACAAGTTATTTCAATTTGTAGTTATAATTCCAATCAGCTCAGTGACATGTGAATGCAATTTTTCGAGTATGCAACGAATTAAAAATTGGTTGAGGACAAGTATGTAACAGCAACGGCTTACTCACTTAATAATTTTAAATTTTGAAAAGGATTTTAAAAATAACATAAAAACAGAATCATTGTTAAACAAATTTAACACAAAGTGAAAAAAGTTTTAAAATAATACATTATATTATTTTTATGTTATTCTATTTCAAATTATACGTTATTTGTGTTCGTTATACCTGCTGGTTGTAAATTGAATAATATTATAATTAGTTTCCTTCGGCGCGCGGTGTTGCCCAGGCAAAGATTTGTCTTTCTTTATTCGAACATCTCAATGCTTTCCTTGCGTGCCAAATAATGCGTATGCAACGGAATCAATTTTCAAGCAAATCTAGATGAGCATTAGAGGAATCCATATAATTTCAAGTTCATACGGTTTGTAATTTTGTGAAAAATTCAGCAAATGCGTTGAAACAGTGTAATTTTACATTATTTTCCTGGAAAGATGGCACCACTTTTGTATTTTTACAACACCCTAATTTCCTCTTTAGGGGTTGAATTTCCAAAAATCCTTAACGGACGCTTAAGTAATAATAGCCTTATGTATGTCAAATTCCATCCTGATCTGTCCAGTGGTTTGGGCTGTGAGTTGAAGCAATCACCTTATCCTTTAATGCATACAGCGATAATAAGACAATATTATTTACTTTGTAAGTGCAATATTATATTAATTATTAGTTAAAACACAAAAAAATAATAAGGTTGATGTTTTTTTAAAAAAAATGTATTATTAATGACTATGTGTAGGCGCAAATTCTCCCATAGTTAGTAAAATATACATAACTTGAGCAACCTTAAAATTCGGGTCTAGTTGCGCATATATTGTACAACTACCTGCTTAGTATGCAATAGATTTTGCGAAATTTTTACTAACCGACAAACTTTCACATGGTTAATTTTTTTTTTTAACTGGTAGAAGTAAATACAAGCTATCTGTAGGTATGATTATTATTAATATTATATGTCCTAATATTTAAACGTTGGCGTTTAACAAATTAAGTATTGTTATTTCGTGTACGGTTTTACTGATAACCACTGCAAAACGAATGACAGCTTCGGTATATTAAGTAATTAAATTATATTCGTACTAATCGTCCTCACAAGTATATTGTAGTGTAAATAATAATATCACGAGAACATAATAATTTATGTATATACGGTTTTAATATTATTATCATTGTTGAAAACAAACTGCGGTGGTGGCGGTGGCGACGGTGGCAGTAGGTACCTACTGTAAATAGTTATCTATTGACTTCGTGTTGTTGATATTGTATTCATTCAAACAAAGTAAGTACCCACTCGACTGTCAACTAAATTTTAAAACACAATACAATGTTACTTATACAATACAAAACAAAAAAAAAAAAAAAATACTAATAAAAACAAACAAAACGTATATATAAATATGCACGCGACAAACTCGTAAATTAATAAACATTATTATTAAATCATACACGACCGCAACGATTGTTTAAATACACGGTGCGATATTAAGCTAATTTCGATATGATCTGTAAACGATCCTAATATACAGCTATATAAAGTGAAAGTAGCGATGCGATACAAAAATAAAATTAATTCATACATATATATGCGTATACAATAAGTTTAGGCAAGATAAAAATGTATCGACAAAACATGTTTTGGACATTGGCAAATATAACTGCCGAAAATAATTTTTTCAAATGGTAAAAAGAATTATTAAATACCGTCTAACAAAATAATGAAGATACTCATTTTTAATCACCTATAAATATTATAAGTATAAGCATGCTTACAGTGCTTATAGTGCACTGGTAAAGGTGACGGAAGGCATTGTACGGTAGATAACTGTTGTTATTTTACCCTCATTATTAAATACGACATAGGTGGTTTTCAAAGTTAAAAGTACGATTTTTGATAACCAAAAGCGTCTAAAATAAGAGTTTTAGCGTCACGATGACTGGGTACTTTAAGACATATATAAATATATTATAATAAAATGTATAATTTATACATTTTATTATATTATATATTTATGATATAGGTAGGTAAGTATTTTACTCGTAACAGTCATAACAGAAATCACCTAACGTGAGGCTCTGACCGTCTCAGAGTTAGAAATGTACAGATCCATAACCAACATTCATTATTATTAAGTATTGTAGTATTACAATTAATTTAAAAATAATTTTTTTTTTTTATCATATTTGTGTAATTTGTATAATCTATGTAAAAAATATTTACAATAAGCACAGTGAAGGGATACATCATAGGTCATGGTTGGTTTGATTGAAGAAGCCCTATTCAATAATAGCACTTCATGGCGGGATAGTTAAAAATTATAACTGCAAAATATTTTGTATGTGAATTTGTTAAGGATTTTGAATATTTTGAAGTCACCACTTGTAAAATATTGTATTATATAATACTTAGCTATTTATTATTTCACTACATAGATAGGTATACGTACATAATATAATTAGATTGTAGTTAGACTATTCTATGACTTTTGTAAACTGCATATTTCGTATTTTTGAGTGCATATAAAATAGGATAAAAATAACGCATCTCATAGTTCCAGTGCCGCATCTACCTGGAGTGCTGGGGGTGCAAAAAACCCCCGGGTCCCCGTTAAATCATAACAACAGGCTGGAACCCCAAACCATTTGGTTATACATTTTTTCTGAATTATTATGTTTACAATCTAATATACAATATTGAACATACCATATCGTTTGAATGAAAAATAAATATTATCGTTCCTTTTAGGCACATCAGTCAGTATTATCTATTATTCAATAAAGTTGTAAGTAATAAATACTAAATAGCTACAATAAATCTAAAAATTTAGAAATTAATTTGTTTAATTTTATCTAAAATGAGAAATCGATGAAAAAAATGTGAAAACTGCTCCATAACTAAAAAATGACCTAAAAACGAAAAATCGTGAAAAATTTTAAATAAAATTTAATTGTAAAGATGCATGTGTTGTAAACACATTTTAATCTAGGTAATCATAGTCTATAATTATGTACTAAAAAAAATATACAAAAATCATCAACTTCTGGTCCTTACTTATTAGTCATTAAAGTAATACACTAATAGGTACCATCCCAGCTGCATCGTACGATATATCATACATTTCGAAATCATCAATAATATTTTATTGTTTATAATTTACACTCTACCTACCTCTAATCGATGACAATAAAAACATAACTACCTATATATTCAAACTGCAAATTATGGACGGAAATCGATTGTTTGATAAAATACAATAATTGATTAGTTTCTCGATATTTCGTCGGAAATATATACCTACATATTATTTCAAGTTCGGTATGCAGTAGACTCTCGTTTCTGAATGTTTGTTCAATCGGAATTTCATCCGACGAGTATTATTCAAATTTACACAACACACGCCCTGCAGCGACTATATGACGGTAAAATTACTGTTATAATATAATTCGCACTTAGGGACGACGTTTGCATTACGCGTGCAATATAAAATAATGATAATATTCGGTCGTATTGAGTATTTGCGTCAAGCCGGTCATCAATTCGGCTTTTCTCCAATGCAGAGCGATTAATCAAACATGATCATTGCTCACCCTCATTTTCCCTTTAATAATGCATTTATTCAAATTCTGTTCTATGAAATTTTTGAAGAGCTCACTCAAGAACCGTATTTTAAAATACTTGGATTTTTATGCCATAAAGAGTGTTCTGTGCTCCTGTGGTGATCGAAACCATCTTTTTTTTAAAAACGGACCTTTTTTACTGAAATTTGTCGAGTATAGATAATTTTTATGACATTTTCGATGTATCTAAATCACAATTTCAGAAAGAGGTTTTAGCGTCATTAAAGGTTATTTACATCACGAATAATACTGTGATAATGTGAATATTATAGGTAAATATTGTAAATATATAAATTAAAAATTAATGTTTTGATAAAATTGTTTAGTGTCATAAATACATGACAGTATAATATTACAAATATTTTATGTAAACATTTTATTGAGGACTGTTATACTTAGTACATACAGCTGAATAATTCAGAAATTACTCTTCCAAATTTCTATTTAAAACGGTCAAATTAAAAAAAAAATGATATGTGTAACGATAGTATAGGGAGTGGGCTGCTCGATGAATCACTCTGTATAATACACGAACACGTAGATTCTGCGTACATGAATTATGAGTATAATATAGTCGGTACTCAGTATAGGTATAGAACTTAAAAGCTATAATACCATCGTAGCCACGATTTTTCTATGTGGTGGGGGGGGGGGGGAATTCCGATAGTATGTTTGATAGGGTTTAAAATAGGATTTCCCATAAGTTTAGTTTATTCCAGATGTCGAGGTTTTATTTTAGGTTTTGGTTCCTGTACAAATAAATTAGTATTTGCATTATCTTTCGTAGATCATAGAAATAGTATATTAGTTTTCTCACAATTTCAAGTTGTGGGGTGGGAGGGGGTGCTCAGCCCTCCTCCCAGAATAATCCCGCATTCGCCACTGATACATGACACATGTCATCTTTTTGATAGACTTCGGAATCATACTGCACCGTCGTCTTACGTCGTATATTGAATACACATAATGAAATATATTATTACTATTTGTCGTCATAGTTATTTGTAATAGGTACTACAAAATAGCATTTTACTTTGTTCCCATATTATTGTATCAGGTCTTTTAAAGGTGTAATCATTATCAAACGTATTATATAATGTCACTTCATGATTTTTTTCTTAAAATTATCTTTTTTTTTTTGCACGGAGATATAACGAAGCATTTTTGGGTGTGATATAATAACACGCGACTGAGGTCCCATCCGCTTATCGGCTGCACGTTATAACGCCCGTGTGGCGGGTGTGCACCCCACCGCCTGGACGTTCACGCCTTGTCATTATAATAATATTTTTTATGCAATGATACACACGTAGGTAATAATAATAACAATATTCGAGCGTAGGACCGACGTCAAAACGAAATCGATTGCACCTCCCCCCCCCATCTCCGGGACAGGCATGAATTTTTATTTATTATTATTTGTATTTTTTTTTTTTACTCCGCTCTTTTCTGTTTACTATAATAGTATACGCTGTACACACCCCTTGACCGCACGTCATGTCGCCCGTGTGGTATGAGTAATATTATAATATTTCACGCGCGCCCTGTTACGCGCGACCGACCGGCGGCTATGCGACAACAAAAATTGCGCTTTCGCGCCCCCGCCGACCGACTTACATACACACGCTCCGGCACATTTGTCAAAGTATATTTTATCATACACGGCTCGGCTGTCCTTTACGGTCTGTGGTCTGTCAAAAATAAATTATTAGAAGTCGAGTGTGCGTTATATTATGTTGTACGTATATATGAAATATATTTTTTTTTGTCAAACAAGAACCGCCATATTAATATTAATTATATTTTATGTAAAACAATAATTAACCATTATATTCATGTGTTGCTATCGTGCATAACGCGTGTACCTACCTATACCTATTTAACCGTCATAGGCGCAAATTGGGGGGAGGCTTAGGGGGTATTAGCACCCCCGATTTTAAAATTAGCACCCTCTAATAATGTATGTGAATATGTGTCAAAACTTCTCCTTACAACAACAAAAAAAATCAAAAACAGTTTATCATCAGACATGATCAGAGTATAATAAATGAAACAATGAACTCGACAATTGTCATTTTTTCGAATTCAAATCTATTTAGAACATTTATCATTATTTTACAATGTCTCTACTAAACCTGGTCGTTATATTATTATCAGTTGTCAAGTTCAGCAGCGACTCAGCGCTATGACAATATTATCGCGAGTATCTACTAATATAAACATTCCCTTCGAACAAAAACCTAATTACGATATACGAATCACTTGTCAGTTGGTGTTCACTTATGAGTTCCAAGTTTTCGACATTCTGTGTAATTGTGTATGCCGTATGGTATTATATAGTATAATATCCTATACAGGATGTAATAAATAGAACTGACTTTTGAAATAACTTTTGTTCTAATCAATATTTAAATTATTTTTTTATATACAATTTATAGTCACTTATTATAGTTTATAATAGTTTATTATAGTTTCAAATA
>NC_042493.1:87938981-87999226 GCF_005508785.2 Acyrthosiphon pisum | reverse complement strand
TAAAACAATAATTTTGATACTAAAAACATGATCTAAGTCAAGTAGTTTATTTTTGGAATTTTTGATATAATATCAATATTTTTTTGATTAAATGAATTTGGAACGTATACGTAAGTACTATAATAACTTCTTTGAAAATATTTTTTTTGGAAATTTGCTGACATGAGTATATAATTTCTTAAATTATTTACTAATCATATAATTTTAACAACTTTTGTCATACGTTTAAGTAGCGTCATTTTTTTTTCGTCAAGTCTTTCTGTTTTTCTGTTACACCTTGTATACTAATATAGTATACTTTATTCGTCATATTTTTGAATAAAATATAAAAAAAGTTGTTTTAAATTTTTGATAAATTAAAATTGACTATTGTATTCATTTTTATAAAATTTACCTAATGCACTATAAGTCTTCAATGTTAAATTGTTATAAAACATTTTTGCTCAAAAATATCATAAATGCCTCATAGTTATAATTGAATTTAAATGCCAAGAAAATGCAGGGCTTAAGCACCCTCAGTTTTTTTATTGAAATTGCGGCTATGTTAACCGTAGAGGTATTGTATAGTATAATGTATGTACTTATAATTAATAGGATTCATAATATTGTTCACTACTATCTACTCCTCACTATCGACTCTACGACATTATTGTAAATATTTTTCCCCAGAACGTTGACAGTGAATTTCTACTGCCACTCGAAGTACTTTTTTTTTTATCATGGAGCTAGTGATAAGAAGAAACATTCTGATGAACTGCATACTAAATGATAGCCTTATAAAAATAATAAATATTATATAGATATTAAATACTTGTGCGTGTTGTCCCGCGTTATATGCTTATTAATGCCTATATTATACCAATAATTGATTATCGTGCATTATCGGTAGATATACGTTTATAACTTGTATTCCAATTCCAGTATTGGGAATAGATAACTAAAAAATTATCTAGATACGATAAGATAATTTTAACAAAATATTAAAGATAAAGATAAAAATAAAGATAACATAAATGTAATTTATCTAGATAAAGATAATTTTTTTACACTTATTTTTATTGATTTTTAGTATTTTTGTAATATTAGATTTATATCAATAAAATGACATAATATTTATAATAACAACGGATTGAGCCTTTGAAATACAGTTCTACGAAGTTATAGTTTTAATTTATTTTTAAAATGGATCGGGAAATAAACCTATACCTAATTAATTTTAATATGCTCAATGCTCATTATGGCTAGTAGAGAGGAAGTATAGTGCAAGCTCGCATGAGGTTCTCTTACTATCGTAATACCGTCGTTGGAAATAATAACAAGAAATATATTCTTCTAATTTTATAAATAATTTATATTATATTAGAATTTTAGTAACATTGGTTTTAAAATGTTGTAGGGGCTCTATAATATTTATCTAGATAAGCCCATTTTTTATCTAAGCTAAACATAAGATAAATCGTAACATAGTTATCTAGATACTTTAAACGATAATTTATTTCAAAAAATCTTATCTAGATAATTCCCAACACTGTCCGCTTCCAAAGCTTTCAGGTAAACTTTAGGTATACGGTAAGTACCGTAAGTTCCATTCGAACTTTAACGAAAAAAAAAACTTTTGAACCTGATTGAACAATAAAAAAACATTATACAATAAAACAATTAGTAATATGTTCGATTATAATATGTGGTTAAATACATATTGATATAGATGTAATGTAAAATTTTAAATAATATATTAATAATATAAGATATAGTAGATATCAACTTCAATACTTAACAAGAGATTTAATTATTTTAGATACTTTATCAAGAAAAAAATCAAGGTTGGGGTATTTGTTACATAGGACAAATTAAGTACCCACAGGAAGTGTCATCAATAAGTAGGGAGCTCCTTTCATAAAAATAATGTAACCTGTCAAATATTTTGTTACTTTTATAGCCTACATTCTTATTGTATCAAATTATAAAGATTGTATATTGCTTGTAAAAATGAAAATAAAAATAAAATAAAATTTTAATATAAATATTGTGTATTTTTCAATAATATTTGGGAGCCCATCGCACCAGGGGATGTAAAAAATATGAACGAGTCAATGTTTGTCGATATTTATTATTGTTTCAACAATGATAATTCAATGCAGTGCATTTTTACAAGCAGCAGTATTTTTAAGTAAATTTGTACTCATTTTAGTTTTTGTATGAACTAAAAACAGATAACATGTTTGTGATGAGTTGAAAAAAAATTAATAGTTGTGAATATTGATTTAAATAATTTCCATATTTACAAATGATACTAACCATTTAACAACAATATAAATTCAAAATATTATAATTACTAGAAAACAAAAGCAATAATAAATTCAAAATTAAACATAAATGCACTTATATAGAATAAGAATATATAGAGGTACTATTATAACATTTATACAAATTAAACTAGGTGAGAGGTAGGTATTTTAATTATAAAATCATAAGACAATAATTCTAAAACTGAACGCTTTTAAAAAAATATTGTGACTATGTATTTTTGATATTTTTCAAATTGATATATAAACAAGTCATTAAAAACGTTGTACTCAATTCAACGTTTTGACTAAGCATAACATTTTTATAAAAAAAAAACTATTTGAAAAAAGCAGATGTCTATAAATAACTCAAAAAGAGTCAACATTTTATCATGTGTGGAAAACGGTCGTATTATAATAATTTTGTAAAAATGTTTACCAACTATATATCTACGTTTATTTATTTTTCAGTTTATGCCAAAAAATAAAACCTGATTTTTTCAAATCTTGTTTTGCGTAAATATTCCCGTTATTATTTAATTGTTTTCGGTTGGGCTTTTGAAAACACTGGTAATATTTATTCTCGACCCAACTATATTCAATTCGCTACCAAAAACCACCGCTAAACTTGAAAATAGATAATTTTTTCAATTACTTGTTAGTTGTCGTGAAAAAGTTAAATTTGTACCCATTAAAAAAAAACACATTGTAAGATCAATACAACACTCTGTTTGAAATTTAAAATTTAAAAAATAGGATATTTTACAATTAACAAGTTTTTGAAAAAATCGATTTTCTTATTTTATTGTACTTAACTAATTACGAAAACGAATTACCGTAGATACTTGAAATGTTCACATAACGTTGCAGTTATTTTCATGTATGGGACCTTATTACAATTTTCCAGTTTGTCAAAAATAGTCTATCCACCCCTGGATTTAAGAACTTATATTATTAAGGTTGATTGGCATAATATTAATAGCATACTATTTTGTTATTGCGATATTAAAATAACACTAGGTATTTACAATAATCAGAGAATCACAATTAACAGTATGATGATATTGGTATTGTCTTTTCTTTAAAAAAAAACAGCACATTTCGGCGAAGGAATAATAATAACGGGTATAATGTAGGTACATTTATAATAATTCATTAGCTACAAGTGTCCAGGTAGGAATTTACCAATCTAGGGCGCAATAATGATATCATTAACTTCCATGCCTTCAAATTTAATTAGCCATGTATTGGATGTTTGAATGATATAAATGAAATTTGACACTTAACTCATTCAATATTTTTGTACACGCCTACATTAAAATTAAGTGATAAAACAAATATATATCTGTTTAAATTTATTACAACATTGAACAGATATTATAATAGTACCTATTGTATGTTTGTAGAAACAATAATAATAATAATCGCTCATTATGTTTATATTCATTATTAATATACACCTATATATCGGTACCTAACTTGACGTTTTATAGAGTGACAATGAAAAAAAAAAACATAAACATAACTATAATATCATACTCGCGTAATTTTTCATTTTAGGCTTTGTTTCGTAAACGTTCTCAAATAAGTCCATTACGCCGACAACAAAGCGCGATTTCATTGGATTTTAACTTTTACTTTGTCGTGCTGCAAGAGGGATGTTCTCGATGAATATAAGGATATGCACACGCAGCCACGCAAGACGCAGACAATAGAACGCACACAATTTTTAAACAAAACACGCCTCCCCACCCGTCTATACGCGCGAGTATATATTGACGAACTCCACCAAAGCACCAAAAACAATATTATTTTGAGTAATCAAGTTCAACGACGTTGTTATTGCCTCGTCGTTATCTCACGTCAAATAAACCGTAAGTTTCTGTTTGTAACAACGCCATATAAATAATATTTGTACATTATAGGTACCGTTCATGTGCATATTATCCTATATATAGGTAATACGCGATACCGTATTTTAATATTAAAATTATGATTTTTAATAATAGCATAACTGACATAAATATTTATTAATTTTAATTGTATTTGTTTATTTCACATAACGATTTAATAATCAAAACGTACGTCTATTATAATTTATACTTTCAAATTTTTTTACAACTATACTGTATTTCTGTAAAAATAAAATTGTTTAAATGGGCCGACGTACTTATAGTTCCAGAAAATGGTGTTCTAAAAAAATTATTTCTCTATCCACAATGGTGCACACGATGAGTCTAAAATATAGATCCACCTATTTTATACGCCTAATCACGCATAATGCGATGTAAATATATGTAATGAACGTTAACACTCCGCTTGCGAAGGGGCACCGTATATTTGGCGGGAATCCTATATAAACCCACAATACACATTACACGCCCAACACATTGTAATACATAACAGTGACGTATTTGAGAGGGCGGTGGTTGAAATCACCTCGGGATTGTTCCTTTTACGTATATTTTACTAGTGATAAAATTGTCAAGTAGCATTTTATAAAATAAAGTCAACATTAATGGAACTGTAGAAAGTAAAATCAAGAAGTAGATTAATGTATAGGACGTTGAGGGGTGGAGTGGTAGCCAGTTTCAGTTACACAACTCAGGTACTTATAGGAATAAGTATATACCTATATTATATTGGTACCGAGTAATCTTTCGACCACGGTACGGGTGACATAAACGATATCAAGCTGCACCGGGTATAGAAGTTACGAAGTATATATTGTAAATAGTTAGGTAAAGGTACTTACAACCTACTATACCTATATGCGTATTTAACATTATCATAATAATAATATACTGACGCGTGACCTGTTGATTCGCGCGTCGAAGGATACTATATTATATTGATATACTATTGTACATCTTATAATATAGGAGGTATACCTACGTACAATAATATCTATACATAATATATTTTGCCTATGTCGTGATTATGCACGTATCTTATTCTATGATATCGGTGCGATAAACAATAGACTCCCGGACGAGTATATAATAGAGCGTACTTTATGTACAAGCTGAACTATCGCGCGTGCGTGTGCGATTTATAGATTTCTAAAGTGATTTTTTACTATTTTAAAAAGTATAGGACCTGTGATACGACGTCTGTAGGCACGGCTGTGCGGGCGAAGAGGTTATTAACATTAGACAACGTTGAAAATCATATCTCTTGCAGCAGGATGGCGAGAAGAGGAAGTTGCGTATATCGCGCCGCTGCTACAGTTGTATACTGCACACGGACGCGACCGGACGCCAATATGGACGTTATACTAAATTATATAGACCTAATGTGTGTACGGTGTATGATCATTTTAAACCCAAAGCGGCGTGTGTTATATTCGTTGTCGGTCGGAGTGACAGAGCGGGAAAAGAAGAGTGAGGGAGGGAGAGAGATAGATAGATACGGAGAAAGAGATATAGATAGAGAGGAGGGGTGAGAGAGGGAGAGTGAGGAGAGATATAAAATATATATTATAGACGGAGCATACGAGATGATGGTGTGTGATGGTTAAGGGAAGAGGGGAGGAGTGAACGGTGGCGGCGGTACACGCCATCTTGGTTTTATCATTGATTAATTGAAGTCTCATGACAAGCATACGGCGGCGGCAGCGGTGGCGGTGGCGACGTCGTCGTAACGCGCGCGGAGAGAGAATGAGTGAGAGACAGTGAGCGAGAGAGATAGATAGAAAGAGAGAGACAGAGAGAGAAGGCCTCAGCCGCCGCCGCGTTTCTTGGACCGCGGACCGCCGCTACCGCCGCCGCGGCCGCTTCGCACGATTTGCCGTCAGCGTTTGTCGTAGTGTACGTGTATATATAATATATTATAATATATGTGTGTGTGTGTGTGTGTGTAGTCGGCCTTATAAGAAAGAGAGAGAAAAAATAAAATTACTCGCGGCGTAATTAAAATTTATCAGCACTCCGTGATTAATGACCCACATCTGTCTTCCGCCGGATAGCTGCAGCGGCTGCAACAGCTACCATATTATACGCGTGTATAATATACCTACCTATTATTATATATTATATATATATATATATATATATTATAATATGATCTCTCGCACACACACATTTCATACACTCGTATGTATACATATATATTTGTGTATATACGCCTAACGAATGCGCACACATTGTACATAATATTATTATTATATGCTTAAATATTGTATATTAATATAATATAATATGTACATATGTGTGTGCGAATACGATTATAATAATATGTGCGAGCATATGGTACCTCGCTACACGCGGCATAATGCAACCTTTTTTTTTTTTTTATCGCCAAGATATTATATTCTATATGTACACGTAATATAATATTATATATGTATATAATGCAGTGTACAGGTGTGTGTGTGAGTGTATATAATATAATATTATGTACATCACAATGCACGGGTACCTCCTATAACTGCACATATGAAACAAGTGCCTATATGTACGCGGTGTTTATTATATTATATTATATGGTTTATAATCGTATGTATTTTATACGCGGTGCAGCGGACATTACGACTTGACTTATATTTTCCCTCGCCGAAACGTGCTCATTATATACTTTCTATACCTCATATTATATATTATATTATGGGTACCTATGTATTATTATATGACTGCAATTTACAGCTGCTGACGAATCGCGTGCACATGCAGAATTTATTTTCAACAATTTAAAAAAAATACAATAATAATATGATGTGGTCTTCTGTAGTACTTTACTGTTGTAGTTATTGGTCATTAGCATAACATAATTATTATGGTAATTCGCGCTATAATACAGTGAAACCTCGATAATTCGAATCGGTTGGGGGTGAAAAAAAAATTCGATTCATAGAAAAAAATTGTATGTACTTATTGAAATGCAGGGGCTAAGATATTCCTTCGAGTTATCGAAAATTAGACTCGCCGACGTTCGAGTTATCGAGGTTTCACTGTATTATATATATTTATGGCTAAACGCGTATTTCGTTTGCGATCCTTCGATCCGACATGTAGTGGTACACTGCCACTGTAGTGGTCTGGACTTCTCGGAAATTGGCGAAAATGTGAAACGTTCTATATACTGCGTATTATACCTAGGATAGGGTCGGAAGAAGTTGTTTCCACATTTCACAATATTATATGACAATATACACGTGAAAATCCCGTGAAGTGTACAAAATCACAATATCCGATGGTCATATTAAATATTCAGCCCAATAATGTGTACCTAAATTCGACGAATTCCATCGGATATAACACGTATATTCTAAAAAATATAAACGTAATCGTCACAATATATTATATCAAGGTATATAATATATTATTATGTATTGTAAATACTGAATGTATAACTGTACGCGTAATAATGGGTGCTGATATACAATATACATAATATCATAGCACAATATTAAATCGATATACGTATTCCAGTCGTCCATCTTCTTACTATATTATTTTACTTATAGGGCCAGTGCGTAGAAAATCATTTTTTTTTTCTTGAACCGTTCCCAATATTCGGAAGTGCTGTATATAGGCGGAGTTTCGTTTCGGAGAGTATATAACATATATATAGTTGCCAATACAAAAATATTAGAGATAATTTGAATTTCAGAGAATTCACAGGCTTTGTTAACTTTCAGTACATCAATGCATGCAATATTATACGTCATCATTACGTCTATACGTGATAATTGAGTTATAATTTTATGTCTAATTCATATAATGCATCACATACCTTTACCTATACCCGAATAATGTATAACACTGCAATTGTAAAATTATACATACATAAATATATTAAATGCGCGACGAGTGGTGAGGATTCTTCAAGTTATATATATTATGTCGTAATATGTAATACTTAAATAATAATGATAATATTATAATACGTCCTTACATATTAAATGCCTTCATAATACATCATCACAATTCTTATACAAAATCCCCTCCATTTGTGTAGCTTGCTTTTCTGGCCACTAATCATGTAGGTATATTATAATATATGTAGGTATGTGTGTTTGTGTGTGTGTGTGTGTGTGTGTGTGTGTGTGTGTGTGTGTGTGTGTGTGTGTGTGTGTGTGTGTGTGTGTGTGTGTGTGTGTGTGTGTGTGTGTGTGTGTGTGTGTGTGTGTGTGTGTGTGTTGGTATGCTACATGTCATTCACGTCATTCACGTCATCACAATGCATATACGTCTACATTATATAAATTTACGAATAATCTGTTTAGAATTTTTAAACACATCGTCGGTTAAGATTTTGATGGTTATTGAACAGTTCATGCATAATAATATTATAATAAACTATTTTTTCCCCGTTTCATTTATTTCGACATATTTATCATTTTATTGGAACTAATATAATAGATGTTATTAATAAACATTAACTATAATGCATTTCATTATTAAACAACTGCTGTATAGCAATAAAATACGTTTAGTGTTTTAAATTCTACCACAGTAGTACAATAAATAACTTTTTGTTCATTTTGAATTTGAATGATTGCAATACAATAGAGCAGGAAAAGTCTCACAGTCACTTTGGGACGCCACGCCGTAGCCAACTATAAGTTATAACTAGCTGTAGGCACTTTTAAATGATAAATTCAAAATACGCGTGTACTATCTTTAAGGGTTTCCGGTATAGTTTAGACGTCGGTAATCACTAAACCCAAATGGTCGGAAATTGGCAATAAAAATAGGTGCCTACGAATCATGCGAGGCAGAGTGTGTGACACTACGCGTGAAAGTACGAGATGTGACTATACTCTGTGCCGTATATACCTATGCTACAATTTAATACTATGTGACATCACCACACAACAATTAAGGTATTTTAGGTCAACAATCATAAGGTAAAAATCATCGAAATTATATACATTAGTTCTGATAATCGCTGTGAATATTAAACCTACATGCGTACGTTATATTATATTCACATAAGCGCAAATTGTTGGACGGGGCTTTAAGGTCTAATTTCTCCTAAACATTTCAATAGTGTGTCCCCCCAAACACATCCCAACGTTTTTTAAGCTTATTTAATATTATTATAGTACAGGGCTTCAGCAGCCCCCCCCCTCCCAAATCTCGAACACTATTTGCACCTATCATATAATATAATATTATCACTCATCGTGTAGATTTTTTTTCTTATAGTTAACGTTCTCCTTGCAAAACGTATTACTTTTGTAGGATTGTAGGACTGTAAATTATTAAAATATTTTCGATACCTAATGCATTATATATTTTCGATTTCACCGCGATAATCCCATCATATTTGACGGGCAAAGTTCCGATCGATTTTTTGGTATTACTGTGATGTGCAGGTAGTCACTATTCATTACAGAGATATCACACGCAAGTCAATATCACTCTGCAGACTCTTCGATTGGCACTTTGTAGCTCACACAACAAATATTTACCATGCGTAAACTATTATTCTTTTCGAACCTATTTACACTTCAAGTTATAAAAAAACAAGATTTTGTTACTTAATCAATTAAAATAGTATACACACGATAAATACATTTTTTTGTGTTGTCGACAAATCCTTTATGACAAAATAAACATGTTTAAGCGAAGCATTGCACGTCATACGTGGTAATATGATTTCTGCGGTGATAATTTGAGCTTTTATACAAATATAGTATACTTACTGCAATAGGTATAATATATATTAATATTTATTATGATTATATTATATTATAATCATTATTTGAATTAACGTGTTATACTGGTAATGGTTATTAATTTATATTATTATTATATTGATATAATATTAACATCACTGATATTGAATCGGGACTTTGTATGGATTTTACGATTATATTGACTTACATGAAAGTCAATTATAGTATAAAAATCGTAGTTTTTTTTTAATTTTTAATTTTTTGAGCACAGTATATAGTGAGCTAGATCTCTAGAAGCCTAGAAATTAATAGATATTAGTAGGTATATAGAATTATTTGATAATGTTTTTAAGAAAATGTATAGATCCATGTAATATATCAAATTCACATAAAGCCTTCCACTGTCGTTGAAGCCAACGCTAGATAGAGATCTTGATCGGTTTCTTTTAGTGTTTTGTAATTTTTACACCTATAGGGTGTGACATAATACAAAAATTATATTTAATAATTCATTATGTCGAATCAGGTGTCCAAAAAATGCACATGGCAGTATGGAACACCTAACGTAATTTATTTAAGTATCTACACATATTGGAGAAATAAATCACTTAATGAATACACATTTCAAATATGTACAGTTTTATTATATTTACAATAAAAATTATATTATCAAAATATCAAATAATAATTATATTGTATTTTTTCATATTATATTTACATAAATAGGCACTGCTAGACATCTATCGGACCACCCTAGGTATATTGTATATAGGTAGGTAGCTACATGGTATACCTATATGGTATATCTATACCTATACCATGTGTCAGAATAATCACCTTATTCCAATTTATTTGTTACTTCGTAATGAATAATAGAAACAAACTACAAAATCAAAGATACATATTGTTAGTGGTGTAGGTAACTATTGATTTTGGAAGAATTATGGTTCAGAGCAGTTGATAAATATACAGCATTCCTAATGTCTAATGCGGAAATGGCTTAATATATCTGATTTATATAGTCAGACAGATATTACACTTCACACTTTGCAAACAGGCTACCCGATTTATATTATTCATTATTATTTAAAAATTCAAGGTTATACGATCGTATATAAGTATATAAGTCGGCTTATATACCTACCTAGCTTGGAATAAACGGCTCGATGTTTTCGAATGGTCTTCGCGCATAGCTATATTATACCTACTTATACACACAGTATTTTATTATTATTATTATGTACATACAAATATACAATCACGATGTGCTGACGAAAAAAAAAATAACTTGTAAGTATAATATGTTCATAAAATATAAGATATTACTGCTGCTGCTGTAGTTGGCTGAGCGTGGCGGTATAGCAGCCAATCACTACGCTGCAGTATGTATGATATTATATTAATAGGTTGGTAGACGACGACGTGAGTGGAAAAAAATTTTAAAAATGAAAAACCGTTTAAAAAAGCGACGTGCGGGTTAATCATCTACACACGTCGTGTACGTATATTATGGTAACATGTAAGCGGTTAACGTGCTCTAAAAAAAAAAAAATAATAATAATAATAATAACGCATATAATATATATATATATATATATATTTATTATATAGGTAAGTACTATATATTAAATGCGTATGTGTCGTAGAGCAAGAACTCGCGAGAAAATAGAAAGGCGTTTATCATCATTAACATCACCATCCTCGTCGCCATATCATCATTATCGTCGTCGTCAGAGAGAAGAGTGACATTAGGAGCTAGTTGACGAGGAGTATAATAATAATATATAGCGAACGATATAGCGGTTGGTGGCAGAGTGAAGGGAAGAGCAAAAAAAAAAAACCGTTTTTCGCTCTCTGCAGTCGTCGTCCGGCACATCACGAGTGTATTAAATTTTTCGTCGTCGTCGTCACCAACGTCCTGCGACGACGGACACCGCGATTTTTCGTTTCTACTCTCGTCCATAGTAGTAAATAATAATAATATACATACGTCCTTTTTATTATTATTATTATTATGGCTTCCGACCAGCCCCAAGCCGCCGGCCGCCGATAAAACGCCCACACGCACGTCGCGAGCGCCCGCACACACACACACACACACACATAATATTATACATACGTATATAATAATATACGCGTCTCGTTAATCCGCCGAACAATTTAGCTTTGATTGCAAACGCGCAATCAAAATCGAATCAACGACCCGGGCCAAAGTTAATAATAATAATAATAATAATAGTAATAATAACAAGGAGGACTCGCGGGTAATTGATTCGGTAACGGATTTATTCCCTCCGGACGGACGCCCGAGCATAATAATATATAATATATTATATTATTATTATTATTATTATTATATATACCATCGAAAGCGTATATACCTACACACACACGCATATGTGTAACCGTGTAAGTGCGCTTTCGGTGAGGGGAGAAAGCCCGCGCACGTATATAATATAGTATATACATATGGGCCCCCGCGCTAATCTGTTTATCGCGAGTCAAACATACGTACGCGCAAAGACTTATAATAATATACGAGGCTGTTGATGTATACCGCGTGATTTAATTTTCGCTTCCACCCCTCACCACGAGCTTTAGATCCCCCCCACCACCGGTAACCCCCCGACCGGGCACTGTTAAAATAATACATGACATTATAATATTATTATACCTCTATGGAAAAGGGTACCTGTGTAAAATAACTTCATGCGTATCGTGTCGTATTATCGTTCACTTACGGGCGCGGTGGTATAATATTATAATACGCATCGCATAATACTATGTACATTGGCACCAGGCGGTATAAAAAAAGTGGTTACCCGTCTGCAGCCGGGGCCACCCGCCTCCCACCCAAACGCGCAGAATTTTTTACGCGGTTATATATTATGATAAGCTTACACCACAATAACGGTATATTCTGATGGTATATTATATATAATATACGATGGTACACTTTGAAAAAAGGTGTACAAATTACTACAGTACTACGGTTATAAATTAAGTTTGTAATTGACAATTGTATCTTATACCTAATTAGTATAATAGTATAAAATTGTACTATATAAATCATTTCAGAAAAACTAGAAACTTAGGTTGTTAAAAATCAACAAGCTTATTATATAATACATTAATACAGTAATATAACTTATGTAGGTATTTCTTAGTTATTATACTTATTTATAACAAAATAAACTTATAAAGCTACAATACTATGATTTATAAATCATTATCGTATAGTTATTTATTACAATATTAAGTACCGAAATCAATCTGTAACTAATAAAAAAATAAAACCTTTTTTTAAATGAGTTTTAAAATATGTTATGATATTATATATTGATTTGGCTTATGTGTTTGTATAACTTAAGAGTTAAAAGGTTATGTTTAAATTTGTTATATTATGCTATAATATTTGTTACCTAACTAACTTCTACAATCTATACAGGTAATATTTATTTATGTTTCATACAATAAGCCAACTTCAAAAAAGGTTCACTTGCAAGTTGATGACTATAAACTTTTAGATATAAAAATTTATTTGAATTTTTAGTATAAATTAAATATTTTATGAAAATGTCATGAAATTTTAAAATCCTACCTACTTATATATCTAAAATTTTCAACATTTCACTATCAGTTGTTTTTGTAATCAAATACATACCACTTAAAGGTCGTAACTATAAAATAAAAATGTCAACTATTTATATACTATGTAGGAAGCATAGATTGAAAAATAAAAAACGAGTTGCATCACACTTTTTTAGTATGATGTGTTTAATCGCGTATCAATTACTACATTGTAATAAAATGTGAGCATAATAATATTATATTACTCGCTCAGCTAAAATGATTTTTCGTTTGCCGGAGTATAATATCATTTAATATATCAACGTACCTGTTATGATCGCTGAGTACTGAGTATTGAGACAGGGACCATTTATCTTATAATATATCAATATTCAGTACACGTGTGTAATACACCTAGGCCGAAACCGATCAAGTTAAGTATGATATATGGGGTGATTTACCAAGCATACTAACCACCCCCCCCCCACCTTCCTTACAATTTTGATTATTTGATCATCATCAAATGCACTTGATGCATTTATTCATTTCTGCTTTTTGAAATATTTATTTTTTTACTATTAATACCATTAATATTACTATGCAGTATATTTTTAGATGGGTAGGTATACTTGCCCAGTCTGTTATATATTAGCATTAATATCTATAAAATTTTAAAATCATCGAAGTCCCCATATTCTCAAACATATTATCCTGAGGAGTTGTAGGTAGGTAAAAAACATACAATTTAATAATTCAACAATTATTATTTGTTGAAATATCGATTCATATACATTATGTTATGAATATGAATAAAAAATAAATCATCTGTTCGACTGTTTACATTTTCAAATAAAATTTGTTCATATTTGAAAACAGAAATATGTATCGCCATATGTTAATTGTTAAGTGAGGGTATTCGAATATTCCAGCTATAATATTATGGCCTAGTTTGACTTAACCTAAAAACTTAATAGTTCCAACGATCAGAATAAAATAAATTTATCATCGTGTGAAGAAAAAAACGGTGGTCAGTGTCAGAGTGTTGTACCCGTCGTGCCACCCTGCGCGTATATTATAATATTATATTATATCCATTGGCGATGCAAAGGTTTCGAAAGGGTTGGCGGGGACGGCGTACCCGGCGACTGTCTGGCGGGTCATATACCTACCGTGCGCGACACCTATAGGTAGGTACCTATAACCCGGTATAGACCTATGTACGTATAAATTATAATATATATACACATACAAACGTCGAATTATATAATATATATATATATTATCATATATAGCCGGCGAGTACTATCTACCTTTCAGAACGTCGGCGTGAAAAATGGTGTGCAGCGCGCCGACGACCACCGGAGCACTGGAGGCGGCGGCGGCGTCGGTGCGAAGGGGTTGTCGACGGGTATTCCGCGCCGCACCGCGACGTGCGTGTGATGCTCGTGTATGTACAAATCCATATATACACCTATATATATATAATGCGTATAATGTACCTTTATATTGTGTATATACCTTTATATTATATACATTATACGTGTATATTGTGTACGGGGCAGTATGTGCAGCCTCTACTATATACTGTGGTAGTATTGCTATATACGTGGCGGACGGACACGTTCGTTCATGGTCAACGCGCGACGGACGCGGCTTAGGGACCGGCTCGAGCTTACAAAACTACTCGCATGTACCTACGTATGTACTTGTGTGTGTGTGTGTGTTAGTACGTGTATATATATATACATATATGTATGTGTGCGTGTGTGCGTATACATATGTTGTATACAGGTATAATATGCACATAACATAGTGTGAGAACGCGCCGCCGAGCGTTATATATATAATATTGACGGCCGAACAACGGCGCGACGGGTCCCGTGTGCGCGCGTATGTATCATTTGTCACGCGGGCGCGACGCTCGGGAATTTCACCTGTCACGCGGTCGCGCGCTAGGGAAACCTAAATATATATAATAATACAACTATATATTATACTGTCATACATATAGGTAGCTATATAACTTGCTCGTGTGTGCGTTTGACGGGTCCGATATGTATATATTATAATGTTGTGCCGTGTAAAATATTATTATATATGGGAATTTTTTTTTTAATTTTTTCGATTCTATTTAAAATGTGGTTATAAACAAAAAGGAACGGCGACAGCGGCCGTCGACAGCACCCTGTTTTTCGCGGACGATACAATACAGTGTATATAATACAATATTATTATGACGGCGTCCGATAGTAATAAATAATAATCGTGCTAAACCATTATTATATATACGTAGTATAACGATATTTTTTTCGGTGTTGGTGTTTTGGTGCATTTGCGTTTGTTTTTTTTTTTTTTTAAATTTTTTTTTGTGTTTTTTTGTTTTGTAGGTACCTGTTAAAAAACGCGTTCGTACCTCATATCCGTTAGCATAGAAAACGTTTCTCACTGTCATATTTTTTTATAACCAGCTATAATATAATATACTCAACACAATATTATACCTGCTGCAGGTTAGTGTAGTGTAATTTTCGTTTCGAGATTTATTTAACTCTCCAGATCATGTTTCACAAATATCGCGACGATCACAAAGCCGGTAGCATTTACTTGAATGTGATCCGTAAACGAATCTTGCAGTAGGTATAGTATATAATATAATATTTCAAAAACCGTTCGTGTGAGTATCCCATTCAATAATGATTTTCCACTTCCCCGACGGTTGTAGTAATGAGAACAATAATTTACACCTGGCCCTTTATGGTCCATATATTTTATTATAATCATTTCATAGCACATTTAAAAAAAAAGTATTCATGACCGCATTCATAATATACAGTCAGTATTGTGATATGAATTATAATTAATTTTAATTTTTAGTTTGTTTGGTCATTTCTAAAACAATAAAATATATTATAATATTATAATAATACACATTTTAGATTATTTTTAGTTAATTCCTATCGTATCAAAATACATTAAACAATATAAAATTTAAAACGTTATATCAATAAATTATTGTCACAGTACCTACCTATTTACTTTATGAAGATAATTGAATAAATTGTTGTACCTATAATACAAACTAGTCTTACATTTACAAGTCATCGCGTTTGAACGTTTCCTATGCACCAAGTCCCTATACCTTTTTTGTGGAGGTACACAGAAAGTTGTATAACATTTATTTTGTGAGCCTTACACTGTACATCCATACACTTTGCATCTCGTTAAGAAGTTAATTGACTCCCCATATTGAACCGGGAACGTTGACGAAACAGACAATAAATTCAGTTTTTAGGTGCGAGTTGCAGACCTCAAATATTTAATAAAATGTTGATTTCATAAGCCAGAACCTTGCTGCAATAACAACGAGAGTCAACTAATATAGTGTATAGGTACTGTATCCACTCTAAATAAAAAAAAGTAATATTTTTGAGACAGACAGCTTAATGCAATACCTATGCCATGTCTAACAGCATCAATTTTAAGTGATATGCCATCGTTTGTATTGTGTACACGCGTATATAATATACAGTATACATAGGTACACATTTTTACAAATTTAAACGATATTTTATAAAACAAAAAAATTAACAAAAATGTAAATATAATATTTGTGTAAATGAAACTGATCATGGATAACCTAGATAGGATGTCAATGTTTGATTATAAATTATTTATTTATATAGTATTATACATCAATTTTCCATCTGGTTCTAATCATTCATATATTAATCATATTATTTTTATCAAAAATAATAAAAATATAGGTTACTTTAGAGCCAGTGTCAATCAAAAAAAAAAAAAAAAAATTCTATCGATATAATCAATACCTACAAGTACTTAAAAGCAAGGCTTGCAAACGTTATAGTAAGGTTATGAATATGATTATAACGAAATATTTGAAAAAAAGATTGAAATTTGTAAATGTAATTATAACGGAAAGTTAAAAGTTATAATATGATTTCGTAGAAATATTTATTTCATGCATACGGACATTAGAATTGAATTTATTATTATATTCCGTATCCGGGACATTATCTACCCGCATTAGTTATTATTAATACATTTACTAGGTATTAACCTAACTCTAAATAACGATAAACGCAAAATTCGTATAACGTTTTAATTCTGAATAATGATAAACGGCAAAATTGTGTAGCGTTTTAATTGCAAATAATATAAAACGGAATTTTTTTTTCAAATGCAAGTATAAAGTATAAAGCTAAATTACAAGTAATATAATTCTAGTTAAAATCTGAACATATTGGACAGATATGTACCAAAGTAGGCGATAGTCAAGATGTTAATATAAAATGTGATATAATTATAATAAAGAGTATTTTCTGAAATAGTCTCGGCTACTACAAAAGAAGTGTACATAGTAAGTTATAAAAATAATTATAGAGAGTAACATAATGTACGGCAGCTATACTATGTTTCTATAGAAAATAAAATATTTTATCCATTACGCTTAAAAAGCATTCTGATAATAAAGCAATAGTGTCATTTTACACTAGACACTAAAATGATTTTACAAATATTTTATGATGTGCAAAAATACTTTGTTATAAAAATATATTTTACATGGAAGCATCGAACTAGTTGTATTACTTTATGTATTTATATTTTTTTTTTTTTTATATTTAAGTAATTTACAATCTATACAACATTATGTACAATGGGCAAATTTGATAATTAATATAATATGAATAACAGAATTTAACATTTAGGGGCAGGCACTCAGCAGCACCACCCGACCGAGAACATTTTAGATGTCGTGGTTTTTTTTTTTTTTTTTTTTTTATTTTAGTAGGTCTCTAGGCCACTGTCTTTTGAGTCTTCTGCGATGTATTTATATTATGACAGAAAATTGTCGTTATATTATACTTTAGTGTTTATGTTATCAATATTCTTTATTCAAATTTTTTTTTAGTTATTCATAATATTAATTTTCATACTATTGTAAAATTGTCTTTAATCTAGGACCTAATAGTTATACATTTTAATCATTTGCTATCTACTAAATGTTATTTGAGTATCCCGTAATCGTAAACTTAAGCATAGGTACCTAATTTAAAAGTTATACATTTATAATAAATTATTTAAAAAAAAAATTATAAACAACTGTCTTTCTACATAAGCTATGATTAAAAGGAGTTAGGTAGACAAATCCATAATAAAGAAATAATATATACTGATATAATATGTTTTCTAATATTTATTTTTAAATTCTAATAAAAAAAAAATTATATTAGTGTGTAGTGTGTATTTCTGAGCACATGATAAAGGTACTATATCGCTGAACTATAATATACATATATCGCTTAAACAATGTCGTTTTAATTAAGTCTCAACGGCGATCGTTCGAGTCCCATTCCTGTTATTATTTTTTCCTCTTTCCTACCATCGGTTCTTTATAAAAATAATAATAATAATAAATAAATAAACAACATCAAACAAACAATAACTGCAAACAAGACGTACACACAAAGCGTATCCGAGACATACATTTAAAAGATGTCTTTTTAAAACGTTTCAGCCCTTTGTATAAACAATAATATATATATACCACTATAGAGGGGAGAGCTTTCGAGCGTTACGCCGTTCAAGAAATGACCGAGTAATCGTAGTTTTCGACGATTTGTTCAATTGCCATGCACTCGAGGAAAAAAGTCACCCTCCGCCTATGTAATTTGAGGAAAATAATAATTTAGGACGTCATTACAGTTTTGATATTCGATATTTGAACGGGCGCAAACAGTTTTTCAGAGCCGATGCGAATAAACCGATGACACCGAAGTCGGTGCTCTGCCAACCACTTATTATTATGCTGACATATAATATATATACAGAGTGATTCATCGAGCATACTCACCATAAAATGTTCTTTTAATAATGAATTTATTCAAATTCTGATTTTTTAAATTTTTAAATATACCTACATGAAGACAACATTTTCAAATGTTTGAGATTTTTTTGCTACCTACTTATGGAGTATTCTGTGGTGATGAAAACTTCTGTTTTTTAAATGAGAACCTTATTCTCCCTCTTTTCATTGTAAATTAATTAGTGGATTATTTTTTTGAACACTGCGATGTACCTAGTTCAGACTTTGAGTGAATAGTTTCTCGATCATTAAAAGTTTTATAACAAGGATAACAGTCCTTAAAAATGGTTTCACAAATATATGAAATAGACGTAATATTGGATCTAACGTTATTTTATTATACTTTTGCCATTTGTACGAACTATAAATATTAATTTTTAAAACATTTTAAATCATCATAGTCATTATGTTCCAAACTCAATATCATGGACCTATCCTTAGTACACAAAGTTAAATAACCCGTTTGAATTTTGAATTAAATACATTCTAAATTTCAGAAACGTTATCCAATTTACAGTAAAAACTGGGGGTTCTCATTTGAAAAACAGAAGTTTGTATATTCATAGGCCATTTCTTAAGTTGTACAAAAAAAATCTCAAGAATTTTAAAATATATGGTATTTAAGTACCTATATTTAAAAATTTGATCAATTGCATTTTTGAAGAAAACAAGGTGAGTCATATTATTTAATGAAATGAATGATGTCTCGCTGAAACGGAGCTTAAAATAGCGTTGACGATATAAATAGTTCTGTGTAGGACGGGATTTGACGACACCGTTAAAACCCTAGGATCGTTATTCTAATTTTATAAATAAATTACATCATTATATTATATTATTGGAATATTTATACTGCAGGTTACATATTATGCCACCAGTCAGTGGCGTAACGGAAGAATTTATTTGAGGCACGTGTCTCAGTTTAAACTTTAAAGGGTGGTGGGTGCCCTGGATACTATTGGCATTTTAGTATTTCACACGTAACAAATAATTTAAGACTTCAGTGCACACAAAT
This sequence comes from Acyrthosiphon pisum, assembly GCF_005508785.2. NCBI lineage: Eukaryota > Metazoa > Arthropoda > Insecta > Hemiptera > Aphididae > Acyrthosiphon > Acyrthosiphon pisum. The sequence continues at coordinate 87,978,848 of NC_042493.1, read as the reverse complement.
AGTAAATCTTTCTCAGCGAACATTTACGTAAATACGTAATTACTTATGTAAGTATAGTTATGATTACCAATATAAATCATTGTGCATGTCCTGATGTGGCGCGGGGTTTTCCTCCAGTCACAAACGTGTTCTGAGTACAAGCACCGGCCGGTGCGAGTATAATTCCCGAATGGGTGATCACCAGATATTTAGTGTCAAATCTTTGGCGCACATACACTTGTTCAAACCTACCGTACCCTACCCACAGTGACAGGCTAATGACCTCAGTTGTTGAAGCCTTAACTGAAATTAAAATAAAAATAATTACTGTACAACATAAGTTAATGGAATTTGCCACGCCACTGCGGCACCAGTGATATTATTAGGTATTTTTGTTAAATCAATTTATTTTTTTTATTTTCTTACGACGATCGACACTTTGTTGGCGCTGCACAGTCAACATTGTTAGACTCAAACGTTTTATACTAATCCACAGTCTCTTATTTCAAGCCATTTTTTGTAAGTTCAACAGTTTAAGTAAGTATGTTATACGTTAAACGTACTTACTGTAAACTGTTGCGCTAAGAGTGCGTCAAACAATGGATGTGACACACAATATAGTAATTGTATTAGTATACCTATATGTGTAGGTACGCATGAATTTACTTTGTCAAACGCCACGGTTTTTATTAATTAATTTTCAGAGTACGTTCGACTTTTGTCTGTCGGATTAATTATAATTATTATGCCGGTCGACCAACGGTTCCCGCGAATGCAGTTAATTATCTCAATTATATCTTTGTGTGTGTATACCTATACACAATAAATAATAATAATATTATAACGACGTGTAATACGTCGCGTAACACGCCACAATGGTACGTATATATTATTGATAATTGTATTTTATAGTCATTCGTATAATAGTATATAGTTATAATTGCTACTGATCTAATTGAAATCTCGCACGTCTGTAATAAAAAAAGTAATAATGATAACTGATCCGCAGGAATAATAATTATTGGTAAACGAATCCATTGAATTCGTCTATGTAAAGAGAAGATAATGTCATCGAATATACTTACCCCGGATTTCAGATTAAAACCAATTTCGCCGGTTATTTTTCCCGGAAATCGGCTTTACCCTTTATTCGCGTTGCGCGCGCGGGGCTTTTCAGCCATGTTTCGGCTTTGTGCGCCCCCCCTCCCACCCACTACCACCACCAACACCACCACGGAACCGTAATATCATATATCCCGCCGCCGCACCACAGCAGCACAGCCGCCCCTACTCGTCCTCCCGAGTTCCGTCCGTCCGGTTTAAATGTAACATTATTCTAATAATAATATCCTGTCTTTATTTTCACCGTGCGTACCGCCACGCGCGTATTTATATTACAATAATATAATATATCGCCGAATGTGCGTATTGTATATTATATATTATACATATTATACTAAATAGGTATGTGCGCGGTGGTGCACCCTCTGCTACCGGCCGTGCGCGTCGTAATTAAAATTCTTTGATCCGCCTGCGTGCAAGCTTATTATATGTACGCGCTCGAATAATATATTACCCATATATTATACACGCGTGTGTGTGTGTGTGTGTGTGTGTGTGTATGCGCGCGCATATATTAATAACGATGGCACACGTTATAATGGTGTTAAGGTTACTACACTCTCGAACACCGTGTGACTGTGCCAAAACAAGCTTACCTATACCTAAACATATAATATACCTATATGGCTAAATATTTATATATATATAAATACACACTTTCAGACACTGGATGTACGTTATTATTATAATTATTATATGTTGACTTATACGTCGCTCCTGTTCCCGATGTCCCGACGTCGGTGCGCCCAACAATAATAATAAAATAGGATAATAACAAAAATTTCGTTTCGATCGGTTATAATAATCGTACCTATACCGTAAAATTACCGTGATTCAGATCTGCGGACGAATTCGTGAAATCACAGGTGCTGCCTGCTGCAAGTCGAACACTACGGCATATTACGTTATACATTATAATATAATATCACATTATACCTATGTAAATGACGGACTAGTATGTTTATGTTCCACGCAGGTCTGCGTCGTCACCTGTTTCCAAATTATAATAATATATTTTTTCACCACGGTATATAGGTACCTATGTACGGTCTACGATGTAAACACGCTCAAGATACGAGAAAGAGATTCGTACGTCGAAACTCAAGTTCACCATTATTTGGTTAAATTTTTTAGCTGAATATTTATATTTATACTGCACGTTTATAATTAGGTACATATTATAGTAGGTATATAGGGAGATTTTTAAATTCTGCAATGTGCACATTATTATTTTAAAAGTCCAATATTTCTCACAATTCGCGAGTGAAGTTAGCAAATTTCCGGGCATTGTATACTCTATATTTATCACATCGATTACCTATATCTACTATTATGACAACATTAAAGTATAATGTTTTATTAAAATAATTGTATTTGTGTTGTAAGAAATTGTCACCCCCCCCCCCCAGATCTTTGCTCTGGATCCATGCCTGACAAGTATTGTATGCAGTAGGTACAAAAAGTCGATAAGTATAAAACACTTCATTTTATTTCCATGTAGGAACTTTCGTAGGTATATGGGTGAATGTATTTTCACGCATAATTGCATACGCTTACACTGGGAGGATTTTTCTGTATGCTGCACTCTTATGTTATAAAACCGTTCAACTGCTATTGAAACATACGAAACCACATATCGGGTAATGTCCGATTTCCAACTTTTCCCGAAACGTATATAGGTTAGGTACCTGAATATTTGTAATCGTACGATCGATCGGTTTCCAGTTTTCCACGTTTTATATTCTCACACATATAACTGGAATATCACATTGTTTTATTGAAAGTTTTGATATTTTCTAGTAGGTTTTATATTGCTAGTTCTTAGTGCATAAAGTCGTAGACTACACAATAGTATCCACAGCAGGATTGAAATGAGAATATTGACCACTAATGACTATTTGTTGATTTTTATTTTTAAAATGTCATCAACTGCGGTTTACACACCGTGCTCTGTTTTACTGGACAGATAACAACTTATCTTCATTCTTTCTAGAAAGAACTGGCCCCCGTTGCAGGATTCAAAGAGGCCACCATATTATCGTATAGTCACTACATCCCTCGATAAATATAAGTATACGATCGAAATGTAATATAAAACTATATGAAGTATAATGTCGCACTTAAAATAAAACTATAACATTGAAGTATCACAGGTACTAACATTCGCAAGTACGAGGGTTATAATACGACGTACTACAAGGAATTACTTAAAAGAAAAACTGTAATGAAACGGATAGGTTATTATATAATAATATTACCTGTATAGTGTAAGTAGAATATTATAAAGTTGCGCCCGCGCTCGGTATTATAGGATGCGAATAGGACAATGAAAACGAGTGATAGATATTACCAGGAAACGGGCGATTAGGAAACAATGGGAGCATAAAAGGACTCGACCGGAATCATACTCTTTACCAGCGAGACCAGCGTGAAGTTCATTGAAGCCAAATCAAAACATTACCGAAGCACCTTAAATACATCGATACAATGATTTATTACTATTTACATTTCTGGTATCATTATTCTGTACATGGACAGTTTAAATAAGATGTGAGTGTAAAGTTAATTTAGTGTTTTGACAATATTTTCATGCCATACTCGTACAGTCGTACATGGTTTATGCCCGCACAAAGTATATTATATACAAATAGAATATTACAATGTACATAATGTACAATATAATCATATTATTGTATTATAATATATGGGTAGTACATCATAGAGGATATGTAGTATAAAATGTGCATAATGTTCCGAATTGGTCCGATGAGTTTACATCGTTGTGGAGAGTTTTCGGTAAACGTACGTGCATAACCGTGATAATGATATCATTGCGTGTAGGTAGAGGTACGTATAATATCATAATATAATAATAATATGACACTATGTGCCTAACTATAATGCACGATGTCAATTTACAAAATTTGATTTCGGGAAATTGAGCCTGTGGCGTAATACGATTGTTCGATTATAATTAGATTCACATTTTCATATTTTGCGTACGTGACACGAGATTGATTCTGAAAGATACGGACGGATGGTTTAATTGGTTTTTATAATACACTATTTTCACGTGGTACAATGTACGAGTCCACCAAACTCTGACGCAGATTTTACAATATTAAACATACACACACACACACACACACACATAATATTGTATTTACACATACCTGGGTACTAAACGAAAATCAGAAACGTGTGCCCGCGAGCAAAAATTATTTTAATTAATTTTGACGTTGAAAATCCTATCAAATTCGTAATCCGTGTCTACCGGCATTTCCATTGGAGCAAACTGCATTAAATTTTCTATAGTGTTGATTAAAAGAATTTTAACAAGTCGGAAGACAATTTTAGCGTCGGCTAAATGACTTGTAACAGACATCGCACGGGTAAGATTTTTGCTCCATATTTTGTCCACCAGTGTGTCGTCAGTTGGCTTCTATTGGTGGATAATTTATTTAACATGCAATCGTTATTCGTTCAATTATTTGGTTAGGTACTATATTACTATACTGTTTAAGGTCGATTAGAATTTATTGACTTCAATATATTTTTAATCCAGTATTTATTGTTTGATTATTAAACATTAAATATCTCTATTATGTATTCTGAACATAAATCAACTGTAGTAGTACCTGCTGTAGTAAATCTTAATATGGGAGATGATATTTTTCACCAATTTCAGTACTTGTAATAAATTAGTGACACAAATAAGTACATTTAATAAGTACATCTGCGTCAAGATATTCAATAAAACAACATTTAATTTTTCCAACATTACATTTTTGTTCTGTATATTTGGTGCAAATTACACAGGTACGGGGCGTAATATTATCAAACCTAATTAAATCTCATTTATAATATCTATTGTTTAATATCAATACATTATAAATTATGATCATATTATGCTCGTGTAACGGTGTAGGTTTTGCAGTTACTACGATTCATACTCCATACATGTCCATTCTACCATCAAGTCACTATCCGTTAAACTATGAAAAAGGGCCAAATTACCCAGATACGGAGGAGACCCACCAGTGAATTCCCGGTTTCCCTGTATGCCTATCCGTCAAATAATAATTTTATAATTTGCAAACCTACGCGATACTAACATAATATTACATCGAACAATTTCGATTATATTGCTGAGCACAAGCATTATTATCGGGCTTCTGTACCATATATTAATGGTGGCGGTTTTTTTTTTTTTATCGACGGCTTGTCATGATCGATCGATGGTAGTTAATATTATTATGCAGCTCTTCTAGCGATCCCCGCCGAGGATTTCGACGCACGCACGACTGCGCGAGTTTTGAACGACGTCACGAACCACGGACGACTATGACGACGGGTACCTAAGCATAATAAACTATATTTTTTAGGCACGCACTATATCATATTACACGTGCGTTTCCGGTTTCGCGACGTTTCCGTTCGCACGAAAACCACACATCGTACGACATACCTGGTGGCTGGTAGCCTACCTAGAGATGAGCTCTTGGTAAATATATTTTGGTAAATAAATTAAATTGATAGGTAACAAAAAAAAATATTTTTAGTACATTATTTACCGCAGTATATAATAAATATATTAATTAGCTGTTTCTCGCTTTCAGTGTCGCGTAAAGCGATACTGTTACATGAAATCAGCCTTTTAAACACGCTCCAACTTACGAGCGTGAATGAGTATCAGTGTGTGTGTGTGTGTGTTGGTGTGTGTGACCATGCATTTATCATATTATTAGAAGTATACCCGTGCGAATTTCGCCACCCCTGAGCACGTGCACCCTTTTGTGGTGGCTTTCTCACGGCGTCTTAGAAGCGCCTATATCCAGACGGCGTTTCACCCTTAATTATATATTATATATATATATATATATATAATATAAGAGTGTGTGTGTCTATTTAATAATACAATATCGTGTACACACCGAGCGGATGTCCATAATTTGTGAGGAGACCCAAATACCCGATAAATAATACTTAACTGTAACTTAACGATTATTATTATTATTATTATTATTTATTATTTATATGGCATCTACAGTGCTTGCGTGCGTTTTTGAAGTACCTTCATGATATGTTTATATGTAAGTATGCCGATGTATACACGGAAAGAATTAAAAGATACGAGAATATATCAAATTAAATATATTGTAGTAAAAAACAAATGCACACTAAACAGGTTAAATATTGGAACAGCTGTTCAGAGCTAAATTTCGATTGTGACCATGTTTTGGTTATGGCGAAATACAAAATCAAAACTATAAGAAGAGGAGTAAGACAAGGATGACCGCTATTTCCATGTAACCCTTTGCATGGTGGTGAGAGGAGGGTCAAGGGGACAAAAAATAAAAACCTGTCAATAACCACCAGAAAGAAGTTGTCAAAGACATTTTTATGGAGCGTCTTGACATAAATATGGGAAATAAGTGAGAAACAGGAGAGTACCAGACTATACTCACCATAGAAATGTTATTTTGGCGGATAATTAAAATAACACATGATTGACACCGAGAAATCTAAATTATCAGGTAATAGTAGAAGTGACGGAGAAGAGGGAAATCGTCTAAAGTTTAGATTTTTAACCAGACAACTACACAAATAAATGTTTACTTTTGACACCCAAAACGTGTTGACAGGCACAATTAAAAAAAAAAACAAACCAGTATACACACAACACACATAATCGTAAAAATCAATACATTCATCACTCCGCTTAGAATCTAAAACGAAACGCGACGTACATATTTATTGTTGTTACTGAGGCGTGACAGTCTTAGAGGCGATTACAGCTGAAAACGATTACCTACCCGTTTTGGTTTTATAAAATTTATAAAACCAAAACGGGTAGGTAATCGTTGACATTTAATGTCATATAAATTGTGAAAATAATAATTTAATACACCGGTGCACATAGGACATTGGAGTGTCGCTAACACGGGACAGTTCATTTTAGGTTAGGTTAGGTTATGTATTATACGTATAGGTATTACAATTTGAATTATGTTCAAAGTTACCTGCAGGCACCATATTTTAATCGAATAACGTAAATCTGAAAAGCATATTTTCAAAGTTGAACTTATAGGTTCCTAAAAATGTATGGCTATTGATATTATGACGTTAACGTTTTGTAAAAATATATTGCAGGAATTTCGTATTGAAATAAATTTCGAATGTACTCATCATGTTACTGCTAAAAATATATTTTTAATGTTGTATACAGCAAATTGGTTATTTACAAAACGTATTACCCTCAATAAGTTTTGGTGCATTACTTCACTAATTCACATGTTTATGTCCAACGCCTGGTATTATCCGCAGTGATAAACATTTTAATATATATGATATTAAATTGCTTGCAATTATTCGATATGACATTGTAACAATCATTTGTTTTATAGTCTATACCAGTGTTTTTCAACTTGGGAGTCGCCAACTTATTATTTAGGGGCACGTATGCATTAAAATTGTATGTATTATATATGTGTTAGTAAATATTTGGTATACATTTTTTTAATTAAAAACAATTGTAATATTATATGTATTTTATGTTGTATACAATGTACAATAATTTTATTATTGATTATCAATGCGAGTATAAAAATAAAATATATGTGTGGCTAAAAAATTGAAATTCAAAAAGGGGGTCGCCACAGTAAAAAGGTTGAGAAACACGATGCATTTTTCTTTCGTTTTTCACGTACTGCAGATAGCATGGGTGTACTCAGTGGGGGGAGGGGTCATAGGGTTTAACCTACCCCCCCACCATTGAAAATTCCTGAAAATGCCACTGCAGAGGGCCTTCTACTCCAATAATAATTCTTTGTCGGTTCCGGCCGGGCGATGATGAATCATGGCAAAATCCAGCGGACCGCACGTCGTCGTGGCAAGATATCTGGCGGCGGCGCGGCGGCGATGAGCCACTTAAACCGACGTGCAGCGTGCGATCTACTTTTACGACGGCGGCATCGGAATTCCACGAGCACACACATTCGGCCGACCGATTCTTTCACGCACCTCCCGCGGCGAGCGCACCGTCTCCTCTAGTCCTACTCTGTATAGCAGCTTATTTGCCACCATTGTTCTTGACACTTTTCACGAGCATACACATACACGTGCGTCGTCGGCGAAAGCAAAACCTAAACACACACACACACACAACCCCGTATTACACCAGCTGTGTGCTACAAAATAATAGTGTGATATACGACGACGTGGGTAAAGAATATGATCAGAGTTTGATGTTATATCCTTAGACGTAGACGGCTTTTAATATCAGAAGCGGCGAACAACTTTCAGGTGACTCTATACCCATGGTTATGCGTTTCATGTCATACTGCAGCTGTATAGATATATATTATTATTATTATTATTATGGTGTGCACTAGCGTCTAGCAGCTGTTTTAGCTGTGATAGCGATAGTTGTAGTATAGGTATAGAGTAAATTATTCGACCAACAGTGTTTTCCTTTTTTATCGTACACTGCACAGCTAGACAAGACTCGGAGCGGCGGTTTGGCGGATTGGTGTAGTGCACAGTGAACCTTAAATTTTGCGTTAACAGCGGCGGCGGCGGTGGTCTTTGTCGTGTTTTTTTTTTCACGCCGAAACCAACGTAAAGTTATAACGATTTTGGGCCCATCTATCTCGGTAATAATAACAATAAGGGACGCGGACGTATTAGTGACGTTTCAATTTACGCAGATATAATATATCTATATTATGTAATGATACTTAGGTATGGGTACTAAGACAGCCAACGGTCGTCCGACGTCCTTTACCGCCGAAGCTCTCCGCCCGAGTGGTTTCCACCTTACCGACGAATAACGAAATACCTATATATTATAGTTTATGTAGGTATACTGCGCGCACGTTTTAATAATATGAGAATAAAAAAACACGTAACGAAACAAAAACAATCGTTCACAGTCCATTAAAGGCCCTACGACTGTCGCGGTCGTCACGGACTAATTTGTATAAATAAATATCGGTTGACGAATTACACGTGTAAATAATATATATATATATATATATATTATCATTAATATTATTTAGGTTTGCCGCTAATCGTGTCTCGTGTCCGCGTATATCCTCCGCATCCGCCGCTTCGTCACGAGTGCGTATATATAAATAATAGTATAATATATTAGAGGTGTGTGTGTGCCGAACGCGAGCCGAGTGAATAGACGCTCATTACACTCGACACTCGAGAGACAATTGAAAGACGACCGTAGAAAAAAATCGGTTTTATTTAAAATAAAAAAAATAAACCGAAATTACGTCGTTCAGAAAACGCGCTCGGTTGACGTCGCCGAGGCTGTAAATAATTACGTCTTTCCGTTATATTCTGCCTATTACTATATATTGTGTGTACTATAATATGTAATAATAATACGATATTATATACTATATATTTTATATTATGTAAACGAGTTCGGAAGGTTTGCACATATACAATTTATAATAATATAATATTATAATATTACCTCGCGGGTGTATGTTATTCCACATTACATTAAAATTTAAAATATATTATTATAAAATATAATATATGGGCAGGTTTAATATGCGCGTGAAATCCACCGTTGGTAACGCGCGGTAATGCTTTGCGATAAGGCTTTAGAGAGGGATGGCTGACGAGAGAGTTGGGGTGAAGGATAGGGATAGGGTAAGGAAGACGGAGACAGAGTCAAGAACAGTCGGACAGAGAATGCAAGAGAGATGAATATACCTATATAATATATATATATGTTATAGCCGTAATGACTTTTCGGAAGGGTTTGGCGGATCGCACTTATTATTATTATAGCTGGCCGTGAGCCACGCAAGTCCATTGTGTCCGTTGTATACATATTATATTTATAAAAATATAGTTTCCGCCACGTTGTTTTCACGCGCATAATATATATATATATAAATCTGTATGAGTTATGATTTTTATATTAAGTCTTCTCGATAGTGAACAAAAAAAAAAAAACCGACCGTAAACTGTTAACTGTTAATGACGTCCAAGTCTATCGAAAACTTTGTGCAGTATTCGGAAACATTCACTGCGAGCTCTGGTCCGGGTGAAACAAAAATATTACTCGGAAGTGAGTTCGGCAACGACGTCTGAATTATTTACTTACTATAGGATAGAACTCGAGAAATACTTAAGAGGAAGTCATCACTCATCAGCACACCATTTAAAACAAATTTGTTTTCTCTCCCTGGCCCACGCGCAACATAGCACATTTAGAAATTATAAGAATTTTGCACTTCTTATCAAACTTTAAATTAAGAACATTGCCCATGTCCCTACGTTAGCTTTTTTACAATATTTTAATCTTTATAAAATGTATAACCATTTTTAAATTATAATAATGTACACACTCATTACTTACATAAAAATTAAAATACATATCATAAAAAAACGGCTAAGTGGATGTCGTTCTGCTGTACAGTAGGTTATAAGTAGGTCGATGTATAATGAAACATCAGTCGGATGTTTATGTTCATGCCCAAACTCCTAGGATTTGCTGGCTCAGCAAGCTCTTGGTGGGGTTTTACCTCGGGCACTCGCCCGAGGTGCGTAGGTCGCAAGCCCACCCCTTTAGTAGCTCTTTACGACAAGGGGGGCTTACTGTGTCTGCATTCTTCCATGGCCCCAGACACAGGGCCCATAGCGGGGGAACAGAAAGTGATTCCAGTTGAAGCCTCCAGCACTGCAGCCATATGGAAACTGGAAGGAAAAATGACTACCCGCGTTCTTGAAACTCCGACCATCCTATGGTTCGATAGGGTTGTACAATGGAGTGGCTTAAATTAATTTATGAAATTAATGAAAAAATACTAATTCATTAGGTACTACAGCATCATTACTGCGATCCGTTTTGGTGGCATAATAAATACCAATTATTGAAATCGATGGTACAGCAACTTATAATACGCGTCTCAGTTGTTTCACGTGACGACGTGAAATACGGCGTGCCGGCAACGTCCTATATTATAATAATAATAATAATAATAATATGAAAATCCGCAAAAGTACTTATATACACGATCGCGCTGCAGCAGTGTATACCGCGGTGAGTGGTGTAGGGTCGAAGTACGCACTATGTATTATATTATTATGATTTATGCCTCGACGAATGCGGAAATTATGTGCAACGGAAATATAGTATATATACATAGAATATATATATGTGCGTATAATGTAATGTCATACAAAAGATATATATTTATATGCGTGAAGCGAATATACGTCGACTTTTAGTCGGCAACCGTAATATTTTAATATGCCCAAGGCACCCGGACTAAGCCCGAACCCTTGACCGCACCTCCCGCAAAAACTCTGTGGAAAATCCAAATTTCAAAAACCCGCCCACAAGGGATAATATTAAAATATAATGCATGTTGTTAGTTAAATGGTTTATTTTTGTTACACCCGGCAAGATAATATTATAACGGTCGAAATAAAATACAACGGTTAAGAGGATAATATTGTCACACCCACGTGTGTTGTCTCCGTCTTACAAATGTACAACATGACAAAAACTGTTTTGCTATAACTTTTTTCGCACCATATATTTTGCTGTAGAACTACCAAATTTTCACAACACGTAAATAAGAACTTTATCTGTGGAACAGCGTGCTTTTTTTTAAATAGCATACAATCCAATCATTTTTTATAAGCAAAATGAAAAAAAAAAAACAAAAAAAACCAAATGTTTAGAAGCAAATAACTTTTATTATATATTTTAATATTTATGTTATCTAAAATAACAACATGGATAATTTTCTACCCTAAAATGTTCAGACATTTTGGAGTCACTTCTACAAACACAGAAAGATAAAAGTTGCCCCGCGCAAAACAGTTTTTGGTATGTTGTACATTTGTAAGACGAAGACAACACATGGCGAGCGTCGCGCGGCGTTCAAACAACCGGTCCGATGACCGCCATGACGTGCCGTTTAACCAAATGTCTCTTTTAAGATTTTTAATATTTAAAAAAAACTAAATGTCATATAAAAATTCTGATTCTTGCGTCGTATTAAACACATAAAAACCACACATTTATACGTAAATTAAATTTCAAAAATAAAATGTTTAGGGAGGGTAAATCGTTGTGAGAAGCGAGGAAATTTTACACATATAAGATAGGCATTTACAATGATTTAGGGCCCAATGACGTCACATGTCTTTTTTCAATTGCTCATAGCTTATTGAATAATGTGAATAGAAACGTAAAATCCTATACCATTATCCTTAGAATTGAAACATTCTTTCAATAAAAAAAACTTATTTTTTGTGTTGTGTGCTCCTTTAATATCGATCATAGGCCGATCACATTCCAATAATAATAAAGGTTTCTTGCCTGATTACCTGAACACGGTGCAGCTTGAGTCGTAAGTTTAGAAAAATCAAAAATAATTATTACTGTATTAACATAATATATTATTACTATACGTTATCTTTGTTGCAATTAATGTTTAATGCTCAAATTTATTTACTGTGATACACTAGTACTATATAGGCTTACAACTGCAATATTTATTGTAATACGCTAGTAGGTACTATGTAATAAGCTTACAACAGCAATATTGTAAAAGACATTTTTTAGAAGTATTCAAGTACAGTACAGATACCTACTTATTTCGAAGAGTATTTAAAACATGTATTGAACAATTAGCTAAAAAAAAAGTATTTATAGATATTTTCAAATATTTCCAAATTTATATAAATTCATTTTTTCTTTTTAAACCAACTAACCAATTTTCATATTTTCAATCGTTTCATTTGGTGTAACTAAAAATTGCCCATAATATATTTTTTTTTGTCGAAATATTGAATTTTCTGCTAAGTATAACTCAAATTTATTATTATAAATTCGATTTTTTTAGTTTTTTTTTTTTTAATCTTACATGATTAACATAAAATGTATATAAACCAAAAAGAACAACTATTTGATTTGAAATACAGATTATTTGAGAAAGTATTTAAAATACTATGTCCAAGTATACTTTAAATTATATTTAAAATACGTATGTACTCGGAAAGTATTTGAATACTTTTACTCGAGTATCTACTTTATACCAGACCGGCTACAACCCAAACACATGCGGCATATAGGTTATAACTTATGTAATATGTTATTTACTTAACAGGCGTATAATATTATATTATACTATAGGTCTCGGCACCAGACCGTCGATGGCGGTCGACGACTATTTAGGTACACACTATATTATGTAGGTACCTAATAATTTATTGCATGTATAAATATATATATTATTATGATAATGCGCGTACAAAAGTCGTTCGGCTCGCGACACATCATCCCCGAAAAAAACTGTACATGTGACGGGGGCATGGGTACATGTATACACAGACGGTCACATCACATAAATTGACGGTGACAGGGTCGGACGCTCCGGACGCGTTAAGAGCGGTTGAATAGCCGCTAATGAACGCTCCCTGGGCTGGTGAACACGCGCAACTCCCACCCTCGTATGTGTAGTCCCTCTAATTTTTACATGGTCAGTGACGAGACCACGAGACTTACTACTCCTACGAGAGCTGTATAACCGTCATCACAATATTGTCGATATATTATTATTATCGTCGTCGCCGTCGCCGTAGTGTAATATAATATTTAATAATAATACGTCTCGGTCACCTCAATATACAGACTATAGCCGGACCGCGTGCAACCCGGTTTACATATTATTATATTCCGTATAATATTAAATACGATTTCGTTTTACTCCGACTCTCTCTCCAACCCGCGGCCGTCCAGTGCCGTATACAATACAATACGATACGATACGATATATATATATATATATACGCGTATTAATGTACGCGTACTATATACTTACTGTACACGAGCAGAGTGCAGCGTGATTTATTATGTACACGACCGCCCCGACGGCTGTTGCGGGAGGCCTCCGACAGAATCTAATCGTAAACGCGACCGGGGCGCGACGTTTTCGCAGTTGGCCGACGTTGTGTTTCGCGCGATTAATCATTCGGCAGAAAGGTACCGCCGCCGCCGCCGCCTCGCTACCGAAACCGCCGAGCCTCCCCCGCGGAAACGGTATACACGCCAACGTCACGAAGACCGACGCGACGACCGGCCCGGAGTTCAGATTTTCATTATTATATTATTATTATCATCATCATAACGGAAAACGCGGTTTAATATCGCGACAATATAGTAATAGTTTAATCGCACGTCGTCGTCGTCGTCGTCGCTTTGTCGCCGTACATATTATCAAGGAGGTGCCTATACAACTGTTGTGACACTATATATAATAGTCGTATAACTCGTAAACCGACGTCTGTGCTGTTTCCGATATTGTAATATTATATTGTGTACAGATGATTAGTTTCGTCCGATAAAAAATGCTTAATAATATACTGTATTTTAAGTTTTTATTAACACTGCGGATACAGCTGATCCCGTGCACTACACGTTGCCCGTTAAAAGTGCCAACTCTATGCCATTCAAACTCTGTTCAATTCGTTATTTAACAATATTTACCATTCGGTGCGTGTGATGCTCGAAACTTGAACATTTCCACCGATCATCTTGAATCTCAAAATAATTGTGCAAGCACCGCGGATTAAAATGCCAATTTTAAAAGATGCATTCTTAGTGCACACCTGCATGGTGGTACGAAGGTACCGTGAAAATTGCAAGCCTCGATAGCTATCATTATTTGTACCCTGATCGGCCAGGGCACGTTCGATTATATTATAATGTTATATATCAATCCCTCTCGTGAGACATTATAATGCGAGCAGTATATTTTTAGGTAGAGCCCGCGAGGTGCGTACGTAATTACGATTGTGTTATTAACACGTTGTCTATGATGTGTACTTGTTTGAATTTATCGGTATCGGTTCCGGTACCTACGGTTCTCCAAAAACATTATAACTGTTCCGGTTAGGTTCTGAATTTTGATAAAAAAAAAATATAAAGGTTTCGTTTCCGGTTCCGTTTCTTAATATTTTAAATGTTCAGGTTCCAGAACTGGTTCTTTTAGGTTCGGTTCCAGTTCCTGGTAGATTACCGAGACAACGATCGAAAAATTAGCGTTAGGAATACGATTTTTTCTAAGTTATATTATAGTTTTGACCAAATGTAATACGCAGGTCTAAAGTGATACTCAAGCATAATCAGTAGCAACTAGCAACTTAAAAATAAACAAAAATATATTATTATTTAGTTTCTTTTTTGCTGGGTAGATGGCACCGCTATTGTATTTTTGTTATCCACATTTCCTACTTTTCCGGTGGACTTTTCCTATATTTTAACAGTTATTCTGCTATTCTAATATTCTAAGTGGAGATGAATCCAACAATTATAAGAGATCATTACAATTGTTTCGGCCGTTCTTAAATTGAATGGTGCAACTAACCCGACATTGTTATATATATATATATAAAGATTAATTAATTATAATAATAATTAATAATATGATACACTAAAACAAACATAATAATATTTCAAAATTTTTTAATGGTACCACAAAATATGTTCAATATTGGTTCCCTTGCATATTATGGCCACGCAAACAGCGCACACCTAGTCGGAACTCGTATTTATTCCATTCACATCCGTATTATAATCGACTCCGATTTTAATAGTTTTTAGCTCTTCTGTGGTCGATGATAACGTAGGTACGCACAAATTTTCTTTAACATAATATTATCCCTGCAAAATAAGACGTAGTCACATGGCCTGAGACCAGGCGACCCACATACGGAGCCAGGTGCAAATAGCGACGGATGATGCATTTTAAATAACTCTGTAGGTAATGATATTATCTAAATAGAATATTATGCGATTTTGAACGAATTGCAATAATATTGTTTTGTTTCCGTGCACGGTGCACACGTATATTATATGCGTTCCTATATAATTATCCCATACGATGCAGTTCGTGACAACATTTTCGTATGATACACGCATTGTAATAATTATATACACCTACGGTAGGATTTCATTTCGAATCGGCATGAACACAGTATTTTATAATATTATATATCATACACATAATAATAATATAATAATAGGTAATTCGAAACGGAACGGCTAATAAAACAACTTTTGTCGTAGCAAACACCCACAAAAAGGCACGCGTATCAATAATTCTACAATTTGTATAGGTGTACGTCAAAATTGAAAGAAAACTGATTTAAAAATCATTGAAGTGATCCAACACAAAATGAAACAAGGGGAAGGTGCAAAAGAGACGAAAGACTCAGTTCAGGACATACGCAGTTATTATATGGCGGGGACAACGAAATCCGAAGAGTAAAAACGGAATAATCAAAAAAACGAAAAGCTGAAAAACCCTAAAATCATTATTTTTCCTGCCACCTACCACACGATAAGGACATAATATCTGCTATTGATGAGTGGAGGTGCTATATGCACTGCTGGCTGTCGATGTTCGATTTAGGAAAATTTATTAATAATAATTGTCAAGCGTCGGCTTCCTTTTAAAGTCGCATAGTCGAATGCTGTGTCCGTAATTAATCATGAAAACAGTTTATCGTATTTAATTAATGATAATTATATATTGAACTGTATAATTTAGGCTTATCAGTTATGTCATACTGTTTAATTATTGTTAATCGTAGGTAGGTACGGTATTCATATGTAAATAATATACAAATGAAAAGACAACAGTTGAATACTAAAATCTAAATAGTTAAATATTATAATATAGGTACCGTTACAGTATAATAATATAATATTATATTATTATATTATACAACTATTCATTTTGTACCTGTTCTGATCAGATTTTTTTCCATGTTTGTCGCGCTGTTAAGTAAACACATCGGTTGTAACGAACACTGTTTGTTATGTATTGTATATATTTAACTCAGATGTCATATATTTATTATTACAGTGGCTAAATAAATATTTGATTTTCAGAGAATCGTGTTGTGTATCCATTCTATAATTTTTTCTTCTATATTTTATAATATATAGGTACCTATATCGTATTATTTCTAAAACGCCTAACCGCGTCGAACATTCGTTCAAGATTGCGAAATAAATCCGGGCAGATTTAAACCCCTCCTAAAGCCTCCTCGGGGGCTTGTGTGTATAGGTCTATTCAAGTTCAGTCGGTGCATTGAATTATTTCGTATCTTTCCCAAGAGGATAAACTAATATTTTCTTAACCGTTTTCAAAGTACAGCGAACGAAAAATGTATTAAATAAATCTTTTATCTCATATTACACATGCATATATATTTATGATATTATATACGATAATATATTGAGTGAATAAAACAATTTATGTTTAAAATATTACATTTATTTTATTTCTCACTATCGACTATATATGTATTTAAATAATGTATAAAAAAATGAGATGTTAATATTTTATATTCACGCCCTATATCTAAGGCCCATTGCTTGTTGTTCCATCGTTGTCGGTATGGGCAAAATTGTATAAAATAATTTAAACAATAATAGAGAAGCAGTGATTTAAAATTTTTATTTTTTATATTTCAATTACGAAGAAAATCATCAAGTTACATTTATAATATTTTGTTTCTAACCACAATTTGTTTTTAAATTTCAAAGTTATTAATAATAATGTAATTAAAAATATGTAACGATTAAGTTTCCTAACGGATGACTATCGCGTAAGTAACCTTCGTCACAATAACGGCTAGTTAATGCATTTGAGAGTACAGCTACTGAATACATTTTTTTTTTTTTTTAATGCGTTCGCCATTTACGTTCTCAATGTTAATTACATCTTAAAAAGTGTTTTTTCTTCTATTTTTTTGTTTTTACACGATATTATTTTCAAGCTTTTAAACAACAATACCGTGTTCGTTAGTTTCGATTTTGAAAATGTTCATGTTGGACCATGTTCAAATTTAGTCCATATTTATATTCATCGAGAAAAATAAAATGATACAGTATAGGCACATACATAATAATGCTATTCCTAGGTTCTTCTTAATAGTTTTATTACAGTTGATAAAAAAATAAAGAACCTCATTGGTCAGATAGTTTTTTATTCATATTCATAAACTTTGATAAGAATGTAATCGAGTTTTTGGTTGGTAATTTTTTAATGAAATATTGGTTGCTATTGTACATATTTCGTACCTATCTTGAACAGTTTATTTTTAAGTTTCCATTAGAGATTTTAATTAATATCTAAAAGTTTGCATGATTATTTTTATGATTTATACGATTTTAATGAAATGTTTTAATTTAAATATTACTACACAAGATGTCCAAACGGTACAAACGGAATATTGAATTAGAAAGTTATAACAACACTGAATTTATACAAAGTTCTCGCAAATATTGGAATATCAGTTTTGTCTTTGTTTCAATTATTGGTTTGTAGAGTGGTTTTATATAAATAAGTTACCAGAGTTACCTACTAAATACTAAAAATACCTAATACCTACTAGATCCTAGATTATAATATTTAACTCTATGTTTAGCAAAACTAGTAGAGATAACTACTTTCATTAATGTTTTATATAAATTTGTATAATAGTTTACAGTCATAGTTGTTCCAATTTTCGACCTATACCTTATCGTGGTGTAGTTAGGTAGTGTAGATTAGTATGACAATCATTATTTTATGGTTTACCTTAAAGTTTCAGCAAAAGGCTGTAAAATCCTAAACAGCCATTAACTAATATTAATTATCTTTAAATACCCGTATAAAATCCTTAAACATCTGGCTCTTCAAACTAATAAAACTTCTTCGATCTAAAAACTCTCTAGAAAGCAAAATCATAATTTTAAACAATCGGCTTGTCCTTCAATGGCCTCTATAGCTTTGACTTTTAACTTTGAGAGCCTTTCAGTCGATCTAACTTAAAGTCACTCCAATCTTTTCAATCTATGAATGTTCGATTGATGGTAAACACTCCTTAGCACGAACGTAAATAACCACACGTTACACCGCCATGACCTATCGATGAAAAAACTATACTTTTGCTCGCATTAGTCTCATCCCATATTGCTACATAAAATTGTCTAAAACAAATCAAATTCTCCTATATTTTTTTACCTTGTTTCTAATACATCACCAGCCAATCTTTCTCGTCGTTTTAAAAGAAAATAGCCACGTGGCATACTATCGCTATGTATATACCTACAAAAAAATAATCCAAAGTTAATTAATTAAAAAAAAAAAAAAATACACAGTTTGAATTCTTCAAGTACTGCAGGTCCGCATCTTTATCTCAAACCACCAGGTTCTACTATTTTTCATCTCACCTCTGCTTATATTTTATACCTAATACAATATGAATAGATATTATGAATTTTTTTTTATTTTAGTAAAAAAAATTTAAAAATATACGAACGGTTGCGTCTTAAACACTGATTCCGGTAGTATAAATGTGTGTTGGTTATTCGTAAATCGATACGTATATTAGGTTATTGTTAACGTACGTGCAATACAGCACGTGTCGAGTGTACTATAATAGTAAGATATTTTTTTAAATCTAATGTTGCGTTCTTGGAAAGGGGGTGTGTGGGGCTTTATACTTACAGGTTATTTTTAACTATGATTTTGCTTTGCAACTCTCCCCCTATCAACCACAAAAAATTCTATAGTTACGGCCATGCAGGTCCACGTGTGCAGTGCGTGCGAATCGATAATTTGCTTATTAATTTATCCGTCTCCCACGCGTATTAGATATTTTACATTAAATATAATAATATTATTATTATTATAAATGCGTGGCATGTACGTAGTTGATCATTATATTTTCTGTAAGAAGCACAGGGTTCGCCGTACGCATATTATATACATATATATAATATTAATAATAATAATAATAATATAATAATTTGAATCGCAAGAAATTCCGCTTGTACACCCGTAGGCACCATAATAATAATATATTATACAGCTGATGGTCTTTGTTCTTTAAAACGGATCCCAAAACACAACCGAGGTAATTGCGTTTTTGTACACTCCGCGTTCCTGATTACTTCCTCTCCTGCTGTGACCAGCCACCGCCGCCGCACCACCTCACCGCCGCGCCGCTGCGGCACGCAGATCGAAATCTCCTCGGTCCGCGGAGCATACTTCCGCACGATATTTAAAACAACCGCGTACCTATACCGAAACCGGACATCACCGCACAGATAGAATTGTTAACCGTACACATAAATAGTATATAATATTATTATTTGTCAGTACACCAGCTGTATATAATAATAATATTGTATTTGTATATCGTCGTTGTGTAGGTATATACATACGACGCGTCTCGCCAATATCGTTTTAAGCGAAATTGTCTCGAAAAAATAGTTTGGTGTTTCGTGCACATAACTCAATATCATTATATTATAATGATAGTAAGTATTTTTATTGGTATTTATAAATTATCGAAACGAATCTGGAGATTGTCAACAATATTCTGAATTAACGAAAACCACACTTGAATGTAAAATTCGTGTAATCGTTTCAATACGATGTGATAATAATATCATTATTATTTATTATATAATAATTAAAGCTGCAGTGTATTATTATTATTATTATTCATAAATTGATAAATTTCTTTCTAAATTGAACACTTCAGCATTTATAAGATACAAAATATTATTTTATTATCGCAATTAATGCATATTTTATTCAAATATTTTTTTTCTCCATACACGTGAGTATAGAATTTGGGAAGAATTTCGATAAATTTGATTCTATATCTATATATAATTTTTAAGCATAATAGGTACTTACTACTTATAGTAAATAATATTATAATTTGAGTACATTTTATAATATTTTGCATAAATTCTTCAAAAAGATAATTTGTATTTATACGTTTACCCATTACCTACTTATATTTTTCATACCTAATTCAAATTTCCATTTGTATAGGTATAGCTGGTAGTTTAAATATTAATTATTGATTTTATTTATTACCTTTCGACATTGATTTTTAAGCCATTAATTAGGTACCTCCTACCTACATAACTGTGAATTTTACTATTAAATTTATTTTCACAATTTCACATAACATAATTTTGGATTTTTTTGTGCTTAGGTGTCTTTATCATCTGTCTATGACGTCTAAGTACAAAAGTAGGTGCACGTATATTTCATTGTTTTTCAATGCGTTACATTCATAACCATGGTTTCAATGGTTTATTCCCGGCAGGTTCCATATATTATACACACCTATGGTATTTTGTATAACCGAAAATAAAACAACACAAAAATCAATAATCCTCGTGAATTTTCCAATATTTAGTAATGTCAGTTTTCGATCGCATAATGCGCTCCATATTTTTATATTTTACAAAATTGTTTTAAAATATAAAACAAATAATATCATTAACATTTTACAATATTATTTTGCGACTCACCGTGACCACAAGGACTCACGTAACAAAGTGGCGTCATACGTCATTCGATTATAGTGATTATATACAATACCTGCTGCTCCGGGTGACCAATTTGACAAATTGAAATACCTACCAATCATTTTGGCCCCTTTGTTTCGCGTGATTTGGGTAGTTGTTTTATTCTCCGGCAGGGAAAAATAATAATAATAAAGAAGAAGAAGAAAAATCGAGTTTTAAATGTTTCAGATTTCACGTCGAAACTTTTTTTTTCGACAAAATATAAAAAGGGGGAGAAATAAGAGGAAAACACGCCCACGGAACAATACAAGCAATCCAGTGACTTGGAATTAAAGCCCGAGGATATAATATAGGCGGGACACGCTTCAATTATTGAAAGCTACCAAGTTCTTTCAGCCGCCCTGCACAAAACACTCTTCGCGTTTATTATTATATTATTTCGTATATACAAGCGACCTTCGATTTCAATGAGAATTTCGTTTCTACATAATCACGCGTACCCATACCTCAAACAATTTGACAGAGTCGTGTGAAAATATCGACCAAACGACACAAAATAAAACACAGTTTTGAAATATACATAAAATCATAAATAATATAATATTTTACATAGGTATAGCGACGCGCGACGTGCTCGGTCTCACTGCATATGATATCCGCTCGATGCTTGTATTATATTATTTATTATAAATAATAATAATGATACGTAGGTATATGGGAGGTATACCGTTTCCAATATGTCACACATTTTATTGCGCTTGTTTGTCGTATTGATGATAATAATATATAAAAAAATAATAATATTATCGTACAAAAAATAACGATAATAATAATACATATTATTATAATATATTACATAAACCATCGTGACTGCCGTAATGTTGTTTGGTTTGACCATTTCGACCAAGTGGTGGTGGGCAGGGGGTGCATCGTGTATAAAATTTAAAACGAACTATTCCCCGCAAAACAGGTGTTATTGTACGACAATACAACACCGCCGCGCTGCATTGTTGATTGTTGTATTGTGCCATCGAGGTTTGTTCTCATCGCATCTCCACCTCATCTCAGTGGGTCAAATCCTGAATGGGATTGGTCACAATTTCTATGGGAACACGATATATTACAGTATCGACTACATATATATATATAAGTAGCGCGGAGAGCGGCCACGAGGGTAATTTAAAGAGAAACGGGTAATTTGGATTATCGTATTGTTGTGTTGTAGGTTTTTTTTCCATCAATGATGCTCGCGTAAACGCTATTACGGACTATCATGGCATTTTGTCATCATTTAAATGCTGTACATCGAACCTTCGCGGTTATAACAATATAATATAATATATTATATATATATATAGCAGTAGAAAGGTTGTATATTAATATTATCGTTGTACGATAATAATAATTTGTTGTAAAATTTTCAGGATTATAACAGGACTAACGTTATTACCTATACTTATTTTATTACGCCACGAAAACATCGAGATCGTCATTCATCACTATAGTTAAATAAAATACAAATCTTAAATGTTCCAAAATCGTGTGATACGTGGAACCAATAATAACATGGTAAGCACACGGTAAATTTTCCAATTTTTTTTCGCAGCAGAAAACAACAGGCGCACGTAAAAAGCACGTTGATAAAAACAGTTGAGCGTTTAATTATTTTTAATAAAGGTTCCTGTTGTTTGTAACGAGCTGTGACTACGTAATCAATTAATATATTTAAATACGCCAGATAGTGGCATGCATTAATAGGAATAATATATCTAATTGCTACAAAAAGCGCGTAACCCCGGCGGCGCGCATAGGTGAACATAATAGTAATAATACAATGGTACCGCACGACGCGCTACGAAACACGTGATTGGGTATTCCATGGTAGATATGAATATTCTAGGAAAACCTAATCGCTGAGCAGTACAAAAATTATGGTTTTGCACAAAATAATATAATCTAGAAATAGTATGATTATTTGAATGACGTCCGAAATGACCTCAGGTGTATGCGGAACGTATACACCATTTTTATACTAAAAATGCCATAGTAGGGATTTAATAGAACTACCCGAGGAGATACGTCGATGGACAAGTGTCCATCAGATGAGCAGCCAGCCTCAAATCGAACAGACGCCTATTTTAAATACGTAGTCACATCTCGTTTTCAATAAATTAATTAACGTGAACTTAGAAAATTATACTGAATTAAATAAAGTACAATTTATTACTACTTCGGCTTGGTCATTCCTAAATACATCCTACTTTGCAACTGTTGACGGTGGCCCATTACAATTTTGGCGCTGTGGACAGGGTAATCTCAAGGGATACTTAGAAGATTACGAGGACAAATACAAATTTCTCCATCTTCCCAAGTCAACCAAAGGAGGAAATCTATCACTGGATCACCGTTGGGAGCCTCATCATCTTCCAACAACTCTGATACATACCTTCACAAAGTAACTATCCACAATCAACAAGTCGAGATAGATGTACCTGCCGTGCCAGCCGCGTTGTTGTAAGTATATTATGTTAACATAATTAAAAACGCTGTTCGTCTCCTATGGTATATTACATGATCATAGTATACTAACTAAGTGAAATTCTAGTCGTATCAAATAAAATAATTTACCAATTGTTCAACTTTAAATTAAATAATAAATAGAATAAACTAAGTTAAATAAAATTAAATGTTCTAATTATTTTAAATAACATAAAATAAAGCTGTTCAATTAAAAAAAAAAAAAAAAATTTAATTTTTCTATACTTAATAAAATAAAATAATAGTTTTATTTTAAAATTAAAAAAAAAAAATTTTTAATCATTTAAATAAAATAAAATAACAATTTTATTTTAAAATTAAAATTTCTCCATCATTTAAATAAAATTAAAAATTTTTCTAACATTTAAATAAAATAAAATAATAGTTTTATATTTAATTTAAAATTTTCAATCATTTAAATAAAATAAAACAATAGTTTCATTTTAAATTAAATAAAATATTTTTGACCCCTACCGTTCTAAACCTACAGTACCTCCCCTCTCCCAATGGCCTTAATTTCCGCAGGATAATATAAAAAAAAAAAAGGTTCAGGTTTTTACCAAATTCCGTTGTCAGAATCTTCACGAGAGCTTACAGATTTTTCTGCTAACAATGCACACTACCACTTTAAACGAATGGCGATGGGAATGAAGACTAGCCCCTCCACATTACAGAGACTTATGGATAACGTATTATCTGGAATCATTGGAATAAAATGTCTAGTATATCTCGATGACATAATTATCTATGGCAAAAATTTGATAGATCACAATAATAAATTAATAGACGTATTCGAGCGTTTGCGAACGCATAACTTAAAGATTCAGCCAGATAAATGTGAATTTGTTAAACGAGAATGTATATACTTAGGGCATTTTATCACTGAAACAGGAATAAAACCTGATCCGAAGAAAATACAAGCTGTTCTTGATTTTCCTGAACCTAAAAATGTAAAACAAATTAAATCTTTAACGTCTAACCTATAACGAATTTATTAAAGAAAGACGTTCCGTTTAATTGGAGTGAAGAGTGCGATAAGGCTTTTGGAAAGCTAAAACACGCTTTATGACGTTCTGAACCCGTTACAATCTTGGCGCTGTGGACAGGGATAAGGAAGTTTCTTCAAACGATAAAGATATATAAACGCCGGATTTGCGTATGGGCAAGGCATCCGATCATTTGATTGGTATATAACTTCATCGTTTGAGGAAACTTCCCTATCTCTGTTATGTTATGAATGTCTATATGAACTAGTGCATAATACAGATTGTCAACTAGTTATTTTGAATCTAGGCCGACCATTTGTTGTAACCTAGTTTCAATTTAACTACTTGCAAAAACATGGCTTTTGACTCGATGGCTACTTTTATTAGTTTTGGGGAAAACTAAAGGCTGGTACTGTTCTCTGATTGGTTGCTATTAGTTGTAACTTTAAATAATATCATATCATACTATTTTATTCATTTATTTATTTTTTTGTTTTGATCTCTTATTTTGTTTTGGTTACAGCGACTGAAAACGAACCTTTTATTAGTTTTGCGTAAAACTAAAGAAAATTTGATAAGGATTTGCTGATTGGCTGCTATTAGTTGTAATTTTAAACACTATAACATCATACAACTTAGTCGAAAAGGACTTGTAAACAAAAATGTATCATAAATATTAATACTCCACATGGCCATGACTTATAATCATTGTATTATTATTTTATTAGAGTTAATTTTCATTTTAAATTATTGCTCTCTTGTTAAATCCCAATGTGGAACTGATCTGGAGGTTGATGGTCTTAGAAACTATATAATTACAGTTGAAACTGGCTTGACTGCATTAGCTGCCGCATCTGCAGTTCCTGGTGCAGGTGTAATACCTACAGTATCCAGTATTACTCTTGCTACAGAAGCTGGGGGGATCACTTACTATCGACTTGATAAAATGGAAAATTCTTTGGAAGTTGGCTGGAATCGTGGTAGATATGACACCTGTATGAAAATAATTAAAGAAGCGAAATTATTTAATTCAGTTTTACGTGGATTTGGATTGGGTGTCGGTGGGGTTACTATGATTCCCGTCATTGGGGCGCTTTTTGTGCCTGTGAAAATCGGTATAGGTGTTACTGCCACTGCAACCATTGCATCTGAATTGAGCAAATGGAAGAAGGAGGGATGTGTTCAATCAACAAAACCTTGCGATTAACTTCGTGAAAGTCCCAGTTTTATTAAAATTAAATATTAGGAGTAAAATTATGTTCACTCTTCTGTTCCGAATAATTTCTCTTGCATTTAGAAATTACATTATTAGTCAGTAAAATAATATCTTGTGTGTGTTTTCTTAACGTCTTTCACACACTCGTATAGTATGACGTTAGGCCGTATTTATCAACCGACCTTAATTTTTTATTAAAATCAAATTATATTTCTATACATTTTTTTTATTAATATCCTATTATTTCCATACATAAAAAAAAATTATTATGTCAAGCAATGAAAATAATTATTTAAGCTAAAAATTATTATTTTATGTAAGCTGAGAATTGTTATTTTAGGTAAACTGAAAATTATTACTTATGTAAACTGAATTTTGTTAATTATTTAACTGAAATTAATATATAATGTAAACTGAAAATGTATTACGTTATTTAACTGAAAATTATTATGATGTATGAAAAATGAAATTATTATGTTAAGTAATTGAAAATTATTATGTTATGTAAACTGAAATTTTACCATGTTATTGAAATTATTATATTATAAAAAATGATAAATTTTATGTTATGTAAAACAAAAAATGTTATGTAAATTGTCGTAATTAAAGCAATTATTAATCATTTATATATTATGTTTGTAAACTTATCTATTATGTATTCATGTATATTGTAAACTTTTATCTCATGCAAAAATTTTAAAGATTTTTGTAGTTCTACAAATTGTAGCCCTACAAAAACCTTTGAAAGGGTGGTGAGGTGTAACGAGCTGTGCCTACGTAATCAATTAATATATTTAAATACGCCAGCTAGTGGCATGCATTAATAGGAATAATATATCTAATTGCTACAAAAAGCGCGTAACCCCGGCGGCGCGCATAGGTGAACATAATAGTAATAATACAATGGTACCGCACGACGCGCTACGAAACACGTGATAGGGTATTCCATGGTAGATATGAATATTCTAGGAAAACCTAATCGCTGAGCAGTACAAAAATTATGGTTTTGCACAAAATAATATAATCTAGAAATAGTATGATTATTTGAATGACGTCCGAAATGACCTCAGGTGTATGCGGAACGTATACACCATTTTTATACTAAAAATGCCATAGTAGGGATTTAATAGAACTACCCGAGGAGATACGTCGATGGACAAGTGTCCATCAGACGAGCAGCCAGCCTCAAATCGAACAGACACCTATTTTAAATACGCAGTCACATCTCGTTTTCAATAAATTAATTGACGTGAACTTAGAAAATTATACTGAATTAAATAAAGTACAATTTATTACTACTTCGGCTTGGTCATTCCAAAATACATCCTACTTTGCCCGGTGGCCCGTTACATGTTATAATATTCGGAGTGCTTGAAACTCGGATTTAAGTGGAATAATAAAAATCGAAGCGAATATAATATTATAATAGCCATAGTAAACAGCGTACTCATAACTATTATAGTAGTTGTATTATATTATTTTATACATAATATTATTATTTTTAGTCGTTTGTCGTTCGCGCGTATTTACAATATTATATTCGTGCGTGTAGAATAATATGCAGTATGTGTGTATACATTATATTATTATGTACAGACCGCAATATTTGTACGGACGAATGTATAAAAGAAATGGTCGGGAAAAAAAAGTAATAAAACCGTACACTAATAAATAAAAAAAACCGGGAAAGAATGATAAAAAAAAAAAAAAAACGGGTGTAATTTGTGCGGACGGCCAATGAATGTTTTCGGGGGTTCAAGAGTTAAGACCGGGCGCGGTCGAGGGATCGCGAATTGCTTTTTATGAGTTCCTTCGTCATCAATGGAAAAATATTCTGCGCTCGCCGCCGCCCGCGTATATATTATTTTATATCACTATACAGAGATACGTGTACGCGTATGTGTGTATATAATAAATATGGGGTACATCTGTTTTCCATACAATCACCGCGGACCGCGAGGGACGAAAAAAAAAGTATAAAAATCCGGGGAAATAAATAATAAAAAACAATGGTTTGGTCGCGGCGGCAGGATTCGTGGGGTATACGCGCGTACAGTATAATATATATAAATATACCGAAATAATAAAAAACGGAAGAAATCCGGGGTGACCGGAATGCCTACCAGCCCGCCGGCGAGGGTGCAGTCTTAATCTGGTAATTTTCGCGACCGGTAGTACTATTATATATACGATATATCATTCGCCGAGGGTTAAAAAGGAAATCTATATGTCCCTGCATCGGACTTATTACGCATATACACAAACACGCGCGAGTTCGTAGTGTGCAGACGACCGTACGGCGTGTTGTACACATAATAATATATTATGTGATGCGATGTAAATCGACTCGGCCCCTATATAATATCCATTGTAATATTATACTTTAGTGCACGCGGCGTTTCTCGATTATCAGCGTCCACCTCGCGAAAAACGTCGGCTTATCTGCGGAAATATATTAATTTTATATGCGCTAATTGTTGCGCCCATCGTCATCCACATTATACATATTATTATACCTAGGTATGGTAACCAGTGACATGCAAATTCTCGGGAATATATAACAGTTTTTTTTTTAATACTCTTCATAAGTTTCAAAGTATAATAATCAAACGCGTCTGGTTGTAAATGATCAAAACGACAAACATTTTATACCCAAAAATATTTTATAGGGGAATAGAAAGACTTTTGGAAACTCCAAAAACTTTGTTCTTACACATTAAATTTAATCATGTCATACGCTTTGGTCGGGTGGAACTGTTGAGTGGCCTGCCTATAAATGATAACCTGTCATTATCCATTAATTATCAAATTTACTCATTATACTTATATTTTATACTGTTAGTTGTCGGTGTATAGATTGGATTTTCAATAATTTCTTTATATTATTGCCTTTAACTATTTGTATTGCTACAAACTTTTATGTTTAAATTAAATCAACTAATTTTTGATAGAACTTTCCGAGGTGTCGGGGAATATATTTCTTTTTCCCGGGAAAATGTTTTGAGGAATATTCCTAGCGGCACATCATACTCATTTTATACCTTGGTATATATAACACTATGATATCATAATACGTATATATATAATATATCAATATAATAGTATAATGTTATATTATACGTGGTATCATGCCGAAATCGCGTACATTTTATCTCGCGTGACGTTAATGAGACGTAATATAAGTATACCTCGATGGCCGACCGCACATGAGAATAAAAATATAAAATAGGATTTTCGCCACACCCCGGGCTACACACACAATCTTGATCGTTCTCGATGCGAATATGTGCGATCTCCTCGTCTCGTCACACGCGTCGTCGATGCACGTCGCGTCTGCAATGACGTGCAGCAGTGATAATAATATAATATTATACTACTACATAAATATATTTATATGATATATCTGATATTATATTATATTATACACGCGTGGAGAGAGATATCGCCAATTGGTTTTTATTATTATTATTTTTTTTTTTTTGGAGCAAGGCTATTCGCTTTGTACGACATTGACGTGAGTGGTATCATGTGTATGTGTACCTACTATATAACGCGAGTGTGATAGTGTATTCAATTTGACGATCAAGGACGTTGTCGTCGTCGTCGTCGCCGTCGCCGCCGTCGTCATCTCCGTCGTGTGATGGCTTCCAATTTCTCGACACCTATAACACATACGTGATTTAATCAACGCCAGCTAGCACTCGGCCACACGTGCTTGCACGCACTCCTCGTTATCGGAGTGCACAACGATTCGGAGGTTCAAAATCTGTGTTGCCGGTGGAAGGGAAAAAAAAATAATAATAAAACGTAGTAAAATAAAAATTACCGCTCGCCGCATGAACATAATAATAATATAATATACGATACGTCGATATAACATAATAAATAATAACATAACATTATTATAAACGATCGATGTGCCGGGCCATGGGCGGCATCGATGATGCTGTGCAGCAGGTGAGCCGAAATATACCGACAAAGGACTCTATAATATATAATATAATATTATTATATTATATACGCGGCAGCGTGTTTGGCCAACCGTTTTTACATGTACACATATATATTATGTTATGTGTGTGTATGTATTCCCGCAGTGCGCACATATATATATATATATATAATATTCATATATATTACCTACATCCACCTGCAGCGGATGGTCCGGCCCGAAAATTTGCGGCAATCCTTAATATATCCTGTAGATAGGTACCTACGAGGTTCGAGGTGGTCCTCCCTATTCAAATTCAATACATATAACCTGCAACGTCATACGCGCGACATTTGATCGAATATTTCGATTTCCTTTTTTTCCCTTCCATTCATTCCGACCATGGTTAACCTCATCTATATATGGGCGTATACAGCGGTCGTTCGCGTAAGCGCATATAGGTGCACAGTATAATAATATATTATATACATATCAGTTCACAATAATACTATATAATAGCTATGTATATAATATTATATTATACAACAATTGTGACGTGATATCGAAGATGAAATGTATCGAACCGCCGCGCTCCAGCCCACGCATAGACCCCTTTTTTCTTACAAACGGTATCGGATGTAGGTAAATAATAATAATAATATACATATTATGTGTATTATAATTTAAATTTTAAAGTTAACAATTTAACCGTGGGGAGTTAATAATATATTATATAAGTTATATTTTTTTTGGTGGTAGCAACGGACTTTGTTATACTGACAAACCATATTATGTGTGATAAAATATAATACAATCTATATAATATATTATCAAATGTAATGCCCATACATCCGATGTTTTTCATTATTTTCTCAAAATAATAATATAATGCTATACGGGTAGGTTATTATTACAGACTGTGTAAACATCCCCCGAGTACGAAAACAATTATTAAAACGCATACATCGTATGATATAACATACATATAATATATTACTATTATAATATTACTATAGTATATAGTAATATATTATTATTCTATACTCGCAAGAAATACACAGCACCGATGCACTTTCAGTATCGCAAAATAAACAACCCATATTATAATGCACGTCTTGTTATGCCAGCTTAAACTTTTTCTCGGTGATTTCGTGGTCTATACTTGTTAGTATATTACAATATAAATAAGTTTATATACCTACCTAAAGTATTATTATAATAATATAACAAAAGACCTATTTGTATCGGACGAGTTGATGCGCTGCACTGCTAAATGTATACATACACACAATTATTTACACTAAATTGTATATTATATAGATACTTAATAATATATATATATGTAATATAATATACAAATACTATAGTGTTTTATGAGAACCTTTATCAATTTAAATCATACGATCTATCGTGGCGATAAAAAAAATTAAATGATAAAAGTCATATTATTACATAATATAATATTTCCAACGTACCTGCAGTCTTGTGAATTACTTGAGTAAAAGTAAGTTTACTTGGACAAAATATTGTAATACTTACTCAAAGTATCAAGTGTCAAAGTATAATAATTACTAATTTTCTTTTTAGTTCATATATTTTCTGCTCTATTTCAAATAGTGAAAAACTGTTGCTATAAACTATTCCGTTGATTTGTAAGGCTAATGGTAAATTATCTTATATGCATATCGGTTGAACATATATTTTAAAAGTATCTATAAATGATTTGTTTAAGTATTTATATTTGTAAAATATTTTTTTTTAAAGAATACTTTTTAAAATACTTTTCAAAATAATAGTATCTGTATCTGTACTTGAATACATTTCAATAAAGTATATTTCACATGACTGCGTACCTGCATAATATTATAATATTGGTCGTAAAAACTCATAGACATTATCTTTTTTGTTCATTCACTATGACGTTGTCTGCAAACATTTGCACACTGACGCGTCGTGCGGCTAAATTTTTAATAACCAAAGGATTTATATTTATTGTTTGTTTGCTAAATACTGCAAATGTCTAATTTAATAAAATATTATTACTTTATCGCCTCGTTTAAAATAATATGTTAAGCACACTATTGACTATAAAGGGTAATTTACTACCTACTCTATATTCCATAATGGGATTACACATTTTTAATGAGATCGATACCCTATGGAAAAAATGCGTATTATTATTTTAGAAAAAAACAAACAACTATTAAAACGGTAAAATATAGCCATAACGTAGGTATAATCGTTTATTATTTATAATTTGAACGATTCGGAGTTAAATTAAACGGGATAATAATTAACAAATGTTTTATAATATTATATTATGATGTTATTATCTAACCGTATAATATTATGCTCACAAACTCGTGAAAAGACGTAACCGTCACAACGATACGATTGTTTTCGAAAAGTTAAAATCGAATTACTGTCGACGGTTATTATTCTTTAAAAATGCAATGCAGTGTGTACGTATGTGTGTGTGTGTGTGTGTGTGTGTGTGTGTGCGCGCGCGCAGTGTAAACGAAGCGTATAATGAAATTTAATATTTGATTAGTGTTGGCAAAAGACATCTGTGTGTGTGTGTATGTATATATAACTTATACCGTATATCTGTACAAAGTTAACAACGAAACATCGTGATCTTTTTAAGAGTACACATATTATGTTTATTTATATTATTAGGGCTAGGATTTCTATGAATTTGCATGTTTTTTACCTTGAGTCCAAATTGCTTGGTTGTCAGATATGTCCAAGATTTGGATTATTCTTGATTAAATAAAACAACTTTTTTTTTTTTTGCATATTTTGAACGTAATGCATATAATAATTACATTATTACATTTTTGAAAATCTTATATTATTTTGAATGGTATCTAAATAGATTAAATAATGAACGTCTACAATTATTCAGTTATTTGTCGAATTGTTTTCAATTTACCATCTAATCTTATCTTGGTCAGGCGACCGATAGGATTACGTTTTTTCTTTTTTTTGCATTAGTAAACAAGTTTTAGTCAATATATCAATATATCCATTCTTCGTACCAATCACGGGTCATTCGTGTTTCAAAATTTGAAAGAAAATCTCACTACAGCAATATTCAATGTGATAATAACTTTTAACAATAAATAATACTTCTATATAAATAATAATAAATAATTATTAATTAGTAGTTTCTGTTTCAATTAGTTTCTGATGTTTTTGTAAAAAATATTGAATGTTATGTACAAATAAAAAAATAATATTGTTTTTGTATATTTTTGCGTATTTTTGTAAATAAAATGTATATTTTAGGATTTTTTATTGCATATAAATCATAGCCTTATATATTATATTATATAGGTAAGCGCGTTGGATTCATGTATATTGTACAAAAAATTATCGCACCCACGTATAATTTGGCGACGAGACGAAGTGGAAAAAAATAGTATTAATAATAATAATAATAATAACAAATTCGAGTTATTACATGACGCGTTTATTTTTCGGATGAAAATTATCGCGAATGCAAGTCACGTCCATGTAATATTATTTTTGTCCGTCATCTTGCAACCGGCGCGAGTTTAGAAAATATATTATATAGGTATACCTTAACAACTTCAAGAGACGGCCCAGGTCTAGTAATTTACAACTTTGTGTGTGTGCGTCTGCATTGGGCGCTATATTATTATATACATGTAATAATGTTATGTAGGTGATATGGTTTTGAAATAGAGATTTTGAAATAAATATAATATATCACATCGTGCATGAATCATGATTCATGATACATATATATATATATATATATACAATAATATACATTACACATTTATACCTGCACAGTGGCGTACCCGGGAATTTAAGTACTTTGGGTCAGACTAGCTCACGAGAGGCCACTCTATGTAACATCGACCAGTAAATATATTACACAGCAACTAGCTTCGCCTCTCCATTTATTTGATTAATTTCATACTACGGTACGTGATATTATGTGATATATAACTAACTGAAGTATAAACAGTTAATATTTTCGTCAATTACATTTCAATAACTAACTGATCATAATATTGTTTATATTAATGTCTCCGTTTATATTAATATTTAAACAATTTGATCATTGTTTGGTAGCTATTCTTTTGACATAGGTACCTATTTAGTTAATGTTTTCATTGAATGCATGTTTTTGTTTTCACAATAGACTATATTATAGCAATTTAATATAATTGACAGTGAATATTGTATATATAATATACATATATTTTTAATAAAAATGGTCTTATGTCGTTGTGTCAGAATAGGAGCCACTTAAAATCAAGAAATAACTGTGGGTGAATCTACCTCCCCATGACTGTGCCACAACATTTGCATTGCATATACCTAATAGGTTATAATATATGCGCTATCGGCCGCGAATTTTTCACTGCACATACGTAATATTAAAATCTATAATAATATAATGGAATATGATTTATTTTAAGTTGTAACTGAAATAATATAATATTATGTAAGATGTATGTTATACGTATCTATGTATAATGACACATGGTATCATGGGCCAGTGTCACCTCGTTGAATTATTTTCCTATACATCACGAACAAAATGTTTTCCGCTGACGTTTCAATGTCACGCGAGAAAGTGTTTTTTTTTTATATATATATATATTATATGTATATGCCATTTAATTCTCCTCTGTCATTTTATTATTATTATTATTTTACACGTGAAAATTGCCATTTGAATTTTTTTCCATTATTCGCACACGTCCAATAAGCCAGGCGTGCGCTCGCAAATAATGTGAAACGGAATAATAGTGAAATAATAATAATATGGTCTCTTTTCGATAGAGTCAGAAATTCGCCCGCGTAATATTATGCGTATAATATATAAACATATTATGTTCAATGACAAAAAAACTGATAGATAATATAAACGAAAAAAAAAATCATATTTTAAATAGTAATAAGATACGAATATAATATATAAGGATCGAATTTTATTTTCATCTTATTTTCGCTTAAAATTGCTGTTTTTCGTCACTGCATCAGTACGTTTATCATTTAACATTATTAAACATTAATTTGTCTAATTATTACGATATGATTAATTAAATGTGATTTTATAAATATAATATTAAAGGTCGCCAATTATGAAATTCAGACGAACGATGATGCTGCATATTTCCTCATTTCCTAGACCGTAATATATTTAAAATTGAAATATAAATAATAAATTATACGAGATGCCCTTCTTACCTTTAAATTTCATTATAAATAAACTCACAGTTATATTACAATTATATAGCGACACAAAATGGATTCTGCTGAACACAAATTTACTATGTTATATGCGAAGGGATAGGGTTATAATATTGTACGGGTGTACCATTTTCTTAAAAGTTAAGAGTTACGGTTGTAAGCTAAAGTATAAAGCATTCAATTTCAATGAGATGATACCTGTCGAGCAATAAATCATTCTCATTCAATTATATGTCGAGTAGAATATTATAAATTGTAATTTACCTCCGTAGACCTGCTCAGAAATAAATAATTAGGATTTCTATTTGTTGTTTGCATTAAAAATGCTATAAAGTTCAAACGAATTACAAGAAACCTGCAATCTTTCATTACGTCGATCTTGTTACTTTCCAAATGCTGCTCCTTTTGCAGTAACATTACAATTTCATCACACGTTCTCCATTTACAATATTATATTAGGTATAATTGGTACCTTTAATTGCGTTTTCAATTCGAAAAATCGTATCGTGATATTATATTAATTCAATAAGGATTATGAAGAACATTTCACGAAACCTGCCGACCTCAAAATATGATATTGCAAGTGTTGTGCTCGAGCACTAAACGAGTGTAACGGTAGAAATGTATAATAATATTTTATCGTTATCATAATATAGGAGAGTACGACGATAATATTTTCTAAACGACGTTTTATATAACTATTATCATTATTATTATAATATCATATTAGCCCACCACCACCGCCTCCGCTCCCTTTTTGCGGTCACAAACACGTTGTTTTAATTGACCCTCGGTCGTCGGGTAATGGATAAAAAAAAATACACTCAATTAGACAACAATGGGGAAATCATGGGTCGACCCCCCCCCCACCGCCGCCACCGACGCCACAAGCACCCCGAGATGGTGTATTAAAGAACTCTTCTACTAAACACGGCCGAACAGATATTAATATTATTATTTGTATTTATTTATCATTATTGTTGTTGTTATTATTATTATTGCTTTTTATTTCATTTTTTCCCGACGTTAATAATATTAATATATCATATATATATATAAACTGTGTTGTAGTACTGGTGCACTAGAATGTGCCCGTATACACATGCACACACACCCACACGCTATGCGGTCGTGATTTCCCTTCAATTTTTTAATTTTCCCATATTATAGTATAACATTATATTATACACGATATAATAATAATATTATAGCTGCGCAGTACACGTAATATTATAATGCTTTAGCTCATCGTGGAATAATATTGCAGCAGCGGTTTATTCTACACGGAACAGAATAATAATATTATACTATATATTATCGATAATTTCGTCCATTAATTTTGTACCGTACCCACAATATCTAAGTCATTATTATCATCATCGTCATCGCCACGATCGTCGTCATCGTTATTATTATTATTATTATTAGTACATGTCAAACGCCCCAAATAAATACTCGCGTGGCGCGTTAACTGATTGATGACGTTGTTTTTTCCCCTGTTGTTCCAACATTTTTTTATTTCGGATATTTTTTTACATATTTCCTTACTATTATAACGACGACGAGATGGTGCTTCGACTGGATTACGCGCGCACAGACGAACACGATGGTGTTAATACTATATTATTATTTTCGACGCCGAGTCGATGTTTTAATACGCGCATATAGGCGTATAACACTGCTGACACACTGGACCAGCTCAGTGTTATACTGACAGAGAGCTATATCGAGGTACCATCCAGTAACTTCGATGGAGGTTTTTGGAAGCAGATTGGATGTGGTTGGTACTTTTGGGACTTTGAGAGGTCGAAATTGAAAATTCTCAGTATTTTTTTTAAATAATCGGGAAAAAATAAATGAAAATTTGTTAAAACTGTTTGGTTACCTTTATTGTTTAGACCAGTGTTTCTTAACCTTTTTGATATCACGGAACACCAAACAAATAAATTATTTTTATACGGAACCCCTAAAAAATAATATGTAGGGTAATTGATGATTGCAAAGGACTATTCGATAGATTGAACTTGTTATGATTGTATATCTACCAAAAATAAACTGTAATTGACTATTATGTAATATTTTATATTGTGTGTGCCTAACGGTTTTTTCCAACGTTAGTTATTTTTAAATATTTTGATAAAGTGCTTTCACGGAACCCCTAAGTGTGATCCGCGGAACCCTAGGGTTCCACGGAACACAGGTTAAGAAACGCTGGTGTAGACCGTCTCCGCTTGGATTGTATTTGATTAATTTTAATTTTTTTTCTAAAAATGTCAATAAAAAATTATTCATTATGTCAAAAAGTTTAAAAATATAATACAAAGTTCTCTAAGAGTTTTTATAGTGAACTATATTATTAATTGCAAATATCAATGGACAACAATACATATATACACGATTGGTTTTTTACAAGCATTTAAAGTGGAATATTGGCATGCAAATACAATATTCTTTGAAAAATGAATTCATTCTGGTAAGACGTAGGTACTTATATGAAATTACGTCTTATTATAGTTGACGACAGTGGAAACTTTATAAATATTTTTTAAAAAAGTTATAATAATACGGACAACGTCAGGGGGTTGCTTCAGCCAGTTTATGATATGTATAATCAAAGTTAGAGTACGTAGAATTTCGTTATACATTTCAAACGAATTCGATAACCTACCTACTTGAGATGATAAGTCGGAACATTGAGGAACTTAAATTTAAATGTATTATTAATTAAATCACAAAAGTGATATAACGATTAACACGCTTATTCTTTATTTTGAATTTGCTCTAACTAACAACATAATCGGAACGATCTTGTATTAAATATTCAAGCGTATTCCTTTCAAAGAACATTTTTCTATCGACTGAGAAACAACTAATATCAGAGAACTTAGTGTCTATAAATAGCCATTGGAGAGATAAAATATTTTTTAAATTACACCATGTTTAGATATAATTAAAAATTATCAATTCTCTACATGCGTGATTATTCATTTTTGAATTTGTCGAAAACTGGTGTTACAAATAAAATGTATTTCCGTCTTTTAATTTTAAAAAGTATACCTACTTGGAGTTTTTAAATTTTATCTAATTGTACCACTGTAATACAATCAAATTCTTCACTTCACACAGAATCTAAAATTTCAAAATGAACATAATACAAACGATTTCTTTCGTTATTTAACTATATATAGGTAATATGGAAAATATGTAATTACCTATCGAAATTCTCTCAAAATTCTGATGAAACAAATCGTAAAAAAACAATCTAGTGTTCTTTTAGATATTATGCTTTTTATCCTTGCCGTTTTTCCACAAGCAAAATCAATAATTTTTTTTACATATTTTGTTATTATATTTTTGTACATAAATTATTTTTATTTTTATTTATTATACATCCGAGTATCCGTCCTACACCTATTTTACCGGTGCTATCGTTATATAATAAAACGGCTAGAAAAACATATTAATTCGCAAGTGTTTATTTATTAATAACTCAATTATAATAATATGGGAGTCCTTGTAATACTATTCTACTTACAGAAATAACTTTTTTACGCGTATAGGTACGCAGATTTTTCATAAATAGTCGACGCCAAATGTTGTAAAACGCCGTTAATTAGAGCTGTTGTAGGTATTGACACTTGTGCAGATACCAGGGAAAATTCTACGTATTATAGCTGTTTTTTTAGCTGTTATCCCCTTTAATTGGCAACGATCGTCGAACACGAGTATAAATCGAGTATAAGTCCTCTATATACCTATATATACCTAAATACTCTATATTATACTCTATATACCTACACAAAGTCTATAAAATACAGATCACACATTTTAAGCACACAACACCTACAAACGCATAGACTTTTTTCATAATACAATAATTAATAATAATTATTAAAATATTAGAAGTACGTAGGTATAATCTATATAAAGCGTAGCATTCACGTATATACGCAGAGCAAAATATTATTGAAAAGAGTACCTGATTATAACCACCAAAGTTCTTTCCGAACAAATAGCAGTTGTATACGTCTATAAAAATAAGTGTTAAGGAATAACCTCTATGGGTAATTAGAGAAACAGTGAGAATTATTGGGCTATGAAAAGGGACTAAGTGAGCACTAAGTTGTAAATGATTAGATAATTAAACAAACCATTGAGCTTTAAATTAATTCAGATCTATGTAAGCAATAGCCAATAACTATTATAAAGTATATAATACGTTTTTTCCTATTATTCACTATTCACTAGTTCAGCTTGGTACAATCATAATATCCACATAGAACATACATTCTTGCATACAATTTATTTACTGCGCATAATGTTATGATCTATTATTTTTATTTTATTAACTCCAATCGGCAGTTTTTTGTAAGCAGATGATACATTTGTACCTACATATGTTTTTTTTTTCAGGTCACTGACCCTGGTACCGCAAAGTTAAAATGTTGTCACAAAAATGGTTTCACAAATTAGTCACCAATTCGTA